>NC_142103.1:88310457-88635911 GCF_054644295.1 Miniopterus natalensis | reverse complement strand
GGCAAATCATCATTGTGCCCTCTGCTTTTATGAGTCCAACTTTTTAAGATTCCACATATAAGTGATATCGTACAGCATTTGTCTCTCTATCTGACTTATTTCACTTAGCATAACACCCTCAAGGTATTATGTATTGGACAATTAGGTTGTTTCTATATCTTGGCTATTGTAAATAATGCTGCAATGCATATGGGAGTGCAGATATCTTTTTGAGACCCTGATTTCATTTCTTGTGGATATGTATTCAGAAGTAGGATTGCTAGATCATAAGGCAGTTCCATTTTTAATTTTTTGAAGAACCTCCATGCTCTTTTCCATAGTGGCTGCACCAATTTCTATTCCTACCGATAGTACACAAGGGTTCCCTTTTATTCACATCTTCACCAGCGCTTATTATGTCTTGTCTTTTTTATAATAGCCATTCTAACATGTGTGAGGAGATATCTCATTGTGGCTCTGATTTTCATTCCCCTGATAATTAGTGATGCTAGGAATCTTTTCATGTACCCATTGGCCATTTGTACATCTTCTTTGGGAAAATGTCTATTCAGTTCCTCTGCCCATGTTTTTTAGAAACTGCTTATTTTCCCTCAACCTTATTTCTATTCTGTTTAAGAGTTTGTGGAAGAACAGCTTAAGACCACTCAGTGGTTGTTCCTACCCGTTCAGTGGCCCGAACAGTGGGAGCAGCTCACCAGCCTTCAGTGGCAGGCTGAGTGCTCTAGTCTTCAGTATGGAACCGCTACATAGGCACAGAGGGCACCTGTGTCCCTATTGCCAGTGAATCTATCTGATCCTGACGTTTCCCATGTTGGGAGGTTTTTGATTGAATCAGTAATCTCCTTACTCTTTATTGGTCTGTTCAGATTTTCTATTTCTTCATTAGTCAGTCTTGGTAGATTATATATTTAGAGGAATTTATTTCTTCTAAGTTAACTAATTTGTTGGCACATCATTGTTCATAGTAGTCCTTTATGATTCTTTGTATCTCTGTAGTATCAGTTGTGTCTTTCAACTCTGAGTCTTCTCTTTTTTTCTTAGTCTAGCTAAAGTTTTACCTATTTTATTTTAAATATATCTTTATTGATTTCAGAGAGAGGAAGGGAGAGGGAGAGAGAGATAGAAACATCAATGATGAGATAGTCATTGATCAGCTGCCTAGCCCGCAACCCGGGCATGTGCCCTGACCAGGAATTGAACCCCGATCTCCTGGATTCTAGGTCGTTGCTCAACCGCTGAGCCATGCCCAGCCGGGCCCAATTTTATTTTTTTTATTTTAATTTTTTTATTATTATTATTTTAAAATATATATTGATTTCAGAGAGAGGAAAGGAGGGGGAAAGAGAGAGATAAAAACATCAATGATGAGAGAGTCATTGATCGAACCTGCAACCTGGGCATGTGCCCTGACTGGGAATTGAACCCTGATCGCCTGGATCCCAGGTCAGTGCTCAACCACTGAGCCACGCCCGGCCAGGCCCAATTTTATTTTTTGAAAAAAGTTTTTAGTTTCATTGATTTCTTTTTATTTTTTATTTTTATTTTTTTATTTTTTGCAGGGTCTACAAATAAATTTTATTGAAACTGAACAAATAACACAACAGCCTTCTTAGATTGGGGGCCACCCTCCCCACACCATTTCCCATACTCTTGAAGTACAGAGCTTGCACAGAAAGGAATTTTTTTAAAAAAGTCATTTCTATGTAGAAATCAGACTCTGCCCCAACATCATCATGGACTAGACTATTTACAAACTTTCACATTTTAAGTATTCCTTTTATGGTTGTTCTCTCTGTCCCTACCCAGGGGCTCCAGTACTTTCCCCTGACTCATCCTGAAGGGATGGGCAAACTGTAGGGGAAGGGCTGGTGGGCTCAGAGCTACTGGCACCAGCCCTGGGGTGCTGGCCCTCACCACAAGGTGGTAAACGGTGTCCTCCCAATGGGGGGGGGCTAGTGCAAAAAGCAAGGGAGATTAGATGGAATAGGTGGGTAGGGGCAACTGGTCATAGGCACAGGCATCCATAGCCCTTCCTGATCCCATCCTATGCCTTCTCAACTCGGGGAGGGGGGCAGAGGATGACTTAAGGGACAACTAGTTGCAGTGGGGAGGGGTCAGCCCAGTCCTGGGTAGAGAGGGACACTTCCCACACCGGTCCCTACTCCTATTAACCACCAGCAAACCGTCCATCCATCTGGGGGTGGGAACACATGGGCAGGTAGGTAGGAAGAATCAGGCCTGCGTTGCCCCAGCCTCTGTCCAACAGAGGAGGAATCCAGGTAGCAAACGGCTGAAATGTTCCAACCAATGGGTAGAGGAAGTGAGGGAAAGGAAGTTCCCACTTGTGTACAGCTCCCACAGCCAGGGAGCTTGTAAAGTGCTGTAGCCCCTAGTAGGGTTGGGCCCTAGGCAAGCTTGGAAGAAAGCAGGCCAGGTAAGGGCACAGGAATAATACATTCCCAATCCGCGTATGCCCTGCCATGCTCTTCACAGGGATCGCCGGGGAAGGGGGGCTGGCGACTCTGCTATTAGCCCTCACCAGCCACCAGCCACCTCTTAACCAAAGACAAACCAGCACCCAGCCAACATGGCAGGACTGCCCGGCTCACAGCTGAAGGTTGCAGGCCAATGGAGTTTATTCAGGATTGTGGCTTCAGCCTAGGTTCCTCGGTGGAAGCCACACCTCGAGCCTGAGGGTTTCTTGCTGAGGCAGGAGATGCTTAGGTCTGCAGCCCCCCAGGCTCTCACCTCATAGAGGATCACAGGGAAATCCACGTGGATGCGGGGGTATCCAGCTTCACGATGCCCTGAGGAATCAGGTTCTTATGCACCCGCCTCAGCTTGGCCCGCTTCTGCCTGTTCTTGGTGACGATTGTCGCCTCATAGAATTCGTGAGCCAGGTCTCCATCCTCGTCATAGAACATGGAGCCTCGGCGCGTGAATACGAAGGGGGGCGCCACTCGGCCTCGCGGACGCACCAAAGCTTGCTCAGCGGCCGCAGCCTCCGGGCCGCCGCCCCCCGCCCCAGAGGCCAGGGGCCACAGGCCCCGAGCTTTGGAGCCGCTGGCGCCCATGTCAGGGCCGCCGGCGCATGACGGACCCCCAGCCGCTTTGCGTTGGCACCACCATGCCCTCCCTCGGCTTCCGCTCGCGGGTGCCGCCGCGGTCTTCCTCATTGATTTCTTTTAAAAAAAAAATATACCCCTATTGATTTCAGAGAGAGGAAGGGAGAGGGGGAGAGAGAGAGAAACATCAAGGATGAGAGTCATTGACCGGCTGCCTCCTGCGTGCCCCCTGCTGGGGATGGAGCCCGCAACCCCGGCCTGTGCCCTGACCGGAACCGAACCCCGATCGCCTGGATCCTAGGTCCATGCTCAACCGCTGAGCCACACCCAGCTGGGCAGTTTTGTTGATTTCTTAAAAAACTTTTTTCTGATCTCTATTTAATTTATTTTCACTCTGATTTTTATTTTCTCCCTTCTGCTAACTTTGGGTTTAGTTTATTCTTTTTATCTAGTTCCTTGAGGTATAAAGTTAGTTTATTTGAGAACTTCCTTTTTTCTTAAAGAAGGCACTTATCACTATAAACTTCCCTCTTAGGACTGCTTTTGCTACATCCCATAAGTTTTGGTATGTTTTGTTTCTATTTTCATTTGTTTGAAGATATTTTTTGACTTCTCTTTTGATTTCTTCTTTCACCCATTGTTTGTTCAGGAGTGTGTTAATGTCCATATATTTGTGAATTTTCCAATTTTCCTCTTATTGATTTCTAGTTTCATACCATTGTGGTCAGAAAAGATACTTGGGATGATTTCAGTCTTCTTAAATTTGCTAGGACTTGTTTTGTGGCTTAACATATGATATGTCCTAGAGAATGTTCTGTGTGCACTTGAGAAGAATGTGTATTCTGCTGCTGTTGGATGGAATATTTTGTATATGTCTGTTAGCTACATTTCATCTAAAGTATAGTTCAAGTCCAATGTTTCTTTATTGATTTTTTGTCTGGATGATCTATCCATTGTTGAAAGTGGAGTATTGAAGTCCTTTATTATTATTGTATTTTTGTCTATTTCTCCCTTCAGATCTGAATTTATTTAGGTGCTCAGATGTTGGGTTCATATATATTTCTGATTGTTATACCTTCTTGATGAATTGACCCCTTTATCATTGTATAATGACTTTCTTTATCTCTTGTTACCATTTTGGCTTAAAGTCTCTTTTGTCTGATGTAAGTATTGTTACCCTTGCTCTCTTTTGGTTTCCACTCGCATGGAATATCTTTTTTCATCCCTTCACTTTGAGCTCATGTATGTCCTTAAAGTTGAAGTGAGTCTCTTGTAGGCAGTATATAGTTGTTTCTTTTCAAAAAATTCATCCATCCACTCTATGCTTTTTGATTGGACAATTTAATCCATTTACTTTTAAAGTAATTATTGATAAGTAAGGACTTACTAATGCTGTCTTATTAATTGTTTTGGTTTTTTTATTGGGTAAATCACAGATCTCCATGTCCTTGAGGTCGGTTACTAGAAAATTATTATGATTCTTTTGTGGGGCCATGATTCCTTGATTTACCATGTTCCTTGAAGTCTTGCATTGCTGTCATACCATTTGAAGTAGAAGTTATTTCCTCCAGTCTTTACTAACTGCCTTAGGGAGCGAAATCCCTTCCATCAGCCTTACTAGGGATTCTGAGGCTTTCCCAGACTTTTTGTGGATACACCTACTCCATGCTTCTTGTCCCATGCTTCTTGCTCTCCCCTGTGGCAAAATTCTTAAGCTGGCATGCCTTCTATTGATCCTGCAATGCACCAGGCCGAGTGCTGATAGCTTCCCTTTTGCTTTCAAAGGGCAGCGCTAGAGCTTAGGCTTATGGTTTGTCCCTCGCCTGAAGATTTGGGTAGGTTTTCTGTACATGTTCACTAGCCTTCTGCTAAAGCTTACTCATGCTGATCAAGAGCATGCAGAGGGAGCCAGACACAGGGTTGGGGTGTGTGTGCTTGAGGCACAAAGTGCTGGGTGTACCTATGGCCCCCCTGGGAGGATCTCTGGGCGAGGTGTTTCCAGCTGCTAATGGGAAGGCTTCTTGATGGAGTCCTTGACAGTTAGGAGGATCTGCATCCCTTGAATGCCCTTTGAGTGTCCTATCTGCTGTTCTCCCAGCCACATCTGCTCCCCAGTCTTGTATCTCATGACTCAGCACTCTGGATGGGATGAGAGAGAGGAATAGGTCTCTCTGGCAGCATCCTGCACAGTTGGGGAATCTAGGTGCTCACTCACACACTCCCTATGGGAGAAATCATGGGACAGGAAGGTCTCTCTTGGTGCTGAGCTATGCTGCCTTGGGAAGGGGTGATATGGATAAAATCATACTATTCCTCTTACCCTCTCTAATTCATCCAACATTTTATATATATATATGAACTTCTCTGTTGGAAATCTATGCTTCCACAAAGGCTCTCTTATCCATGGTGTAAGACTGTTCTCCAGGGGCTTCCGGACCGTGGCTGAGAGGGGCTGGAGCTGGTTCATGGGCCCTGTAGCATCCACAGCCAAGACTAAGGTCTGTCTGTTTATTACCTGGAAAGCATTATCTTTAGAACATTATCCACATCTTAGAAACAAGGGGTTTGAGTTGGGGCCTAAATGTTACCTCCATAGTTTGTTCTGGGCCAAATAAACTTTCTTATCCAGGTAAATGGTGGTTTGGGTAAAGAAGCAGATAGCCTGTCCAATATTTCCCAGAAATGCTTCACATGGTTAGTAACTAAGACACTTAGCACGAACTACTATCCTCAGCCTCCCCACCTCCCATCCCCCACCACACTGACAGCAAAACCAGACAGAGCCAGGAACTGGGGGTTCCTGGCCACTAGAGCCAGCCAGCCATCAGAAGTCAAGAACCTCTGAGCTGGAGCATGCTGCTTCTTACATTATAAGTTCACTTCACTCATAATGAGGAAAATGATGCTAGAATGTTTTTAGGAGAAAAGACATAATAGTTTCAATGTGTACCACAGAGATGCCTCTGTTTTTTAAGACTTCTGAATGTCTGTCTTAAGCAAATTAAGGTGGAGAATGTGTGTCTTTGGGGTATCTGTCCATGTCCTCTAAACGCCCCATGTGTTCCCATTTATTTATTTATTTATTTATTTTAGAACATATCTTTATTGATTTCAGAGAGAGGAAAGGAGAGGGACAGAGAGAGAGAGAGAAACATCAATGATGAGAGAGTCATTGATCAAGCCCGCAACTGGGCATGTGCCCTGACAGGGAATCGAACCCCAATCGCCTGGATCCTAGGTTGACGCTCAACCACTGAGCCAAGCCTGGCCGGGCCCCATGTGTTCCTTTTTAGCATAATGCTTTCCTTCTTACCCATCTCTGTTTGAAATAAAAAACAACTTCAAGCGTTCTCCGCCCCCCCCAATTGTTTGATTTCCCAAAAGCAATCCTGAGTGTCTTGTTTCTTCCTCACTCCTCTTGAGGCTAAATGCCTCGCCTCGCCTGTCTTTCTGATGCTTGGCTTCTCTCCCCTCTGGGCTGCAATTCTAGAACGGGAATGGAGACAGGCTCTTGTGGCCTTAGAGGAGACTGGAGAGAATATGGGAGATGGCTTTTCCCAGCTGAGCACTGTGGTGTACTGCTCTGGGAGTCCTATGCTAGACAGAGCGTCCCCTCTTCAGTGTTTGTTCTCTGAATGTTAAAGGACAGCCTCCTGGAGAAATAGACTTAGAAAATATATACCGAAGTCTTTAGGGTACAGAGTCACTCACAATGTATGCAATCACTCTCAAATGGTTCAGTGTACATATATAGATATAGTATACATATTTTTGTATATATATTTACATATACTGAGTTATTTGAGACTAATGAAGAGGATACACACAAACATACACAAACATACACAGTATGTCCTTAATGTCATCAATAGATCCTGTGACTTTAAGAGGAAACAAGGTATAACAAAACCAATTTTACCATAGGCTAATTGATATAAACACGATTCCTATGGCATCTCATAAATATTATAATAGAATGATGTTGAACGAACAAAATGATGTTATTTGAGGACCTGCTCTGTGTGGGTTCATGTGTGTATATACATACATGCGTCCGTACACACATATGTATGTTATGTTTATATATATATAAAGAGAGAGAGAAAGGGAGAGAGGGAGAGAGAAAGAGAGAGAGGGAGAGAGAGAGGGAGAGAGAGAGAGAGAGCACAAATGATTAAGCAGATGAGACAAGATGTTAACAGTAAGTGACCAATAACTGACTCTGGATAAAGGGTCAGCTGTTCTCTGTACTATTCATATTCTTGCAACTCCTCTGTATGCTTGAAACTGCCTCCAAATAAAATGTAAAATGTTAAATCTACTCTTTGAAATGAAGTTTTTGTATGCAATCATCTACTTTTTAGACCACACTGCCCACTTTTTCAGGAAGTGTGGCTTCCGAGGGACCCTGACAACCCTGAGCTGATGGATGGAGGGAAGGAAGGCGTGGAGGCAGCCTGGACCTTCCGTGTCTCCCTTCTCGCCCACTCAGCAGTCTACTCTCCGGAGAATGGGCTACCTGCCCTCCCCCGTCCTATCTCCAGACAAGTAGACCTGGGTGGAGCTTTCTTGCTACCAGCCTGTGCTTTATTTCTTCTTTCTAGGTCTTTGCTTTGCTTGCCTTCCAAGGCAGCACACAGCGAACCCAACAAGGGGCCAGTGTGAAAGGGCTCCAGGAAAGGCAGTCAGTGCTGCCTTTTTCCCCCCCAGTCACTTGTTTTTCTGCTGTTACCTTCTAGGAGAGTGACAAAGAAGAGATAATTCAATGAAAGGAAAAGACGGTGGAGGCTAGGGGCTGTAGTATATTGCAAAAACTGCCACAGGTTCTTGCCACCCTGTTCCATGTGGCCTTGCAGATCCTCCCACTCAGAGGTGGTCTTTGTTTCTCCACCTCCTGGGCTGGCCTTGTGACCCAGCAACCTGACCCCAGCAGAGGCTTGAAAGCTCAGGGGCTGGGACTCCTCTCGCTGCAGTTGGCACCCGGAGACCACCATGTGAATGAGCCTGAGCTCACCTGCTGCATGATGGGAAACACGTGTGGCAAAGTCATCCCCATTGCCCTGGCTGATGCGGAGCCAGTTTCAACACATGTGAGTGAGGCCGTCCTAGTCTATTCATGCCCTGCTGAGCCACCAGCTGGCCCCAGACACAGCTGTGAGTTCTGCAGAGGTCAGTCAAATGGCCCAGGCAAGAAAAAGTGCCCCACCAGCCCAGAGAAGAGTGAGAAGGAATACCTGTTCGTTGTTTTAGGCCACTTGGTTCTAGAAAGAATTGGTTTGCAGTGAAAGGTAACTGCAACAGGGCCTGTCCCCAGCCAGCATGAGCACTGTATTTGGACTCAGGCTATTACTCCAGCGTCAATGTTGCACAGAGAGATGCCTTGCTTACCTAGATGTTTGGCTTCCTCTTGCTTCCCTCTTGGTCAGCTGGGCCCCAGCCAGTTGTCATTGGTCGAAAATAAGAACAGGAGAGTGCTGTGGCATGGAATGTTGTAACTAATTTATTTCTGAAATTTCTACTTGGTCTGACCACGTGTGCTTCCTCTCTAAGGCTGGAAAACCGTTGCCCTGAAAGGAGTAGTCAATGTTTCATTATAAACTGTCCTTCTCTTTAAGAAACCAAACAGTTAAATGTATATGTGGCCTGCCTGTTTTGATGACAGGTTCTATCTAGAGGGTGATATCTTTATCACGAAGCAGTCAAGATGTAGATGAGTACCAGAGGGATTACCCGAAAAACACCCCTCTGCTGTATATTTCATAATAGCAATGGTCCCATCTATCTCCGGAGAGGAAAGGAGGCGGCAGCCAGAGAGGGTTTTGTAGTTCTGTGAATAAAGGTTTATTACTTTCCTCTACCTTCCATCAATCAGCTCAGTGTTAGGAGAACTAAAAAGAAAAGAGCAAACCTAATCTTTGTGTCTGCTCATAAAATAAAATGGGCAGAATATTCCCTCATTCCTGACCTTGAGAGTAACTTTTGCAAAGTTGGGTAAAACCAGGGAACGTTATTTGATTAGAAATGGAAACTGGAACAGAGGCTCTCTAGCTTTCAACCTCAGCTTCAACATTTATCCAGCTGTCACAGTTCAAGTCAGCAAACATTTCGGGGCACCTAAATGTAGTGCAGGGAGCAAGGTCAGTGATGCAGAAGTGCAGAGATGGACAAGGCATGGTGTCTGCTCTCTCTAGAGTCACAAAGTAGCAGGGAGCATAATACACAAGTACAGTAATATGCCACAGAAGGTGTTAGAATTAAAGGACAAACAAATGAAGGGAAGGGAAATATTCTCACTTTGGGTCAGGACAAATTAACAGAGCGGTTGGACAGGCAGAAGTGGGGGGAGATGACTTCCTGAGAGCCGGGAGAGCTAAGCTGCCTGGATGAGAGATGGAAGCTGTATCTTTAGGAAGCCCCGGACTTTTTACCCTTGGACTACTGGATAAGAGAGAAATAAATTTGCGTCTTGTTTCAGCCATTGTCTAAAAAAAATGTGGTGGGGCCCTGGCCAGGTGGTTCAGTTGGTTGGGGCGTCATCTGTACACAAAAAAACCCCAAAAGGCTGTGGGTTCAATTCCCGGTCAGGGCACATACCTAGGTTGTGTGTTTGATTCCTGGTTGGGGTGCATATGGAAGGCAATTTTTTTTTAAAACATATATTTATTGATTTCAGAGAGAGGAAAGGAGGGGGAGAGAGAGAGAGATAGAAACGTCAGTGATGAGAGAGTCATTGATCAGCTTCCTAACCTACAACCGAGGCATGTGCCCTGACCAGGAATCAAACCCTGATCTCCTGGATCCTAGGTCGATCCTCAACCACTGGGCTGGGAGGCAATTGATCAATGTTTCTCACATCATTGTTTCTCTCTCTCTTTCTTTTCCTTCCTCTCACTCTAAAAATTAATAAGCATATCCTCAGATGAAGTTGGTAAGCCATTTCTGTGAGGCTGTAATCTTTACATTGGGTTCTCAAGCTTGAAGTCAGCAGTGCAGGCAACTGGGAAGGGAAGATAGCTGTAAAATGGGGTGGATCAGGAACAAACAGGAACTTGTGAGAAAGGACTAGAGCCCTTGTCAATCTCTCATGGCCTAAGACTGCTTGTCAGCCGGTCTCTTATAGCCCAAGACTACGGCTTTGATGATGTGGGTGTCCTACAGCAGGAGCTGACATTCTCCGTTATAGAGCTAAATCATGTACCTGGCCCAGGAGCCAGAGAAGCAGAAGGCGGCTAAGGTGAAGGTGGAGCAGCTGCGGGCCCAGCTGCTGCCCTCCACCCAGCAGGTGAGACAACACATAAGTGACAATGCGAACAAACTGCAACATCAGCTGGTGCCCCCGCACTGACCTTCCGAGCATAACAAAACAATATCACCTTCTGAATTTCGCCAGAAATGTCTCCTGAAATCAACCCTAACCAGAAATATTCAGAGAAAGGAATTCTGGAAATAGAGGTTAGCCTAGGCAAGTCGACACATTACAAATCTACTACACTTTCAAAATTAGATTCATTATTTTCCTATGACCTGTTCCTCAGAAAAGATCTCTTCCTACAACCGTCCTTATTTCAGGATATACTGTTACCATCACCCATCTTGTTTAACCTTGGAATTTCTGAGTCACCTCCACTTTACTCTCTCACCAGCCCTGCCCCCTCCCACTCATGCCACATCCAGTTAGTCACCAAATCTTGCCAATCCTAACTCATCAACTTTTTTCACATTTATCCTTTTTATGCAATTCCATATCCTAACCATGTCTTGTCTGGCCCATGGACTAGAAGCACTGGTTCCTCCCCACCACGTTCACCTTCCACATAGCCACCAGGATGCACTTTCCAAAATTTAAATCAATCCAGTCATGTCGTTTCCTTAATACAATGTCTTCCATGGATCTTTGTATCTATAGAATGAATAAAACTCCCAAACATGTACATTGCATTATTATTCCTAATTCTTCACTGTCCTTATGATAATTATATATCCACAGGCTTTGCCATGTGACTTTGCAATTCTTGCTGTGATGTGAACACAGTATACTTCCCCATCTCCTGCAACTAACATTGATCAATGGAATTTTGGCTGATGTGATGTGAGCAGACTTTAAATGTACTTATTTGGGTTGGATCCCTCTCTTTGGCTTCAGCTATTATCAAGATAAATGCATGTCCGGAAATGTCTGCTCCGTACAGATAGCCACAGTTCCGAGAATGAAAGACATGTGGAGCAGAACTTGGTCTGCAGCCTGGAGCCAAGCCAAGCTGAACCCAAGCAGGCCCAGCAAAAATCAACCAAAATAAGCCAAACCTCAGCTGACTCACTCACCTGTGAGTTAGAAAATAAATGCTGTCATAAGTCACTAATATTTGGGGAGGGGAGTTGTTTGTTACACAGCATTATTGCAGCAGTGATTGAGTAATACATGTAATATACAAGCTCTCCACAATCTAAACCCAGCCAGACTTTTAGTGCCAATCTCAAGCCATTTTCACCCGTGCACTCATAGCAATCCTCGTTCTCATGTATTGAGCACCTACTCTTTTCATACCAGGATAACTTGCTCAGGCACCTAGCTAGTGAGTGGATAGCAGAACGGAGATTCACAGATGTCACAGTCCAGAGCAGTGTGTGTTATTCTCATATTTCCATTCTGTTAATCTGGTCTCCAGCCACAGATTGGGACTTCCCACACGTCTATAACATGAAACCTGCACTTCTCCACTTACTTTTGTGGGTCAAATCTCAGGCTCCCTTTTATGTATAATCTGATAGTATTAACGATGACTAATGTTTGTTGAGTACTGTGTTCCAGACGCTGTTCTGAATTACTCACTTTCCACAATAACCTTATGAGACAGGTACTATCATTATCAATATTACAGAGGAAGAAACTGAAACACAGAGAGGCAAATAGTTTGCAAGGTGAAACAGTGAATCACAGACCTGAGATTCAAATATGCTCTTAACCACTCTACTGAATCCCCACCCATTGTTATTGGGCCTCTGTTTCTCTGTATTATTCTGTACATACCTGTATTGCAACCCTGCACATTTCACGATGATTATTTCTACTACTATTTTCCCACTTAACTGCGAACTTTTAGAAGTCAAGGACTCAATTTTAGGTGTCCCTGTATGTCTGGTATCTAGTAAGGTGGCTGGCCCATAGCTACTTCTCACTAAATGTTTGTGAATGCTATTTGCTGTTGAACTGCCTTGTCATCAGTCAAATTTCCATTACAAATTGCTGGAGAACTGGTCCAAATTGCCTTTCTCAGAAACATGAAAATGATACAACGCATTTTGAGAGCAATTTATAGAAAATCATGTATTTCATGCAGTTGGAAAGGATACAATGATAAGAAAAAATTTCATATTTCCCCTCAGGCACTTGCCTTTTAAACATCAATCGAGCAATCAACATATCCTAACGTAGCCCTTCCTATGCATCAAAAACAGGCCAACCTTATATGAGAGGTGGCTAACTAATGACTTTGAGCTCTGGTGGCTGTTTTGTTTTTAGATCCGTCTTGTTTTTTTGTGTGTGTGTCTTTGAGCAGTTGGGATCAATGAATATGGAAAGAAGTTAAGATAAAATAAAAATTTTATCTGTCCGCCTTTTCTGGAAGCTTCAGTGGTTCTGGGAGAGTTTATTGATTCCTAAAGAAAAATTACCATTCTCATTTAAGGAAGGGTGAAATAAAGGGGGATTTAGTGAATAAAAGGAATCAGTAATTAGCATAGCCTTTTAAAATCTAGGATTATCTCTATTGATTGGATAGCTTTAGAATTGTTGAAGGTGATGGAAATTACATATGTGAGCTAGACAGGAGTTAGGTCTTCTAAACAAGATCCTCCTTTTTGAAGAAAAAAGCCCAGGGTTGAGATTCAGTCATGATGGTGAAGTGAGAATTTCTGCAGGCTTCCAAGTGTAGTAGGAAAACATATTTTCTTTATAAACGTTAGGTACTCATAGGCATGTGTTGAGATTTTGGGGGCCAAGTCCAAGGTACCGGGTTAAGACACACTAATTAAAACAAAAAGAGAAACTAGAGGCAATATTTATTCAACCTTTAGACCTATGAAAGTGAACAGAGAGGGTGGCAATGGTCTAAGTAAAGTCTCATTCTTCTCAAAGTTCAAGGTTTGCTGGTGGGTTATTTGCTTTCAGTAAATGTATGAATAGTTTTCTTTGGTGGTGGAACATTTTCAGCAGATTTATTGTCCTAAGCAAATGGAAAAAAAATGCGCACAATTAGGATCCAAATATTTCGGCCCAGTTCATCAAGAAAAAAAAAATAGGTGAGCAACATTTTCTTCCTTAGTGTTGACTTCTTACCAGTTCTGTGTAAGTACATTCAATGAAAAAAGTGGATTTTTGAATGGCCTGGTGATTTGTTTGGTCAAATCTTGCCTGGGATTTAGAGAATTAAAACAGATGCACATTTCCCATATCTTATGCATTTGCTGTATCAACAGAATGGTTCATATCCCAGATGTGGGGAAAGCAATTTAAGAAAAGCAAGTCTCAAGGTTGAAGAAGGAATATAATGATGAGAAACATAATTGAGGCGAGAAAGCCCGAAGCTCAGTATTTTGTTAGTTGGGGTAATTTACAAAATCATATATAAAGAGGAAGATGGAAGATGGTGCTTTGGTGGTTCTTTATGTGATGTGATAGCCCAGGATAAATGGTACACAATTAGGGCATATGCAAAATCACATTGTGATGAACAGGAGAGTGAGTTGGCTTTGAACGTAGGCCTGCGTTCCCCATCTAAGTCAGGTATTTCATCAAAACACACGCTCTCATCTCTTCCATTGTACAACCACTTGTTAGCTTTATGTGCATTCATTTATTCATCAATAGGTATTGAGTCTGTACAATGTGCTTGGTTGAGGACACAATCACTCTTCTCTGTCCCCAAATCTGTCATGCCCACCATCTTTCGTTTTGGGGCAAAAGTCACCATCTGTCTTACCTTTAGACTCAAGCACAGGGAACAGGGTTGCTGCCCTGGGACTGACCTATGGAGTATCCTTCTTGGGTCTTCTTTTAGTCACAGCCCTCACCAGAGGGCGAGGCGTCCACGGGACCAAGGATATCCCACTGAGAAGCTTAGTCCACTGAGAGCTTGTGTCCATCCAGAGGTTGCTCGCCCACCATTCTAGACCAAACTCTGGGTCAGGGCCAGTTTCGTGGGCACGCCACCTGTGCAGTCAGACAGGGCCCTGTGCTCAGAAAGACCCATCCTTGATTTAAGGCTCTGCTGTTACTATCTTAAAATTCTTAATCATTTTAGCTCTGAACTTGTGTTTTGTGAATGAAGTCTGATGTGACAGTGGACATGCACGTGAACAGAGGAGATACGCTCTATCTCCCATATGCTACATCTCTGCTGCATATAGGGTTCGCAATGCCCCATATGCTGGTGGACCCACATGTGCTGGAGTTTAGTGAGGCTCAAAGCAAGTACAAGGTACGTTTGTTACATCTATGACTGAGGAGGTGAGGGCGCAACCTCCTTCCCATTTGAACTAGAACTTGCTTTGAGTGCAGAAAGAAGGTCGTTCTAAGAAAGCACAAATAAGCAAGGAACCCTAACATATCCTTTCATACTCATTTACTTGTCTGTATTAACTAACCACTTTTGTTGAAAAATGAAGATACAGAAGGTAAGGGAAAAATAGGCTAACATATGATTCCTGTTTATTTCAGTCTTTTCTCACTCATCAGTACACTTAAGGTAGAGAGTATTGGTGGAATGTGCTCATATCAAGAAGTGAAATTAAAACAATTAAGTTAATTTTGTGCAGGCTTCCTATTCTGGTAAGTTGTATAATTTCAATGATTCTTCATATGAGTTAAAAGCTCTTATGTTTCCATTTAACACTGGCATTGCACAATATAAAGATGAACAATAAAATTCGTGATAATTTAAATTTTTTTTACTTAGAATTGCATGAAATAGTAAACAGCACCATGACAAGTTGAGAGAGACCATGGAAGAAAGGAACAAGCTTTATATGTATTTTAGTAACCTTAACATTTCTTTTTTCCTACTTTCAGTACAAGGGGCTTTGCATTTTCATCTCGCATGAGGCCACACAAATTATGAAGCCAGTTTTGCTCAGGATATCTGGGA
This sequence comes from Miniopterus natalensis, assembly GCF_054644295.1. Classification (NCBI taxonomy): domain Eukaryota; kingdom Metazoa; phylum Chordata; class Mammalia; order Chiroptera; family Miniopteridae; genus Miniopterus; species Miniopterus natalensis. The sequence goes on along the minus strand of NC_142103.1, from coordinate 88,620,703 downwards.
CTCAAGACTCCCTTGCTCAAAGAGTCCTTACCTGTCTTCCAGACCTTTTCCCCAGATACATCCTTCTGAGGGCAGATGGCATCATTGCTCTCTGCACTCCTAGGTGAAGGGATGCCCAAAAGGCAGCTTGAACTTGCAGCCTGGGACACCCACTACATGCCACTAGGTTTGGGGTTGTTATGTGCCAGTAGAAAACAAGAACATGCAGATTGTCTTTTTATTTTCTGTTTCCTGCACTAAACTCTGAGAGCATGTGGCACCTTACTCACCATTATATTCCCAACTACAACAGGTCCTCAAGTAATGTTGTTTTGTTCAACATCATTTCATTATAACTTTGATGAGATGCGGTAGGAACTTAACTCTTGTTTATAACAGTAGGCAATAGGCAGTAACAATACTGTAAAGTTAAATTTGATAACACAGGTAATAAAAAAATAAAAATGAATGACTAAATAAAAATAAGGTACCGAATGCCTGCGCCCCCTCCAGCTCACCGAGCTCCAGCCGAAGGAGAAGGGGGGCAAGTAAAGAGGTCTCTATATCACGGCTCCTACAAAGCAGACTGCCCGCAAATCCACCTGTGGTAAAGTACCGAGCAAGCAACTGGCTGGCAAGAGTGCGCCTTCTGCTGGAGGGGTGAAGAAACCTCATCGTTACAGGCCTGGTACTGTGGCACTTCGTGAAATTAGACGTGATCAGAAGTCCACTGAACTTCTGATTCGCAAACTTCTCTTCCAGTGTATGCTGCAAGAAATGCTCAGGACTTCAAACAGATCTGCACTTCCAGAGCGCAGCTATTGGTGCTTTGCAGGAGGCAAGTGAGGCCTATCTGGTTGGCCTTTTTGAAGACACCAACCTGTGTGCTATCCATGCCAAACGTGTAACAATTATGCCAAAGGACATCCAGCTAGCACGCTGCATATGTGGAGAGTGTGCTTAAGAATCCACTATGATGGGAAACATTTCATTCTTTTCAAAAAATTTTTTCTTCTTCCTGTTATTGGTAGTTCTAAATGTTAGATATTTTTTTCCCATGGAGTCAAAAGGTATATAAGTATATGGTTGCAAGTTGAAAATAGGGGACAGAAATCAGGTATTGGCAGTTTTTCCATTTTCATTTGTGTGTGAATGTTTTTAATACAAATGCAAGGACATAAAGCATTAATGCAAGTCAAAATGTTTCAGTGAACAAGTTTCAGCAGTTCAACTTTATAACAATTATAAATAAACCTGCTACATTTTTCTGGACAATGCCAGCATTTGGATTTTTTTTATAACAAGTAAATTTCTTATTGATGGCAACTAAGTGGTGTTTGTAATATTTTTATCATACAGTAGATGCCATCTATTCACTATACTTTTCTAACTGAATTGTCCTACATGCAAGTACATATTTTTAATGTCTGTCTTCTGTGCTGTTCCTGTAAGTTTGCTATTAAAATACATTAAACTATAATAAATAAATAAATAAATAAATAAATAAATAAATAAATAGTATTATGGGCCCACAGAAAAGCGTCACCTAACTCACCTTTGAAACTGTCTAAGCCAATCCTCAACTTTGAGTGAGCATTAGAATTATTTAGGATTTTTTTTTAAAGCAAAGCAATTATGATTTAATTGGCTACATCCTAGATCAATTAAAGCCAGAATCCCTGGGAATGGCACTCAGCAAGCCTTTTTTTTTTTTTTTTTTTTTCTAAGATATCTTTATTGATTTCAGAGAAAAAGGGAGAGAGAGATAGCAATATCAATGATGAGAGAGCCGTCATTGATCGGCTGCCTCCTGCCCCTACTGGGGATGGAGCCCACAACCCAGGCATGTGCCCTGACCAGGAATTGAACCATGACCTCCTGGTTCATGGGGCGATGCTCAACCACTGAGCTATGTCAGCCGGGTGATAACAAACCATTTTTAAAGCTCCTCAGGTGATTCCAAGGTGAGAACCATAGCTCTAGGCTGGGTTATGAAAGATTAGCACAATCCAGGCAAATGGTGGCTGGAGTAGCCAGGGTCAGATGATGCCGTAGCAAGAGAAAAGAAGATGGATTGGAAGGCAAGAAACTTCCCTAAATTTTTGGAGCCTCATTGATCTCATCTGTAAAATATGGCTAAGAATATTTAGCTGGTAGACTTGTAAGGATTAAAGAGATGATTCCTATAAAGTGCCCGGTTCATAAGAGGTGCCCAATGATATAGACTTTAGAGCTTTTATGTATGCAGTTATTGATGAGTTGTTTTTTATGTATATGTTGTTTGGAGTGTAGGGAATCTGTTAGCAAATCTCTGGGCGTTTCTCCAAGGAGGCAAGGCATACTGAAGGACTCTTTCAAAGTGGTTATGTGGAAACAGAAGCTGAACCTCTCTCCCAAGGTCCAACAAGTCTGGCTTCTTCTTGTTTCCTGGTGGCAAGCTTCCTTGTCACTTTAATTAGGCTCTGCTCAATTTTTATTGTTTCTCCTTGTCAGCCCACCTTCTCTGCCTCAGCCAAATGCATTCCAACTATGTTCTTAAAGAGAAACAAGTGAAGATATTTCCATTAGCATTTCTCAATAGCTGAAGGACTCTATCATGCCTTCATTCGGTTTGGGGTCCTAGGATGGGACTTAGGGATTTCAGAAGTCTCAGGAAGTTGAGTCTATATGAATAGGCCTGACTGCATGGATGCCAGGGAACAATTTGTACTAAATCGTTTGATCCAAACCCTCTAGGATTCATTAAGGGAGTAGGACCAGCTCAAATCTAAAGGATCGAGATGGATGCAGATTCCTCAGTAGACCAACATTGCCCCTAAGTAGAGGCAATTAGGGCAGTGTTTCTCAAGCTATCTGTGGTCAAGGATTAGATATTTTAAAAAATTTCCAGCCCAGCCTGGCAGGGCATAGCTCAGCAGTTGAACATTGACCTAGGATCCAGGAGATCCGGGTTTGATTTCTGGTCAGGGCACATGCCCGGGTTGCGGGCTCCATCCCCAGCAGGGGGCGTGCAGGAGGCAGCTGATCAATGACTCTCATCATTGATACTTCTCTCTCTCTCTCTCTCTCTCTCTCTCTCTCTCTCCCTCTCCCTCTCCCTCTCCCTTCCTCTCTCTGAAATCAATAAAGATATATTAAAAAAAAAAAATTCCAGTCCATAGGAAACGGATAGTTTTATGAAAATACAATAAATCACAAATGCTAGAAAAATAAAATAAAAAAGAAAGACATGAAATTCAAGCTTAACTGCTTTGTTAGATTCAACAGACATCAAATTAATTTCACTTCAAAAAATAAAAATGCATAACAAAAAAATATAATAAAAGCAAATATAACATAAAAAATAATTGCAGGAACCACACGTTTATGAAAGTGTACATATAAGTGATTAATATAATTACTATTTTACCTAATTTTTGTTATTCCACAGTCACAACTAAATAAAAATTGAGTCAAGTATCAATTCTCCATATTAAATGCTTATGCACATTTTTAAACAAAGAATATTTGAAGTTTCAATGTAACAAATGAGCTTGCTTCTTGTTAACTAATCTAGACACCACTATTCACAGGGCATAATACATATCTAAAATGTTTCTATGTTTTGTTTTAATAATATTTATATTCCAAATTGCTAATTTGATTCTTGATTTCATCTACTGTTGATTCCCTGTAAATTATTTTTCATTTCTGTTAGTGTAGCCTTCATTTCTGACTGGCTCCTTTTTATGGTGTCCATGTGTTTCTTTTATGCTGTTGAAGTTCTAAGTTCAACTACTCTTCCACTAAATTCATTCAGCATCCTCATAACCAGTGTTTTGAACTCTGCATCTAGCAGATTGCTTGCCTCTGTTTCGTTTAGTTATTTTTCTGGAGTTTTCTTATGTTCTTTCATTTGGGACATATTTCTTTGTCTCCTTGTTTTGACAGCCTCTCTGTGTTTGTTTCTATGTATTAGGTAGAGCTGCTACGTCTCCCAGGCTTGGTAGATTTGCCCAAGCTGGGCACTCCATTTGTGCCCCCCCTCCCTGTGTGGCCTGTGAACACCCTCCTGTTGTAGTTGAGCCTTGATTGCTTTTGGCATGTCAGTAGGAGAGGTTTACCCCCAGGCTGATCAGCTGCAAAAACTGGCTACAACCACCGACCACCATGGAGGATCAGCTGTGCAGGACCCCATGCCCCCCAAAGGAGGACTTTCTTCAGTAAGGCTCTGATGCCTGCTGTGTCTGCCCTTTGAATGTGTTGGGTGGTTGGGTGGTGTTTTGACATGGTCTGAAGCTGTCCACTGGGTGTGCTGGCTCCCAGGCCTCCTGGGAGGTGCAGGGCAAGTCAGCTTCCACCTGCGTTCTGCCCAGGACCACCCAGCTTGAGCTACCAAGCTATCTACAGCTGGCTGCTACTTGGGCTGGGCTTGCAGGTGCCCAGCAGAGGCCAAGCTGTGAACTACAGTGGGCTGCTGCTAGTGCTGGACCTGGGGCCACTTAGCAAGAAGTACGAGGCATGCTGAAGGCAGACACTGCTTGTTTGAGAGATTTTAGGAAAGTCTGAAGCACAAGCTAAGACAGGCCATTGGTATGGAAAAGGCAATGCAAACAGCTTGGGTGGGCTCTCAAGTTTGGTGGGGCTGGGCCACAGGTAATAACCAGGGCAGGGCAAACTGTGAGCCAGGTTGATGGAAACTCAGATATGGTTCCCACCTGCCATCTCTGTGGTGGGGAGGGCTCATCAAAAGAACAGTGGTCTCTGCCAGCACTTTTGTCTGGGAGAAAGCTGCTTCCCAGCTCTCGTCCTGATACCAGACACTTCAGTTCCTCCCCGTATGTCCTTGGTGCCTTTTCAGCTGCTTTCCAGCACTGGAGCTCAGATGGAGTGAGTCCAAGTAAGTCTGTGTGTGGGCCTTTTAAGAGGAACTGCCTGGGACTCCAGCAACCCTCCAGGTCACTCAGCCACAATCCTCCCTGGTTTTTACAGCCAGAAGTTATGGGGACTTCTCTTCTCAGCTCTAGAACCCTGGGCTTGGGGGCCTGGTTTGGGTCTGGGACCCCTGGCTCTTCAGGGGGACCTCTGCAGCTGAGATATGCCTCCCAATTTTTATCTGCCACACATGGGTGTCGGACCAGCCCATTCTCTGTCTCCGCTCCTCCTACCAGTCTTGATGCGGCTTCTTCTTTAAATCCCTAGTTGTAGGATTTCTATTCATCTAGATTTCAGTTGGTTCGGAATGATGGTTGTTCTCTAATTTAGTTGTAATTTTGATATGGTTGTGGGAGGATGTGAGTGCCACATTTACCTATGCTGCAATCTTGACAAGAAGTCCAAGGATCATTCTCTTAAATTATCTTTTTATGAAAGAGATGGATTAAAGATTCATGAATTTCCTGTGTGTGAATTTTTTGAAGTACAATTAAATTCAAAGTGTCCTATCAGATTTGTAAAGTATTCAGAGAAAATTATTTGCAGATAAGCAATATTAAGATCATTACCTAAGTCAATGATAATTTATGAACTATGTCATAACAATCTATAAAAACTTTGTTCTTCCAAGATTCTAATTCTTGCTTTGGCTTTTCAATCTTATTTACCATTGAAAAACATGTACTATGGCCCTAGGCGGTTTGGCTCAGTGGCTAGAGTGTCAGCCTGCGTGCTGAAGGGCCCTGGGTTTGATCCTTGCCAAGGGTATGCACCTTGGTTGCAGGCTCGATCCCTGGCCTCGGTCGGGGCACCTATGGGAGGTAACCATTGGATGTGTCTTTCTCACATTGATGTTTCTCTCTCTCTCTCCCCCTTCTACTCTCTCTGAAAAAGTAATGGAAAAAATATCCTCAGGTGAGGATTAAAAAACCCCACCATGTACTGTGTCTTTGCGTGGGATAAGTGCAGAGCTTAGATTAAAAAATGTACTGAAAATATAAAAAAATATCAAACCGGCTAATTCATATCTTTAAAAAGTTGGGTTAAGCTGGCTTCTTATCCTGCAGAAACATTGAGAGTTTATTCTGTAGTTCTAACAGTCTTGACAGAACTTTCCTCTTGATGATCATCACACCCAGCAGGCAGTAATCATTGTTTATGTTTAGCATCTACGTTATCATAAAATATAAAGAGAAATCTGAAATGTAATGCATTAGCTCTTACGTAATTCTCAGATTTTAGCACATTCTCAGTCAGCACACTATTTAGTTCAGTCAGCATTATTTTTGTAGCAAATGTATCTTTTTCTTTAAAGATTCTTTTTTAAAAATATGTTTTTATTGATTTCAGAGAGAGGAAGGGAGAGGGAGAGGGTGACAGAAACATCGATGATGAGAGAGTCATTGACTGGCTGCCTCCTGCACACCCCCTACTGGGGATCGAGCCCACAACTCAGGCATGTGCTGTGACCAGGGATCAAACCAGCGAACTCTTGGTGCATGGGTTGACGCTCAACCACTGAGCCACACCGGCCAGGCCAATTTTTATACACTTTAGAGTTACAGTCAACAAAGTAATCCTAAAATAGGACATATTGTAATGTGGTCTTATGGTGTATGTCTTGTGTGCAGCTTTTAGTACATGTAACTCACGAAGCAAGTGTGACAATATCTAAGCTGGTCCACGTCCTCTTCAATGAGCCAAGTCCATCGATGTACTCTTTCTTGGATGTTGCACCAATGTCGAAGTGTTATAAAAGTTTCCAAACCCTCTAAATTTTCTCTTATCTTGACCATAGCATACAGTTCATGGAACAGCACTGGTCTGGGGATTACTCTTTAAAGTACAGGATTTGGAGTCTAGAGAGATCTGACTTCAAAATCAAATTTTATTACTTACCAGCTATGTGACCATAGCAACTTTTGCAACCTCTTTTCAATCTCCTCTTCTCTAAAATGGAGATAATAATGTCAATCTCAAGGGGCTGTAATAAAGATGAAATAATGCACTCATGCATTTGTTCATTCAAAAGTATTTATTGAACCCCACTATGTGCCAGAGGCTGTTCTAGAATCTTGAGTTCCATTAATGAACAAAACAGACAAAAGTGAGAGAAAAACAGACAATAATAATAACAACATCAACACAACGAATAAGTAATTTATAAAGTATATTAAAAGGTGATATATTATGGAATAAAAGTATACAGTAGAGTATGGTTAAGGGGAGTCAAGAGTGCTGGACGGGGGTGGGGTGGGGATAGATTAATAGTGTGATCAGGAAAAAATTCAACTCAATTCGATAATGCAAGCAGAATCACTAGCACAGAGCATAGTTAGTACTTAGTAAATGGTAGCTTTTATCATAATTAGTTCATGGTGATTTAATGTTGCCCTTCAGGAAGCTAAAATGCCTTTATTTTGGGGTGCTTAATACAAATGAGTGTGTATACACAAGTATGCATGCACTCATACACACATACTCACATGCCATAGACATTTTATTTGGATTCACCCAGCTCCTTTTATAGCACAGCTTCTATTTGCATTCATGATCATTTGGGGGCCCAAATAAGTGGACGTTAAATTGGTTTTGGGGTAGAATAGGATGAAACGAGAGGCTCACAATTTTTTTTCCTATTTAACATAGAGGAACTGTCAAAAGGCTAAGACCAGCATTTGATTCCACCCCAATTCCGTGTGTCTAACTTGACTGATTTTCTCTTTGTTAAAGTGTCACTGTCTCTTTTGATCCTGCAAGATGTATTACATTTGGCAAAAGCCACGGGAGAAAGTATATCAGAGAAGTGAAAACTGTTGTCATCAACTAACCTTCACAGTTGATGTTTCTTGAAGATTCAACTGACCTTCACTACCTTTTCAGGAATAACTTACTCCGGGAATTGTACACACAGCGTGATAAAACTTTCATTAAAAAACACACCGTATAGATACCTAAGAAAAAATGGTTATTTTAAAGTGGTGGGATTGTGGGTATTTTCCAACTTTCTACAATCAGTATGTATTTTTTTTAATAATCAGAAACAGCAAATAAGTGTTATTTAAAGAGAGAGAGAAAAACTAACCCACTCTTACTAATACAAGGAGGCTTGTTCTTTTGTGCTTTCATTTTCATCACGGGGGAAGTGGAGGAGTGGAATTTATTGGTTTGGGGATTGTTTTGAGAATTTCTCTTTTGGATTTTATCGCCACATTCTCGGAAAAACTCTACGTGAATTTACTACTCAATCTGCTCTGCTGGTTTATTATTAGACCGGCCTCCTCTAAACTTGGCCGGAAATCAAAGGCCCATCCAGATAAGAATCTCCACAATGTGCATTTTCAGAGCAAGTCAGAAGCTGCTTTGTTTTAACACTCGAATAAAGCTTTTGTATTTTCAGTTTCAAGTGCTCTGCAGTAAACCAACAGTCCATATAGATTATACAAAAGGGTTAGATGTTGGTTTGAGCCAGTTTCTGGGGTGGGGGTGGGGGTGGGGGTGGGGGGAATCACCATTGAGGAAAAGCAAGTGTTTAAACAATGAGCTGACAGCTGCCGGTCCATTAGATCCCTCCACGGGCCAGCTCCTGCTCTTTTCAATTTCACTGTGATCTTCTGTAGAGACAACTCTTCATGGCTGAGCTGCTGGTGATGAGCTATGTTCCAACAGCACCTGCACTTATCAGAGCAATACCTTTTATCAGAGGACTCTCACATAAAGCCCTTTATAAGGAAGAGAAACAGTGCCAGCTTGGAAAGAGGGAAGAAGGAAATATATACCTATTTCAAGTTCCATATAGGCCATTTAAGTAATGGTAGAGTTAGAACTAAAAGCTTGAAACTCTTGATTTATACGAGATCGTCCTGGCCATCCTCAGGAGTATCAGGATCCATCCTTAGCTGGAGTTTAATCCAAATAGTTAAACCTCATAGTTTGCTAAATTAAGCGCTACTTTAATGATGGTGTCTGCCTTTTTTTTTTTTTAAATGCCTTTCTGGTGTTAGACTTAAAGAAGCCACATAAAAGGTATATTTTCTTCAGCTTCTGCTTCAGGGAACCACACTTTTCTCTTTCCTGAGTCAGGTATCATTCATATAATCAGTCCTTTGGAACAGCCCAGGCTTTCGCTGGAGGAGAGCGGAGTCCTAGGTGAGACAAGCCTTTGATTCTTTGTATGGAGGTTTTCCCTCACCTCTGATTTGTTCCTCTGCCGAGGCCCTCCTTTCCTTTCGTTCTTTCGAATGTCTTCCTTTGTGATCTCCGGTTTAGATTTTTGCTTTGGCCCCATGGTTTGCCCTGACCACATTTCGGATCTGCCAAATCTTTATTGCTTACTCAGTTCTTAACCCCATTATCTCCTCTCACCTTGGATCCATACCTGCGCCTCTGCTTTCCTAGGCCTGACTTCAACCTGCAGCGACCCTGTCCAGGCTGAACCTAACTAGATTTTAGCTCCACCAGGGTGAACTGAGCAGTCGGTTCAACCAAACAATGAATTCAATCTACATTCCCCAAATCAGTCGCTCTAGTTCTTCAGTTCAGTGGATTTACTTTTTTCATAATTAATGAGCACATTTTTGACTGCACTAAATGATCAAGTCAAAGTAGAAAATTGGTCATGTCTCCAAGAATATCTTTTTTAAGCCTTTTATCCCCCTGCAAAAATACTGAGTCAATTTGGTAGATGTAGGGAATAAACATTTAAAAATTAAAAAAAAAAATAAAATTGGTTTTAGAGAGAGGAAGGGAGAAGGAGAGAGAAAGAGAAACACTGATATGAGAGAGAAACATTGATTAGCCACTTCCCACATGCGCCCGGACGGGGGATCAAACCCACAACCCTCGTACATGCCCTTACTGGGAATTGAACCTGCCACCTCCTGGCGTACCAGACGACGCTCCAACCGAGCCACACAAGCCAGGGTAGGAATAAGCATTTTTTAAAAATGTATTGATTTTAGAGAGAGAGAAAGGAAGGGGAGAGGGAGAGAGAAACATCAAAGAGAGAACCATTGATCGGCTGCCTCCTGCACGCCCCCTACTGGGGATCGAACCTGTAACCCGGGCCTGTGCCCTGACTGGGAATCGAACCAGTGACCTCTCAGCGCATGAGACAACACTCAACCAACTGAGCCACATTGGCCAGGGCACATTTTTAATTTCATAGTTTAAAACTTCATAGTTTGACCCCAAAGCAGAAAGAGGCTGCCTCATTTTATCACATTCAGTGGACAATAGTGGGTGGTACTTTAATATGGACAGCAAAGGAGACTAAAATAGATGCTCTCAGGCCTGCAGTAAGTCATTTCTCCATCACTTAAAACCCTGCACCTAAAGCCCAGTGTGCATCTCCTGTCCCATTTAGTTACTGCTGCTTGGGTTCTTCCTTGGGACAAGTGTAAACGCCTTGAGACTGGGCATGTCCCATTCATATTTGTACCTTTCTCAACACCTGGCACCGAATCCAGTGTCTAGGAAGTCCCCAACGATCACCGAATTGAGTTGAATTCATGGTTAACCTGAGGAAGGGAAAGGCTTACACTGAAAAATACAGATTCGTGCAACTTTTCTTCAGGTGGCGAGTATTTATATAACACAGGAATGAAGGAGGGTGTAAATAATACCTTAACGAAAGTACCTCAAAAGAACCACAGGGGGGCCTTCAACCACTCAGAACAGATTGACGTCCTATCACCTTAACAATAGGGGTGGAAATCAAAATAGGTTTACTATTCAAACAGCCGCTTTAAAAGTTAAAGCTGCTACTAAGCAAAAATCCAGCAAAATATTTTTACCAAAAAAAGTCATAAAGGCATTGGATGGCAAAATGACATTAAAAGATTCATTAGACTTGCTTAATCCATCCAGAATGAGCTGAGCTGTGGAGCACTTTTATCTGGACATGGAGGCATCCAGCCTTCTCTGTATCAGACAGATATATTCAATCCAATGAGATAAATGCAAACACTGCATTTGGTGTCCAAAATGAAGTTTTATTGGAACACAGCCACTCCATGTGCTTACAGATTGTCCATGGCCACTTTCACACTACCATGGCAGAACTGAGTAGTTGTGAGAGGCTGTATGGCCTGCAAAGCAAAAAACGATTATTATCTGGTCCTTTATGGAAAAAGTTCAGCATCCCCTGTATTATTAATGACATAGGTGTTTAAACCCAGAAAGAGGGCATGCTGAGATAGAGGCTGGAATTTCATGCAACTTTACATTTGGAAAAAAAAAATTCTCCTATGCAGATATGCAGATACACTTACTTCCATGCACACACATCCTGGGACATACACATGACCTGTAAGGGCAGCTAATACAGCTCATGGATGCTTTTGATAGAAGGGTGAGTTCACATATTACCTGGAGAGCTACTTATGAGAGGAGGTTAGCATTTGGAACAGATCCCTGGTGGATTCTGTTTGTTTTCTTTATGATTGGAATAGATGGGCTACATTTCACTGAGCTACTTCATAAAATTCTAGACCTATACAGCAAGGAGAAATACCAAAGTTAAGTCTTTCCAAATTTAAATATATTGAATGTCACCAGTCCCAATGAGAACCTACTTATTTTAGAAACTTGCAGCATTAACAAAAAATTGCAGTATCCTTGACACCCTCTCACTCCCATATCCCAGAATACATGGTAGGTTGTGTGTTTCCTGAATGCTTGAGGAGTTGGCCGGAGAGAAAATAGAGCACACACAGGAAAGTATACTGTTGAATTTCCTGGTTATGGCTTTCTTATTTTAGACAACTCAAGTGTAAATGCAATCTTGACCTTTAAACATCCACATGATGATGTGTGAAAAATATACAATATAAGCAATAAACAACTAGCCAAGCATTATGTTTCTAATTTAGGCTGCTACTGTCTTATAGCATGTTGATTTGCTAAATATAATTTGTAGCATTGCTACTGGGCAGAAAGCCACTGCCCACAAGCAGGCTCTCTGAGAAAAACTGTCTTGTAAAATCTCTTTCACAGAGAAACAAATACATGTTTAATATTTTTACTTCTTGTATGCATAATGATCCTGAGAATAAAAACAACTAGTGCTACGTGATATATAAATCAGTGGGTAATATGGAACACTAGCTATTTTTATTGGAATTTTATCATGTTGGAATATTGCAATGTCTCTGTGGGACCCAATAACTTAAGAGGCAAAGCAAGTGACCGTAGGAAACAGGGAAGAGAAACACTGTAGTTTGTGGGGTGAGGAAGGAAGTTTATGCCCGCAGGGCTTTGGGCAAAGTGCTCCTAGAGAGCATTTCTTCTGTCACAGACAGTGTGGCTGACTGCAAAAAAAAGGCCACAAATTTGTCCCATCTCCATATGGGTGTCCTGTTAAAGAGAAAACCACAGGCCCAAAATGGCATCACTTGTGCTTAGGCTCAAGATACCAAACCTAGATTTAATACCTGACCTAATTGCTGTTTCAATCTCTCCCAGAAACATAATCAACCAGTCTGGAATTTTCTGGTCAACAGGTAATCTGTCATGTGGGCCCTCTCCCTCCCCCATACAAAGAAGGGGCGATCCGCATGATAAAAACGCTTACTGTTCTCTTCATCCCACGAGAAGACGTTCTGGTCTAAAAATACCCCCCCCCATGCCCCCAAAAGTTCCCTTGCTCTACTCTTCTACAAAAACCTTTCATTTGGACAACCCCCAGGAGCCCCCTTCTATGGGATGCCGCTGTCTGATTCGTGAAGAGCCCCTGCCCTTTGGAGTTTGCCCTCTCGGTGCTCTCTGCAACCCTGAGCCCCCCACGTGAAGAAGCCGGGTTAGCCTCCTGGACTCTAAAGCAGAGAGAAACCTCCCCACCTACAGCCCCTTAGACCAACCACCCCGCCAGCTACCAGACATGAGGGTGAGATCATACTAGGCAGCCCAGAGTGGAAGAACCTTTCAGCCGACCCACAGAATCAGGAGAATTAAGAAATGCTTATTATTTTAAGCTACTAAATTTTGGAGTGGCTTGTTATGCAGCGAGAGCTACAGGAGGTGCCGGGGTGGGACCCTGAGTGGTTCCTGCATTGAGGGCCCACTTATGCTGCTCTTGCCCAGAGTTTGCCTGGCTGTGAGGGCCATTACTTCCAAGTCCAATGAAGGCTGCTGGGCCACATGCTGATCACGGGGGCTTGCTTATGGGCTCCAGGGTTACCCTAGGGGACATGGGGTAATGAAAAGTTCTAGGGGACCTTCTTGGGCTGGCAGCCACCTCTCTGAAGGGTCTTATAAATTCTGATTCCTTTGGGTTTCTTGCAGGTCTGCTGGAATGGTTTAGGCCCACGAAGTTGGGGAGGCCCCTGGAAATTCCCCACCAGTTGAGAGTTCCTTTTACTCCACAGCCTCTAAGGGTTCACTGACATTTACATATGCTTCCTGGGCTTGCTCTGACTCTAGTGAGAACCTTTGGGATAGTCATAGAAGCTCCAAGGACAGGCATCCACACTATAGGCCCAGGGGGTGGGATGGTGCCAGGCTCTCTGGAGGCAAACTGTACTCATGAAGAGGGGCTTTGGCACTCCTCAGAGGACAGGCAATTTCACTGAGGGCCTGGCTTCTAAATTGGGCTCGGCCACAAATTAGCTCTACGTCTCTGACCAAAAAAACAGACAACGAACTTCATTTTTCCAGGTCTCAGCTTTCCAGATCTATGAAGTGGGAAAAGCTGTGTTGGATGGCATTTACTGTCTTTGCTGGATTCAGCAGTTTTGAGAATTATCTCCTAGACTTTGCATGGTGTCCTTCTGCATCCCTCACTTCTTTTAACTTGGCACTGTCACCCCCTCACCCAGAGTTGTGATCCCAAGGGAGAAGCGAGGCAGGCCCTTTTCAGGGTGATGACAAGAGCCATGCATATGAACTCTACTCAGGGCTCATCTAACTGATATTAAGTGAGTTCTCCCGGGGGAACATTAGTGAGGGTTTGGCTAAAAAGGTATTGTTGGAGGAGGGAGAGGGAGAAGCCCAAGAAGAATCCTGGAAGAGGGTCTAATAGACTAACTACTCTCAGTTAATACTGTAAAGGTTTTGTTTTGTTTTTTAATGGGATACGGGAGCAAGGGAGTAAAAAAAACAATTAAAAAACATCACGATTTAGCTCAGGGCTTATGTATTTTATATTCAATGCTTACAAACTAGTCCCCGTTCAAAACCCACCCAATGGCTTTCCATTGAATAAAATCCTTACTAGTCCCAGTAGTCCGAAAGTTGCTTTGGAATGGCCTTTCTTGCAGTCTCAACTCCCACGCTCTCTCCAGCACTCAGCCTTACTTGCTGCTCCTGGAATACACCAGGATCCTTCCTACCTCACGGCCTTCCCTGGCTCTTCCCTGTGCCTGGAATGCTCTGACCCCAGGTCTTCTGGTGATTTACTGCTCTACTGGGAACCAGGACTTTTCCAACTCTCCAGAATGTTCTAATGTGCGCCCAGGGCTGAGAATAACTGAGCTAGAGTGTCATTTAAGCTCAAAGCTCCTCAAACTTAAAATATAGGTGTAAACCACTTGGGAAATCTTACTTCAATGCAGATTGTGATTCAGGAGTGAGGAGGGGCTGGAGATTCCGCATTTCTACCAAACTCCCGGGTGATGCTTACCTCCCATGCTAATGGCGAGGTCCCTAAGAGCAGGGAATACACCCCATTTGTGCCACCTGTGAAGTAGGCACCCTGTGAACGTTTGCTGACCAGCAGCTTGGCAGTTGCCATGGCTCTTATTTACGGCCCCATGCCACTACCAGTGGGTTCTGAGGACCTAAGATAAGATGGGATGTGTTACTTAATCAAGAGGTCAGGCTTGCCAGGCCCGGCATGGCTCAGAGGTTGAGCGTCGACCTAGGATCCAGGCGATCGGGGTTCGATCCCCGGTCAGGGCACAGGCCCGGGTCGCGGGCTCGATCCCCAGCAGGGGGCACGCAGGAGGCAGCCGATTAATGATTCTCTCATCACTGATGTATCTATCTCTCTCTCCCTCTCCTTTCCTCTCTCTGAAATCAATAAAGATATATATTTTTTAAAAAGATGTCAGGCTCTGTAATGTACATATGGATGTTATAAAAGGACTTCACATTGGGTAAATATTTTGTATTAAATCTTTACATTCTAGAGCCATGCCGATTTAATTCTGGACCAAGACTGAAGCTTTCATCTGTCCCGCTGTGATAAAACGGGCCCTTGTTCTTTAAATCCTTTCCCGTGGTTATTAGCATCTGCTCAGTTTTGCTGGGTTTGACATGGAGTGAGGTAGACTTCAGCTAGAGAGATTTTCTGAAGGAAAAATGGGAAAGTAACGATGCCACTTTCCTTTTGGTCTCCAATATCCTCTGTGCGGTCATAAGTAGCAGCGATTCCTGACACCCATACCACGTAACTAGATTTCCGGGCCTCCGCTCTGTCAACAACTTCATCCGTTGCCTTATAGCATTTTATTCTGAAGTCTTCTTTGTGCCACTTTATACATCTTCCCTGCCCAGAGTGTCCTCACCCAAAAGACATCCCATAGGCACCCCATTTAGTCCCCCGCTAAATCCAAAATGAAGTTGCCCCTGGTCTTGCCCCATCTTGCACCAGCAGAGAAGAGAATCTAATTTCAGGGCCTGCACCTCCTCTCCTCCCCAGAGTATAAGAGAATGGAATTTCTTCCTAACGAGGTTAACAGGGATATTGTGGTTTCAGGGTTTGCTGACAGGCGGAAGATTTATCTTCTCTACTCTTTCTCCTGACTCTGAAGAGAATTGCAGACCTGGAATCTGCAGCGCCTCTGGGTCACTTGGTAATTTAAAATTGATGACTTGGAAAGAGAATGGAGATAAAGATGCTGTCCTGGGATGTGTCCTTTTACAGAGAGGCATTGTAATTTGGGGGGTGATGTTCTCCCCTGCAACTGGTTTGAAAGAAATCACCGTGGTTTAGGCATGTACTTTGATCAATGACTTAATCAGCCAGACACTCATCCCACCCTTTCCGAGTGGAGAGACGAAGATGCACAATTTACTGATTAGAAAAGGGGAGCACGAGGTTGCTAATTAAAATCTTCAAAGTGCAACAGTGTACGATTCCATTCCGTAATGCTCAAAACCACACAAAACTACTCTGCTGTTAGAAGTCAAAATAGGTGTTGCGTTAGTGACTGGCAGGGAGCATACTGGGTAATTTCTGGGGGTCTGTCTGGTAACATTCTATTTCTTGATTTTTTTTACTTGTGCGTTTTCACTTTGTGAAATTTCCTTGATCTAGATACACTTATGATTTGGGCACTTTTTTTGTGTACTGCACTTCATTACAAAACTTACCAGTAAAGATCTGCCAAATATAAACACGCTGTTCAGTCAAGGTTTCTACTTAGGAGTAAATCGTCAGTTCAAGAAACCCGTGTCTGCATCATAATTAAAATGCCAAAGGTTAAAGACAAAGAGAGAATCTTAAAAGCAGCAAGAAAAAAGCAATTAGTTACCTACAAGGGAGCACCCATACGACTGTCAGCTGATTTCTCAACAGAAGCCTTGCAGGCCAGAAGGGAGTGGCAAGAAATATTCAAAGTGATGAGCAACATGGAACTACAACCAAGATTGCTCTACCCAGCAAAACTATCATTTAGAATTGAAGGTCAGATAAAGAGCTTCTCAGACAAGGAAAAGCTAAAGGAGTTCATCACCACCAGACCAGCACTACAGGAAATGTTGAAGGGTCTTCTTTAAGAAGAAACTAATGAATAAAAGAGTCTGACAAACTAAATAGATCCAGAGACACTGACGCAGGCAACAGACGATCATATTTCAGAGGAAAGAGGGAAGGAGGGTGGAGGGTGGGAAGAGATTAACCAAAGAAGTTATATGCATATATGCATAACCCATGGACACAGACAATAATGGGGTGAGGGCCTGGGGAGGGGGTGGGAGCGAGGTGGAGAGGGTCAATTGGGGGGAAAAAGTGGGACACCTGTAATACTCTCAACAATAAAGATAAATTAAAAAAAAAAAAAAAAAAAGAAATCCGTGTCTGAAAATGCATTTGAAAATCAGTCATTCAGTTAAAGGACAGATCCCCCCCTCCTCCCAAATTCACATTTTCCCCCTCGGCCGTGTGCGTCAGTTCTCTTCCCGATCCTAGCAGCTTTGCTCTGATCGCACTTACTGCTGGAAAAGCCACGACTTGGGGGGAGCTGCAGCCTTAACGGGCTCCTTTATCTTGCCGACGAGCTGTATCTTAGACACGCGCTTGGGTTGAAATATGCAGCCTTCCATCAGTGGTTCGTTACTGAAATGCCCCAGATCTCCGTGACGGCGCTCCCTTCAGCACCTGCGGGACAAGACAAGGGACCCTTGTCATCAAGCCTAGTGCTTCCTGGACACTAATTAAGTCTCCACACAGTGGAGCTGGCTTTGTTTACCACGTTAAGGGATGAATCAAAACCAGATACAGTAAATGAATTATTATTTTTTAAAATATGTCTTTATTGATTTCAGAGAGAGGAAGGGAGAGTGAGGAACATCAATGATGAGAGTCATTGCTCGGCTGCCTCCTGCACGCCCCCTGCTGGGGTGGAGCCTGCAACCCGGGCCTGTGCCCTGACCGGGAATCGAACCGCGATCTCCTGGATCCTCGGTCGATGCTCAACCGCTGAGCCACACCAGCTGGGCAGTAAATGAATTCTTGCCCCATCCCCCCCGTTGTACATGTATTTATTTAATTTCTGGAATGGCTATACCTTCACGTGGCTCGTGAATCACAAATAGTATACAGAAGTGGTATTTCTCCCAGCTCTGTCCTGTCAGCCAGGGTCCATCCCCACATTGCCGTTGATAGTGTCTTTGTATCTTCCAGAGACTAGTAGTGTATACGCAAATAAAATGTGAAAACATCGATGAGAGGATTCTATCGGGCCCCTCGGATCACTAACAAATCCCTATTTCAAGACCTTGCCGCTCTAAGTGTGGTCCGCAGGCCAGCAGCAGCATGGCCTGGGGGCCTGTTCATAGCACCTTCAAGTGTGAGAAACAATGCTGTAGGGGAAAGGGACCTTAAGGGGTGTCAAGATCTGCGGGTTACAAAGGCACCCAACTTATCCCCAAGGCGTTCTTTGTTCTTTGGAGGAGAAGTGAATTCAATGTATTCTCATTGTACTTGTCACAATTTCCTCGGAGCATCTTCTCTTGGGTATGTATAAAATGATGTGTAATTGTCTGAGAATGACATTTCTGGTTCTTTGAGCGCTTTCCCTTGTCTCCGCTATTTCTAGTATTTGAGGACTTTTGCCTGAGCACATCTGGACCAGAATGTTGGTGACACGGCACCAAACGAGGAGTCGGACGGCCCCAGGGTCTCCCTATCAGGAGAATTTGGTAAGTTGCTGGCTTCCTAGTCATTTTCCCCAAAACTCCCTTTTTCTCACCCGCCTTTCATTGCTGACCTCTACTGGCTTTCCTTTATATTTTGGCCCGGTGCCCTCAGTTGGAGGCAGCACCAGAGCTCTTGCCAGCCACCATCTTCATCAACCTTTGTCATTTATCTGGGTGGTTCCTCTTGGGTTCAGGGATCCTCCGCACAGTCCTCAGACACATTGTCCTGTTCTAAATGAGGATTTGGAGTCAGGGAGTTATCAACATGAGAAACAAGGGAGAGAAATTGCTTTAAATGCTCATTGCTTCTTAGAATAAAAACATAACGATACTCTTTATGACTTTCAGTGAAGGGAAGACATCCCGTGGGTTGGTTACCTCTTGCATTGACATGTGACCTTCTGGCTAGTTAAGTCTATCAGTATGAGACATCTTTTTTCCTTGGTGTATTCTGGTTTCTCCAAACTTGACACACTTTCTCACTTTCTTTCCTTTACTTTTGCAAGTTCTTTGCTCAAGAGAGAGATATGAGCTACGAAACACACCATTATACTACTTAACTGTTCACCTCTCCTCTAGATTTTCCTTCACTACAATTTACAGTCACTAGGTATCTGTCGCAGTCTGATGCTGAGGATCTTTTCTAATGATTTAAAACATTTTTTAAAACTTACTTGATTGTGGTAAGAACACTTACCATGAGGTCTGCTCTCTTGGCCAGTTTTTAAGTGTAAGCTACATTATTGCTGACTATCGTGGTACAATGTTGTACAGCCAATCTCTAGGGCTTACTCATCTGGCCTAACCAAAATTTTATGCCTGCCAAATGAGTTTTTATTAAATTATAATATAAATGTAAAAAAAAACACATATTGTAAGTCTACAGCTCAGTGAGGTTTCAAAACCTGATTGCAACCATGAAACCAGCACCCAGATAAAAAACACAGAGCATGTCCAGCACCTCAGAAGCACTCTCATGCCTCCTGTGTGGTCACCACATGCCTCCACGGGCAACCACTATCTTGACTTCTAACAGCATATTAAACTAACATTTATATGCTTGATGTAAGTGGCAAAATACAGTATGTGCTCTTGCATCTGGCCTCTTTCACTCAGTATTAGGCTTGTGAGACCCAACTGTATAAAGTGTGTAAAGTTGGGGACCATTCATTCTCATTGCTGTATTATTCATTCATTTTCCTATTGATGATTGTTTGGTGGGTTCTAGTTTGGGGCTAATACGACTAACACTGCTATGAAAATTCTTGTACATGTCTTTTCATGAAAATACATAAGCTACTCTGTGAGGGGTACGTATACCAAAGATGAAAATTGCTGGGAGATGCTACTTCTTAATGCATCAAGGCTGATGAGTTTGTGGACATTAGTGCCAAAGAAGCAAGGTATGTGATTAGGTTGCACATTAGTGCCAAAGAAGCACTGTGATTAGGTAGGTATGCACGCCTCAAACACCCAAGCATTAGAATAGGAGCTGAAACCTTTTCTCCCCCCACGTGCAAGAGGAACTTCTGCCTACCAGCAATTTCTGAGCTCCCGCCTTATTTCAGCCTTCCAAGGATGCAGTGTTGATTGCTTTAGTTTATTTTATGATTTTAATGAGATCAAGTCACTGCTGCAATCGCTTTTCCAAGCATGACACATCCTGGCTCCATAGTGAGAACCGAGTCAATTCTCAGCTGTGTGCCAGCAGCAGCTAAAAAATTGCTATTCATGGTTTTCTGCTTTAGAAGCTCTGTCCTTCTAGGTAGATAGTGGAGGCAGGACAAGCCATAAGCAGAGGAGGTGGTCGTCTACACGCTGTCATTGGAAGCCCTGCCTGGCCCTTAAATAGCTCTGCCATAAATGCCCACTCCCTAAAGGACCTAGAACCCCCACCATTTAAGCCAGCATTTTAGGTTAGACCACTGAGGCGGGGGAGATGCTTCTGGAAGATTCCTGCTGAAATGCACTGGTTCCCTGCAGCGAGGGAAAGGGTCTTTAACTGTCTCCCAGAGAGTTAATAAGTCCTAAACTTGGCAGTGAAGAGAAGTCAGTGCTCCGGCCCAGGAATAGAGGGTTTGACGGAGGTGGCAAGGCTCGGAGACTGCAGTGAAGGAAATGAACCTTGGGAAGAATCCAGCCTGGAGGGCATTCATGGGGAGGCCCAGCGGACCACCTAGAAGGCAGGGCTGGGCTTAAGGGAGCACCCACGAGCAAAATGTCTGCTGAGAAGTCACTTGGGTCTTTAATGGTCCGCTCCTCGGATTGTCTGATTTCATTGGAGGTTTAAAAAAAGTTTGATCCTTATATTTGAAAGTCTTTGCTGTTTGTACTTTCCTTACTATGCTAATCTTATTTGGGTATATTTTAGCCATTTCTTGTGGGAGAGGGTAATGTAGCCATAATTTCATGCTTTATTCTCAGCTCCAGGCAGTTCAAGAATTTTTTTGTTAAATTTATAATATTATATTCATACATATACATTGTATATATACATATATGAATATTATGTGTGTGTATATAGAGAGTTTGAGATCTTACATTCTATCATAATGGCGATTTTCAGGGAGAGGAGACACATTCTTAGAGATTCACCCACGTTGCACAGACTTTAAAAAGCTTTATTGCTTTTCTGATTATAAAGTAGTGCATACTCATAAGAAATTTAAAATTTACAGAAATAAAGAAAGTAGAAAGTGAAAGCCCTGTATACCTGGAGTGTATGTTAAAGATGTAGTAGGAGTTAGGGGTGTCCGTTGTGCACATTTTTTTATAATGAAGGGCATATTTTATTTTGTTATTTTTATTTTTTAAAGAGGAAGGGAGAGGGAGAAAGAGAGATAGAAACATCCATGATGAGAGAGTCATTGATCGGCTGCCTCCCATGCGCCCCCTGCTGGGGATCGAGCCCGAAACCCAGGCATGTGCCCTGACCGGGAATCGAACCAGGACCTCCTGGTTCATGGATCAACGCTCAACCACTGAGCCACGCCGGCTGGGTGTAAAGGGCATATTTTTAAAAAAGTATCCTGACTACTTCTTATACAATAACATTAAATACACGTATTAAATACATTCTCTATAACAAATGTCCTGCTTGGCAATGGAATGTGGTGGGCCTTCGGAGGAACAGAGCAGAGCCTGGCCTTTCCCTTCACTTCTTTCTGGGTCCTTCTCCATCTTCCACTAAGATTTATGAAGCAAAGGGAGAGACTACATAATGAGACAACTCCACACATGCAAAGAGACTTTTAAAAATTAGAAATGTATAATAACATCCAAAAAAGATTGTGCAAGAATGTTCATAACTTTTCTTCATAATAGCCCCAAATGGGCAGGGATCCAAATTTCCATCAAGGGGCAAGTGGACAAACAAACTGTAATGTATTCATACAATGGAAAACTTCTCAGCAATAAAAGGAAACAAGCTACTGATCGTGCAACATTATGAGTAAATCTCAAGGGCGTCTTGTTGAGCAAAAGGAGCCAGAATCAAGAGTACCTACTGTATGATTTAATTTATGCACAGTTCTAAAACTAACCTATGGTTATAGAGATCAGGACACTGGTTGACCCGGGTAGAGATTGGAGGAGGGGGAGAGTGGGCAGGGAGTGGCGACAAGGGGCACAAGGGACTTCCTGGGACAGTGGAAACGTTCCTGTCTCAAATGGGCTGGTATTTTCGGGGGCATATACATTTGTCAAAAGACATCGTGTCTTCATGTGATCTGTGCCTTTTACTGCATGTAAATCATGCTTCAGCAGAACCGTTTGAAAGGAATCGCATGGCCTGTGAGCGGGGCGCGGCGCCTGGGCCGGGCTACCTGTTTCAGCGGCAGCTCTTGGGGGCAGTACTGACCCACCTGTCACTGCTGCTTTCACCTTCTGTCCCAGGCCTCCTCCCGTGCCAGGAACACGCTGAATCCACACTAAAGCAGTGCCCATGGCTTATCGCCTCTTGGGGCCACCCTCAAGCGATGGGGAGCGAGAATTCATGGAGAAATACTGCAGCCTGTCAGGTGGAAAGTTCTGGTAGGTCTTCCACAGGCTGTCCAGTCCCTGTGAGCTGAATAAAGGACCCTTACACCGGTTCGCTCTTCCTCCCTGTCCCACACTTCCTTAACCTTCACCCCTGCACTTTGGGGTCCCCTCCCAGGTGAACGACCTGCACCCCCATCTCCTGCTCTGCATTCGGAGGACCCCAGACTGAGGAAGGTGCCACCGCGGGCAGGGGAGGGAGATGCTGTGGTCCTTCCTCCAGCATTCCCCTGCTCCCTTCTCCTCTCATTTCACCATTTTCTGTGACTACATTTTAGGAAAAATAGCAGGGAAGGAAGATGAATTAAAGGAGGGTTGGGAAGAGAAATCTAGGACAAGAGCAGCAAAGGAGAGATGATTTTATATATGGATATATTCCCCATAAAAGCACCGGAATCTAATTTTAGAACATGTTCATCGCCCCAAAGAAAACCTTGTACCCATTAGTAGTCAGTCACCCTCCCAGTCCTCCACTTGTCCCTGGTTCCTTCACCCCCAGACCCTGGCAATCATTACTCTCTATCTCTACGGATTTGCTGGTTTGGCTCAGTGGTTAGAGCATTGGCCCGTAGACCGCAGTGTCTCGGGTTCGATTCCCGGTCAAGGGCACATACCTTCGTTGCAGGTTCGATCCCCCAGCCCTTGTGGGGTGAGAGCAGGAGGCATCCAATCGATGTGTCTCTTTCACATCGATCTTTCTCTCTCTCTGCCTCCCCGTCCCTCCCACTCTTTCTAAAAAATTAGTGGCAAAATATTCTTGTGTGAGGATTAACAACAACAACAAAAAGATAAATGGATAAACATATTGTACTATATATACATATAATGGAATATTATCCAGCTATGAAAAGCAATGAAGCTCTGATACCTGCTACAACATGAATAGACCTTTAAAATACTGTAATAAATGAAAGAATTTCATTTATGGCCAGTCATAAAAAGGCCACATAGAGTCTATCCCATTTATAGGAAATGCCCATTGATTTGGGTTGTTTACACCTTTTGGCTAGTGTGAGCAGTGTTGCATGAACTTTGGCGTGTAAGCTTTTGTTTGAACACCTGTTTTCGGCTCTCGGGCTATAGATGTGGAATTGTTGAATCCTCTGGTAGTTGAATCAGTTGCTAATTCTGTGCTTAGCTTTTTGAGGAACCGCTACACTGTTTTCCATAGTGGTTGTGCCATTTTACATTCCCACCAGTAATGTCTGAGCATTTCTTTTTTTCCCTCTAACATATCTTTATTGATTTCAGAGAGAGGAAGGGAGAGGGAGAGAGAGAGAGAGAAACATCAATGATGAGAGAGTCATGGATCGGCTGCCTCCTGCGCGCCCCCTCCTGGGGATCGAGCCCCGATCTCCTGGATCCTAGGTCGATGCTCAACTGCTGAGCCACCCCGGCCGGGCAATGAGCATTTCAATTTATGCTGTACATGGCCGTGTTTTTGACCTTATTCCTTCCTCAAGCTTTCTCTCAGCCTTTATGGGGGAATATATATTCCCACCCATCTCTCCTTTGCTTCTTCTCTTTTATATTTCCCTTACGAACCTTCCTTTAATTCACCTTCCTTCCCCTCTATTTTTCCTACAGTGCAGTCCTTCCCATTGACAAATCTCCCTTGGGA
The DNA here is from genome assembly GCF_054644295.1 of Miniopterus natalensis. NCBI lineage: Eukaryota > Metazoa > Chordata > Mammalia > Chiroptera > Miniopteridae > Miniopterus > Miniopterus natalensis. Next base: position 88,596,792 of record NC_142103.1, on the reverse strand, counting down.
CCATTTGAAAGCGAGAAGGGAGTGAGACAGAGATTGCAGTTTCTTTTCTTTGGTCCCTGAGGATGTCGCCCATCTCCTCCCCAGAAACAGCTCTATGTTATACCAAGTATTAGAAAAGAGAGCTTTTGCCAGGACCTAAAGCGATAACTAGTTATAATTTGATAGGAAATTTCAGATGTTTTATCCCTCCTCTTTCTCTTTCTCCCTCTCAGAATAGTTCTTGTAGCTTTTAATTTTTTTTTTAAATCACAAGAATGCATTATTTTTAACTAGGAAACAATAAATCAAAGGAGAGAAAAATGTGAGGGCTTTAAAAAATGTCCTCCCGGTGGGGCCTTGGTATTTAAACATGCGACCTACTTAATCATGCAAACTTAAGGTTGCTTATCAAATCCCCTGTAATTTATAACATGCTAAGTTGATGTTGGAGTCCCCACCTACTAAATCAGAAGGAAGCCTGAACTTTTTTTACCAGATACTTTGATTTTCTCTAGGGATGCTTATGGTGATGGGTGCACAACTCTGCGAATATACTAAAACCCAATGAATTAGTGCACTTTAAATGGGTGAACTTTATAGTAGTGTGTAAGTTACCTATGAATAAAGCTGTTAAAAAAACTAGCGTGGCCCAGAGAAAGGATTCAGCACTAATTTTAGGAAAGAGTTTTTCTTCTTTTTAAAATTTGGTTGGTAAATTCAAAGGATCATGAACAGTGGAGAATTATACACCTTTACTCATATAATATTTTCCACAGATATCCTATTTCCCAAATTAATTCATTAGCTAAATTATTTAACAAATATTTAAGTATGAATTAGTATTGTGTGTATCTAGTGGGGGAAACAAAAAGGGACAAGAAATTACAAAAAGGGGCTGAGAAATGCCATAATAGTATAAGGTTAGTTCTTAATTCAGAAAAAGAAACAATGGGGAACTCTGTCTTGAGGGCCTGTGCTTTTGGTGGGCAGAATTGGCCAATCCCAGCCCCCATTGCCACCCCCCTACACACACACACACCCTCATTGAGGTTCAGGGACTTGGAAACGTGTCTAATGCATAAGGATGGTCCCTAACTTTATTTTCTTATTTTCTCTATTCTTGATGTTCAGACATCTGGGGCCTGGATGAGAGCTGATCGGGAAGGGACTGTCCCTCCCAAGGTTAGCTAATTCCTAGAGATAACAAAGAACTCACCCCGAGTGTGCCTTTCATATGCAAATGAACAAATCCTGAGCCCACGGAGCTTATTCAAACTAGCCAGATCTCAGCCTGCCCTGCCCTGGAAACCACAGTAAAGGCTCTGCCCACCTCGCCCACCTGGCTCCCTCCGCCTCCTGAGCAACCTGCTTCTACTCTGCGTGGCCCTGCGTGGTGAGGCTATGCCCCCTCCTCTTGGGATCGGGGCGTAACAAACCATCTTTTCAATGGTAATCATCTCCTGATCTGTGGGCCTCACTATGTAGTTCCTGGATAATAATAAAACCTGCATTTAAAAACAGAGCGCTGTAGTTAAAAACAACTCTTCACAGAGGAAGGGAACCAGAGGCTCTACTCTGCCCCAGGGCCTAAGCATTAGAAGGGAAGATTTGTTCTTCCTGTAAAATACAGGAACTATGAAAATGGATTCAGAGATGCTGATAAGCACTTTTAGAAATTCTTAGAAATACTTGGTTAAAAAAAAAAAGGGGGAGGGTAAGGGTCACAGCTTCCAAATGACACCTTATGGGTAATACCAGCAAGAAGCAGAGACCTGTTGGGGATGGAACAAAACATATCTAACATTTTGTTCCAAGTCTGAGTCCATCACATGCATTTATTTATTTAACCCTATTTACTTATTTAACCCTCACAACAATCTAATGAGATGGTTACAATTTAAAATCCCTGGCATTTACAGATGAGCAGGAGTGACACAGAACGCTGAAGCAGTTCACAGTGTTACTGAAGGACTGTGCCAAATTGTACCATTGCTCAAAAATATTTAGTTCCCTCTCATGGGAGAAGGGTACTTCCCTGCTACATTTTCAGGGGGCTTACTCAATGTACTTCACTTATCCACTGTTGCAAAACTACCCCAAAAGTTAGTGGCTTAACACCACTTTATTATTTCTCATGATGCTATGGTTTTGCTGGGGCTTAAAACTTGGGGTCTCTTCTTCCATCTGCATCAACTGGGACCTAGCTGAGGCTGGAATGCCCAGGATGGCCTCTCATCCTTCAGGCCTTCCCTTCACATAGATTCTACTCACTCTGTTGTCCAATCTGGGATTCCTTCCAGCATGCCAGCTGGCTCCTAAGACAGAGGTGGAAGCTGCCAGCCTTCTTAAGACTGGGCTTGAAAGTCCTATAGTGACACTTCCTGACACATTCTGTTGGTCAAGGCAAGTTCACAAGGCCAGTCCAGATTCAAGGGGATTGGACATAGGTCCTGCTTTTTGATAGGTGGAGCCCCACATGTACAGGAAAGGGAGGAATTGATGGCAGAAATCATATCACGGGACTCACTTTAGCCAAAGGGATATGAATGGACATGACATCCAAGCAGAAGCTTTAAGAGTGTTTGCCGAGTATAGCTTAGTCTTTTTTGTCTTCCACTAGAACAGGCATTTCTCAGATCTAGATTATTCCTTCAGTCAAGGTACCTGGACCAGACTCTACCATAACTCAGAGTCAGGAGCATAGTCAAAGCAGTTTACCTATAGCCATCCACATGTTAAATGAAGGAGAAATATGTATTTGTTGCTGTAATTCATATTTTTTTTGTTAGGCAGCATCGCCTAGTGATAGCTGACTAATACAGAAGTAGAGTTAGGATTTGAATTCAGGCAGTGTAGTTTGAGAATGCAGGCTCTTGGCTACTATACTATATTCTTCACCCAGAAGCAGTATTTCAACTCTGCATTAAGAAGGCCTTGAAGGCTCTGAGACAAACCGGGAGTGTCGGGGAGGTACTAAGAGAGACATTGTGCAAAGGCGAAGAGGTAGAGGCTATAACAAGAAGTTTAATTATTATAAGGAGATATAGTCAAATTTATGTCAGAAGCTGGACAAGTGGGTCATTCTGCTTATTCAACTAATAGATGTAACACACCTCTCACCTCTACTATACCTTAACTCCCACCTCAATTAAAAGGGGCTTTTACTTTCTGCTTTCATTATTTATCCTTTTTAAAAAAGCAAGACTATTAAAACTAGATTACTCTGTAAGGGAAAAGCATACCTTTTCCCAAATCAATATGGTAAAACTTCTTACTGATATTGAAGATTGAGACAGAGAGAACTGCTGAAAATGTAATTGTAAATACTGACAGTGTCTTGTACACCAGTCCAATGGTCACCTCTGGGTTGCCATGCTACCGTTCCTGTCAGCATTAGGAGACAGAGTTCCCCTCGCCCATTAACTGCACATCCTTCACGTGGCTTCTGACACTCAACTCTTGAGTGTCCTCCCAGCTCCTGGCTGCTCCTTCCCAGTCTGCTTTTCTCCCTGCTCTCTCGGAGGCAAAGTGCCCCAGCGCTCTGTTTCCATCATTTTCTCCCCTCTATCTACACTCACTCCCTTGGTGAGCTCATTTGGTTTTTAAATACTCTAAATACTGTCTATATATAAATGACTTCAAAATTTCTCTGTAGCCCAGACCTCTCTCTTCAACTCCTATTTACTCCAGACGCACACATCCACCTGCTTATTTGACATCCCCATTTGGATATCAAATAGACATCTTAAAGTCACCATTCCAACCTGAGCTCCCGATTTCCTCCCACTCTATGGCTCATGGCTTTTTTCATCTCAGTTAATGGTAACACCATCCTTTGGGGAGTTACATAGGCCCCAAACTTTGGAGTCATCCCTATTCCTCTCTTATACTGTACATTCAGTCCATCAGGAAATTCTGCTGACTCTACCTCCCAAACGTACACCTACTCCTCCTACTTCCCATTCCCTCCCCATGACCGCCTTGGTTTGAGCCCCCATCAATCTCTCATCTGCCTTATTGCAGTTGCCTCTCTATGGGGTTCGTGCTTCCACCTTGGCTCCCTTTTAGTCTATTGTCAACACAGTAAACAGACTGGTGCTTTGCAATGTAAGATCAAGGCACTTCTCTGCTTCAGCGGGCTTCGTTTCATATTAAAAGCCAAAGTCCTTACTTCTGATTTACAAGACTCTTTATATGATCTGGCTCCCACCAGGCAGAGAGCACCTCATTTGTACTCTGAGGGCAGGCACAGATCCAGACATAAAGTAGGTTTATAAATATTTACTGACTGGATAAATGAAGGAAGCTCATTATAGGGAAATTCTTTAACTCCAAGTCCTATAGAAGTTAAGAAATATATTTTCAGAATAGAGGATTTATTTTTTAGTTGGAAGTCCAGCAAGGTGTATTCATTTTTTTTTTTTTTTTTCACAAAAGCTAGCAGGAGCGTCAAGATGGAGAGGAGTTTGGCCTACCTCACCAAATTCTTTATGTTCTTCTGTTCCCAGGGCTGGGTTGAATGAATTCAGCAGCCCTCAGCTACACTTTAATGGCACATGGCCACATCTGGCTTCTCTGAGCTCACACAGCTGTTCTGTCAACTCCCTGCGGGTTTATGTCCCCTCCTCTTCTAGGAAATTGCACTGCCTATTGGCAATTAGCCCTAATGAAGCAGCAGGAGTTTCCTGAGGGTAATGCATTGCTGACAAGTATAATTACTGTTAGCAGCTGTGGGGCCTCTGGCTCCATGAAAGTAACCCATCCACCTGTCAGAGTGTGCAGTGGGACTGCTAAAGCTGCACCTAGCAGCCAGGCCAGCACTCTAAGCCAGGCCACTGAGTGATGAAAACAAGAGACTGGCATTTGGAAGCCAATTGAGAGCATTTACTTCCAATGTTCAAATTTCTGCAACCCAGCTGCATGGGTTGTGGAGCCATAGCAAATCGCCAATTTGCATCTTTCAGTTCAACGCGATCACTGTCTCTTTCACGCATCCATAATGCCCCCACGGGGATACAGGAATTTCTAATTGTATTTCTTTTTTTATCATAAAAGAAAGGAAACAAGCTTTGCTTGTTATTGGATAAGTAACCAACACTGGTTTCCTTACTGCACCAGTGTGAGATCTCCACACCCCACTTTTGGGGGAAGATTTGGAGTTCTACAGTGAAGAGGGTTTATAATGGCTCCCTTTGGGTGACATATTTCTATGGAAGACTAAATATGGCTGCAAAATATTTTCTGTCATTGAGAGGTGTAATCTAATTGTCCTGCTGCTTGAATCTAGGCTGGCCTCAGTGACTTACCTGACCAACAGTGTGTGGTGGAAGTGACATGTGCCAGTTATGGATCTAGCCTATAAAAAGACTAACAGCTTCTGCGTTACACTTTTAGAACCTTTGGGCAACCATGCTGGGAGGAAGCCCAAGCTAGCCAAATGGAGAGGCTGTGTGGAGAGATACCTGGCTGGCCCTACTGTTCCAACCTCCAGACAATCAAGTTAGCCCAGGCGAGGTCCCAAAGCTCATGAAGCAAAGATGGGCTGTTTCCACTGGGCCTTGTCCAAATTCCTGATTCACAGCATTTTAATATTTAATACTACTACTGCTAAATTATTATTTTAAGGTCCTACGGTCTGGGTAGTTATACAGCAGTAGACAGTAGAAACAATTACAGTTTTTGTAAGCCTAGTTGAGAAGATTTACAGATTATATTAAGAAGTTTAAATGAACTCTTGAGATACTGATAAGGGCCTCAAGAGATTCTTACAAAGAATCCTCAAATGGATAAATATACTAATTATATAATACAAGACTAATACAAGTAAATGGAGGAGCTGACATTCCTCCTACACTTAGAACTAGGTCTTCATCAGCCATAATATGAGGTAAAAATGGCGACCGTCTCATGAAATCTAACAAGAAGTCATACACAATTTGAAATTATTAAAGAAGACTATTTGAAAAATTAACATACACCCATTAGCATTAACAATATACATCACCCTAAGTGTATAGTTGTCTTGAGAAATTGGCCAGCACGAAACTACCATGATTAGCAAGACATTAAAAGCTAAGTATTCCAAACCTGAAGCCAAACTTTTACAATTCAATAGCAGAAGGGTGTTTTCTTGGAACCATATTAAAAGAATATTTATTTTATTTTACCTCATCCTGTAAAAATGTTTGTTGCTATGTGTTTTATAATTCCTATATATTAGTACAGTACTTACATATAAAATTTATAGACAGGTATGCCCATCACTTTGAAAAATTATTATGAACTATGTCATACACATAAATTATACACATAAGGGTATTAAATGCACACATATAAATTAAAGAGTAATACTAACACGCACACTCATGGACCCGCCACCCAGCTTCAGAAACAGAGCATTGCCACTACCTTAGAAGCTCCCTGGAGAGCCTGTCCCTGAACCCCCAGGTGACCAGTATCCTGGATTTTGTATCAATAATTAGCTCATTCACTTCATAGGGGTTTTTTTCTTAACCCCACACGATGCACTTCTGACTAATATGCTGCTTAGTTTTCCCTGACTGGGTCCTGGAATGGAAGCTTTCTCCTTTTTTACCACAAAGGGCACTATCAGAACAATTGATTTGTTTGGAATATACATTGTTGATTACATCGAAGTATTTGCATTAATGTTAAATTTCCTAAATTTGATAACTGTGCCATGGTCACGCAGGAGAATATCCTTGTTCTTAGGATATATACAGAAAAATATTAAGGGCTTAAGAAGCATAAACATGTAGTTGGCTCTCAAATGGTCCAGAAAAAATGAGACCAAATAATAAAGCACATAGGGCGAAATGTCAAAAATCGTTGAAGCCGGGTTTAAAAAATGGAATTTTTTTGGTACTCTTCTCGCTGATGTCTCTGGTTGAAATTTTTCCAAACTGAAAGGTAAAATAACAACACCAGCAGTAACAATAAAACTCCACAAGAGTAGAGCCTGTCCAAGGACATTTCCCACTCAGGCTCCTGCTAACTCCTCTGGCCATTTCAAAGCTGTTTTTCCACTGAGGTTCCTCCGCGGTGCTCCAAGCCGTGCTGTTGGAGGTGTTCCACCACGCCCCATAGGAGGGTGACAAGTGTCCTGCTTTGCCTAGGACTAACCTAGTTTTAGCACTGAAAGTCTCCTGTGCCAGGAAACTTGCAGCCCTGGGCAAGAATGATTGGTCACTGCAGTGTAAGCCCTGACAGTTGTCCTTTTTTTCTTTCTTGTAATGCAAGTGCCTGACTTAAGCTTTGGTTGTCGAGGCATCCATTTCCAAGAGGCACCCCCCCACTTCGGGAGAGCTTTCTGGAACAAACACATTGCCAGCCTCACCACTAGATGCAGAGCCGGCAAGCCAGCGAGCAGGCTAGCCGGCCCCCCATACCCACCTCGGGCTCCTCTGCTTCGCAGCCCGGGCTGATTCGGATAACTGACCATTCGGGCTGCTTGCTTCTCTCTCTCTGCGCTTCAAATGTCTGCTCTTATGTCTTAAACTCACCAATAAAGACTGAGCTTGTGAAACCCTAGGCCCCCCGCCCTCCACCCCAATTAAAACAGAGCCTTTCTTTCTCCCTCTCCCCACAACCTTGCTGTGTGGCCCCAGGTGTGCTGTGTAATTTCCAGGTCCTGTGAGTAATAAACCTTTATTTTTTTCAAGGTTTCCTGATGATTATTGCTGAAGGGCGTCTTGTAATCATAGCAAGAACCACAAGGGCTGGTCCAACCACAACACTGGTTATTAATAGGCTGAGACCTGCACGAAACAGCCACCTCACCCCATGATTAAGCTTTTACCACGTGTACTGAAGAGTGACACTAGGACCCAGGAGAAAAAGAGGGTTCAAGGCCTCCCTGCTCTCTGGGAGGCTAAAGCCCAGCCCCTCCCAAAACGCCAATGAACTTGCCCAAGGTCTCGCAGGTAGCAAGTGTCACCTAGCCGGACCCCCCTTGGTGCAGTGCTCCATTTATTCATTCAGGAATCCATTAATCTAGTCATCTAGAAACTGTATTTCACAAGAAAAAAACTATGTGTGGCGACAGATTTGAACTAGATTTATTGTGATCATTTCACAATATATACAAATATTGTCATTACGCTGTACACCTGAAACTAATATATGTCAATCCTACCTCAGTAAAAAGAATTTTTTTAAATTGTGTTTAGTGATCACTGACTGTGTATCAGATACTGTTTCAGGTCCTTGGGATAGAGCTGTGAACGAGACAGACAATATCGCCGCTGTCACGGACCTTGGAGCGGGAGGGAAAACAGATAACGCAAAGCAGATAAGTAAAGAGGAAAGAGTGAGCGGGAGAGGATTTCCAGAAAATGAAAACAGAGTCATGTTTAAAACAGCCTATGCCTGCGTGACAGTTTTAAGCCAGGAAAACGAAAACAAACCTTGAATGAGAAAAAGGGGACAGCCATGGGAGTTTGGGGAAGGACATCATTGGCTGAAGATGTGACCTATGCGAAGGCCACGAGGCAAGAACTGTTTTGGCATTTTCGAAGAACAAAGAGAAAGCAGGGTGGCTGGGCTGAAGTACTGGGGGGGGTATGAGGAGGGAAAGGGGAAGGGGGGAGAAAAGGGGAGAAGGCTGGGCGGGGGGGGGGGAGAGGAAGGCAGAGAGGAAGAGAGACAGAGCTTGTTCTGAGAACAGCGGGACGCCACTTGAAGCTTTAAGTAGGTCACCGATATTTTGAAGGCGAGTGGATTGTCCTTGCGGTGGTTCGCGTAACAGATGATGGGGACTTGGCTTACATCAGTGGTAGTGGGGATGGAGGGGAGTAGAAACTGGAGGAAGAGTTGGCAGAATTTACTGATGGGCTGGACATAAAGGGTCAAAGAACAAAAGGAACCATGAATAATTCCTAGAATTTTTTTTTGGTTATAATGTGTATATTTTTTTAATGTGTCTTTTTTTAAAAATAAATCTGTATTGATTTCAGAGAGAGGAAGGGAGAGGGAGAGAGAGAGAAACATCAATGATGAGAGTCATTGATCGGCTGCCTCCTGCATGCCTCCTGCTGGGGATGGAGCCCGAAACCCGGGCCTGTGCCCTGACCGGGAATCGAACCCCGATCTCCTGGATCCTAGGTCGATGCTCATCCACTGAACCACGTCAGCTGGGCAACACTATTACAGATGTCCCCATTTCCCCTCACTTCCTTTGCCCACCTCCACCCTCGCCCCCCTTCCCTCTGGCCACCACCACACTGCTGTGTCTATGGGTTATGCATATATGTTCTTTGGCTAATTCCTTCACCTTCTGTTCCAAATCTGTGATTAGATCTTTTCATTCCTATGGTTGGCCTCATTACCCATGTCTTCCATATTAGAAATGTAATTTGCAAAACTGGTAACATGAAAAAAATGTTCCAGTTTGGGACAGTCTTATCAGAAATGGGAGGCAGGGTTGGTTGACAAAATTGTTCCTGTAAACGTTTAAAACATCTTTATGTATAACACCTAACTTGATTTCAAATGTTTCATTGTCTTCTTTTCAAGAGCTCACTTTTAAGATAACCCTGAAATTAGTTATACTTTACTCTAAAACCCCAGCATCTTTTCATGTCCATTTTTCCTTTCTTCCGTGACCTCAGGATAATTAAGTGTCTTTTTCTCCCAAGAAGAAATGTGAAGCATGTGGCGAGCCTGCTGGTCTATTTGCTGATTTATGGGTCAAGTCTTCAGTTATTACAGACCAAATTTGAAAGTCTCTGATTAAGAAGCCCTGCTGATTTAAGGATCTCACTAGAAATATGTGCATAATGAATTATCTACAGATAATAATTCAGATTGTCCCTGGGTGATTCATATCACCCTCTTTTATTAAATTATCCATTTTCTGGGGGATATTCAGGTCTGCACAAAGTAAGATGTAGGGATACAATGATATTGTAAGAGGTTGAACAGGAAACAGTTTTACTGCAGGAGAGCACTGACACCAGATTTAAAGCTAATTTTCACAGAGTGGTGAGTGTGTGTGTGGCATACAGCTTTTTAAAGAAAACTTTCTGTCGTGTACATGCTTGAGCCTTCAGCTCATTTAGAAATGGTTTCTGTGAAAAAAATAAGCATTTTCTTATGAGTGGTAGAGAGAAACAGGATAAAAATAATAAAATTATTTCTTTAAAAAAAAATGGAAACAGCAGTCACCAAGGTCCTTTTTTAGCCAGACACATGGGCCTGACGAGGAATTAGTTAAGAGAATGTGTCAGCCTTAAATATGTGGGTTTATTTAACAATGGAACAAGTAGATATATAAAGCACAGAGCTCCAGCATTGAGAATTCAGAAAGACCTATTTTTCTTTCTTTTTTTTTCTTCTAGGAATGAAGATTATTTTTTTCAATCGCTCTCTTTTTTATAGAACAAAAGGAAGAAAAGAAAACCTTCACAAAACAGATGCATTGGTATTTAAGAAGGCAGATGCCAGATTCAGAAAAGAGATTCCCCATGTCTTCTCCTTCCTCTGAGGGACCGGGCTGGGGGTGGCAGGTTTAAATAGGGGCTCGGCCCATTTCCATTGGCCAACTTGATTGAGGTCTGCTCTTAAAGAACCTGGCTGGAAATGTTGAGGGGGAGGAATTTAAAGCAAGCGTACCAGCCTTCTGGAAGCTCATCGATGCCTTCTGCTGCTTCTCCACGTTTTGATTTTTTCAGGTTATTTTAAGGTTTTCATACCTCAGGCAAGGTGATTTATTATTATTGGGACTTTATATAACTCTTTATTTTTGCAAAGTGCTTTACAGTCATTTTTCCCTCCTTATTGTGTGCCATGCCTTCCCTCTCCTGCCACTATAATTGGTTTTGGGGGAGGCGGCTCTTCCTTTCCTGGGGAAAAGGAGATGCTGTTTCTGGTAAGAGGCACTTGCTGAGGTTTTACCTTTGTTTCTCCTTTGCTTTCCTCCTTTTGACATTCTCTGCGGCTTCCTGTCACCTTCTGTTTCTTTGCTCCTACTCAGACCCCTACTCATGTGCTCCCCACCTCTGTCCTCAAATTCCATACAGGCCTCTTGTTTTGGTCCCACATCCCCAGCTGGATCACTCTCTCACCTCTGGGCTCCAGCTTGATGTCTGTCCTTGGGATGTTGGTATTCATTCCTCTCTCTTCACTCCTGCTGCTTAACACCCTGGGGACGAGGACCTGGTATGAGGCTAGTGACGAGCGTGCCCTGCTGCGGTAACAACCGAGACCAGAGTTACCACCTCCGCTTGGAGCTCCACCTGTTGAGAGAGCTTAAATTAGCAGAAAGTTGTAGCCCATTAATCCCAGAACGCTGCTAAAAAAAAAAAAAAAAATGTCATTCCCTTAGAATGCAGGTACTCTTAGGTCAAACCATATGACATTTCCATTTTTGTGGGACAAAAATAGTGAATATCCCTGGTCGGTTGGATGTCGTCCCGTGCGCCGAAATGTTGGCATTGGATTCCTGGTCAGGGCATGAGCTCGGATTGTGGGCTTGATCCCCCGTAGGGGGCGTGCAGGAGGCAGCAGATCCATGCTTCACTGTCACATCAATGTTTCTCTCTCTCTCCCTCTCCCTTACCCCCTCTCTCAAAATCAATAAGAAATCTTTAAAAAAAATGAAAAATAGTGAATTGCAGCAATTTCATGTGCTTCAACTAAGTGCTATTCACAGGTAACCTTAGAGCTCATCTGCAGGATGCCTAGGTGCCAGGGGAGCTGGCCCTAAACTTCTCCCCAGCTCCCAGAAGAAAGCTGGGGTAAATTCTGTTGAAAACTCTGTAGCCAGCCAAACCCCCATGCCTGTTTTCTCTGGTCCCTGGCTGCAGTGATGTGTGAATCATTCCAGTTTTCTTTCTTTTCCACTCATCCTGCGCCCTTTCCACTGGCCCATTTGCAACTCCTAGCCCACAGTAAATGTCCCTGCGTCCCTGTTCACTCCCCCGTCACCAGTAACTGGAACCCCTGTTCCTTGTTGGTCTGTCAGCTGGAGTTTCAGGTTGGGAGGCGGGGCATGTCCTCACCTGGCTCTTCATGTTTCTCCCAGGCCATTCTTGACCCTTTGGGCTTTTGGGACTCAACATGACATAACTCTTCTACTCTCTACATCTCCTCACCTCTGTCAGCTTCCAGCACGCTGGTCACCCTCCCTCAGTCAGTGACAGCCCATTGTTTCTCCTCTACCCCAGTCCTGCCATCGTTGTATGAACTTCACCACCCATGAAGACAACAAAGCACCCCTGTCCTTTCCAGTTGTGCATCTCCTCTTCCATGACCTTAACCTACACTCACCTCCATTCACTGACTCCATGGCCTTGTTCTGGAACTTGTTGCTCTTAGAACTGTACCATCTCTGACATCTTATGTTCATACAGTACACTGACCACAGCTTCCTAAATGTCCCCCCCCCCCCAGTTGCTCCTACCACACTTGAGGTTGACACCTGTTGGTCAACGTCGAGGGAGCTCTCTTCACTTGGCCTACTGATTTCTTACATAATATCAGCTCCCTCTACCTTCCTTTTTCTTTCTAGCTTATATTCTGTGGCCCAACACTCAAACCTGTCTCATCAGTATTCTGAACACCTTTATTCCATCCCTTCTATCAAATCCATGTGCCAAAACCCTATCTTGGATGTATCCAACTTCTGCCTTTTGTTTATACCTAGACAGCTGAGCACTGCTGGGGAAAATAACACCACTGGTGCGACCACAAGTCCATGACATCTGACTCCACCTGAGGTCACCCTCCATGGTGCCTAGAAATCCCTCCATGTTTCCGTAGTCAACTCCATCCTTCTGTTTCCACGGGGACTGTTTCAAACATTCTCCAGTCTCATCTTACCTCCAGTTTCTCCCTTGCCTCTTCAGTTCTGCAAAGGTACATTGGATCCTACTTGACTGAGGGAAAAAAGGGAAAAAGTCATCAGGTGGAAGCTCAGCAGACGTACTAATATCTCTGCAACTGTACCCTTCTCTCTGCTTCTCTCCTGTAAGGATGGAAGAGGTGTCCCTCCTTCCTGTCAGCATTTAAAAACCCTCAAGCCTTTCTACCCTTAAGCCTTCCTCATCTCATGTTCTCCCCCAGCCACTGCTCTTTTCTCCATTCTCTCCCACGTGTTTCCAAGCTAAACTTATTGAAAGGATTGTCCACATTGATGTCTTCGTTTCCTACCTACCATGTACTCCTTGACACGCTGCAGTCTCACGTCTGCCCTCACCACACCGTGAAAACTGCCTGGCCAAAGTCACCAATAATTTTTCTTGTTGTTAAATCCCATGAAGTCCCTTCCCTTCATTTCTTACTTGCTCTCTTGGTACCCTCCTTGTGTTAAAAGACGCTTTTCCTTCGGTTTGGTGATATAGGCCACTCCAGCTTTGTCCCCTGTTCTTCTGTCCACTCCTTCTCAGTCTCCTGCTCATCCTCTACTTTTTCTTCTTTTTTTGAAATCCTCACCTGAGGATATGTTTTTATTGCTTTGAGAGAGAGGAAGGGAGAGGGAGACAGAGAGAGAGAAACATCAATCGGTTGCCACCCGTATGAGCCCTGACCAGGAATTGAACCTGCGACCCTTTAGTGCATGGGACAACACTCCAACCAACTGAGCCACACCGGCCAGGGCCAGCCTGTACTTTTTTTTTTTTTTAAAGATTTTTTAATTGTTTTTTAGAGAGGAAGGGAGAGAGAGAGAAACATCAGTGATGAGACAGTCATTGATCGGCCGCCTCCTGCATGCCCCCTGCTGGGCATGGAGCCCGCAACCCGGGCCTGTGCCCTGACCGAGAATCGAACCGCGATCTCCTGGATCCTTGGTCGATGCTCAACCGCTGAGCCACCCCAGCCGGGCAATGGTGATCATTTAAATGGGCTAATTTTGATTTATTGAATGAAGCTTGAAATTCTAAATTATATCTAGAGAACCTGTTAGGCTTTTAAAAAGACGTTTGAGATTCTTCAGTGCAAATGAATATATTCAAGCCTGTCTATAATAAGCAGAAGGAGGCTGAGACTTATTTTGGGTTAGCCAGTGGCATTCTGAGATGTCCCCCTGATTCATTGCAGCTTGGAGATGGATTTAAGAAAATGGGTTACGTGGTCATCTACAACCAATAATAGCACCATAACCATTTCATAAAATGTGATTTGAATATAGTGCAGGAGCCCTGCAAATAGTCACTTACTCCCAGAGCGAGCTGCAATTTGCTGTATGTCGAATGAATGGTAAAACGGCTGCATTCATTCATTGCACAATCTCTAAATCTCGGGGGAAGAAAAGGAAGGTTTAACAGATTCTTGGTTTTATGCTTACTTTTCAGGTTGCAGAGTACAGATTTGATAGAGAACCCTTGCATCCTGTTCCACTAAATGAGGCTCCTCAGATAATGTTTCCAGATGATGAGTCTTCTTTTGCCAAACATGTTTAGCAAGAGGAACAACACACTTTGAAAATGCCTATCAAAGGAATTTAATCATAGTATAAAGACTCCCGGGGTGAGCCTGGGTAGCACAAGCCTGCCCTGTTCACCGTGGCAGGTTTATTTAATGTATTGTGCACAGCAACGCTTCATATGGCAGTGAGGATGCTTGATTTGGGCATTAGGATGTTTCTGATCCCCCAGGAAGCTTTTCTGCCTCAACAGGTCGCAAGCCTCCATGGCTGCCTTTGATGAAGCCATTTATCTTGGTGCCAGCAGCAGGACGTTGAAAGAGTGCACATGGGAAGGTATGCAGCGGATTAGGCACGCGTTTGTGGAGCCAGAAGATTATTATTGACAATCAGCTTGGAGAAGATTTAGGCTATATGTCCTTCTGCGCGGGGCTGCTGAACTGCCTTTTTGAAAACAATGAGAGGTGGGGAAATCTGGAGGAATGCTTTCATCTCAGCCCCCTGCCACTTCCTGTGAGGAGAGAGTGTAAAACCATTTCTGGTGGGCATTGTACCCATGCGATGAAAGGGCTTGACTGGAAATTTCCACAATAATGTCTGCTCATCTGTAGTCTGCCCTTCTGAGCAGCATCTTAGAAAACCACAGAGGCCATGCGCAAAACACTAAATAACCCAACTGGTAGCATGTGCACAGAGCCTGTATCGGTTCAGAACTTTTCAAAACTTGGTGGCTTTATTAGTCCTTTATTTAGCTCACAATTTGGTGGGCTGCCTGGGCAGTTCTTCTGGTTTCGGCTGGCTCGACTGATTTCTGCTGGTTTCCTTCACGAATCTGCAGTTAGCTGGAAGGTCAGCAGGTGGCTGGACGATCCAGAATAGCCTCACTGAGTGTCTGGCAGTTGGCTGGCTATTGTCTGGTAGCTGGCTGACTGTGGCTCGTTGAGATTTAATCACAGGGCTGTCTTAGGATCCCAAGCATAGCAATAGAGCAAACCCCAATATGCAAGGGCTTTTTAAGCCTCTGCCTGGGTCACATTGGCTATTGTCCCATTGGCCAAAGCAAATCACATGGCCCAGACTGAAGGAATGGAGGAAAGTACCCCCCACGTCTTGATGGGAAGTCCTGCAACATCAATATTGCAAAGGTGTGGAGTAGTGGTTAGAAGAGGATTTGGGGCCATTTTTAAGTTTATTTTATTTTTTTACTGATCTTAGAGAGAGAGGAGGGATAGGGGGAGAGAGAGAAACATCAAAGATGAGAGTCACTGATCAGCTGCCTCCCGAAAGCCCCCTGCTGGGGATGGAGCCCGCAACCCGGGCCTGTGCCCTGACCAGGAATCGAACCTCGATCTCCTGGATCCTAGGCTGATGCTCAACCGCCGAGACACACTGGCCTGGCTAGATTTCTTTTTAATAATGTGTGACCCTTCACCTTTGATCCCTGCCCAGTATTACCTTGGTAATCATTGCAGTTTTAAACTTAATTTAATTTTTAATTTTTGGCGTACAAGCCGTAACATTTCATCTCTCAAAGTGTCACACACTGACTTCCTCAAATAGAGATATTCCTTTGAGTGATAAATTTGCAGAATGCTATCTTCATTTTCTGTATTAAAATTCATTTCAGTTTTTAAAATGAAAACAACAAAACAAAACAACAACAAAGAAACCATTAGCTCTAAAAGCATGCTCTTGGTATCTCAGCCCTTTTGTTTGTTTCTTATATCAGGCGGTTCCCAAATTTAACAAGAATCGGAATCATCCCTGACACTTGTTGGAATTCAGATTCCAGGGCTCCACCAGAGGTTCGGAGTCACTCAAGTCCCCCGACGGTCTGGGACCTGCATTTTTACCAGGCAACCCCAACCCCAACCCCAGGAGATCCTGATGCAACTTCTCCCGTGAGTAATACTGGCCTATATTACGATACCTTGTGTTCCCAGCACGGGGCACTCTCATGATGTCCTAGAAAGCCCGCACGCTCCAATTCCTTCACTCAGTTTTGCAGATCCACAAGTGAATAGCGCTGGAACAATTATTTAACTTCTCTGAGCCTCTGGCTTGGTATCTGCCAAATAAGGGTAAGAAGAAAGACCCCCATAGGGCCTGCGTGAAGATGAAGTGAGTAACCGGGAAGCCCTGAGCCCGCTGGTGGTTTCCTTGCCCCTCTGCCCCCAGAAGCTGTAGGACCCATTGATAAGGCCAGCCTGCGAGAAGCGGGAATATTGTTTCTGGAATGCTTCGCGGACTTGCACCGTCAATACCTATAAATGAGAAATGAGGGGTCAAATATTCATCAGCGCCTCAGAAAGCACAAGGCTCTGTTGGAGGAAAAAAGGTATCAGATTTTTCAGAAGCCTAAGAATCGTGACTGGAAACACTGACGGGCCTGGTAGGCGACAGCTGTTGTCATTAGAGACCAACTCTACGCGCAAGAGGCACAGAAGGGCCGGTCATGCCTCAGCCCCTCCAGTCTTTTCCAAATCGCTGTGAAACGCCGGCGTCAGCACTATTGTCTCTATGTCTTCAGACAATGATGAAATGTATAACGCTTCTATATTAAGCCTTAGCGTTACCCAAGTCAGTTGTGTCAATGTGGAGAGAATCCCTACAAAATATTTTCTTATAATGATTTGTTTATTTATTTTAAAATACGAACCATCTTTATTCTTAGAAAATAGATACTTGAGTATCTAGGGGTAAATGGTAATTCTGTGTGTAGCTAACTCAAACGATTCAGAAAAACAAATGAGAAAGGTGGATGGATGCATGCATGGATGCAGGCGTGGAGGCATGCATGGAGGGATGGACAGAGCACATAAATAATAAATGGGGCAAAGTGTTAACAATAGGTGAATTTGGGTAAGAGGCATGAGCGTATATATTTCTTTACATAAATAAGTGATTTGTTACAACTGTGAGTCCAACAAGGTAATTCCGAGGGTTAGGAGACTATAATGGGCACAGGTGGTCAGGAAAGGCTGCCTTAGGGAATGGCGCATAAGCCCAGGTAGGAAGGAAGGGGAGGTGCGCATCTGGGGGAAGGCTGGGCTGGGAAGAGGCTGTCCCGTTTCTGGAGCTGGAAGAATTCAAGGGCAAGTTGAGGCACAGAAGAGGGAGAGGGAGGCATGAGAGGAGGCTGGGTCAGGAGCCCACTGGTGGAGAGAAGCACCTCTCAGAGGACAAGTTCCTGGCCCCCCGGGGTAGCCTCTGGAGGAGTGTTTTGCATGGAGTGTCAGAGCAAATGAAGGTGGCGTTAACTTCCCATCAAATATTTCAGGGGCAAGTTCTTTTACCAGCAGGTCTCTTCCTCCCGATGGTGAACTTCTGCCAGGTAGGAGCTCAAGTTCACTTCCAAATCCTCAGCTCCGGCATGGTGTTGGCATGGGCACGTAGAAGATGCTGTCAAAGACTCCCACAGTGACTTGGCAGAGGAGCCAGGGGAGGGTGAGCCAAGGCCCAAGGGGTCCGGGTCTGGACAAGGTGCACTGTAGGCTCCAGGTCTGTTGGTGCCATCAGTAGAACCTCTGAGATAAGCTGTCAAAGGAGGACCAGAGACCCTGGTGACTGGAACTGGGCACCTACCTCCACAGGGAGATGGAGCTTCCCAGCTGTACATGCCACCTGGCTCACCCTTCAGGCCACCCAGCTGGGTATTCTTTGGACTGTTCTTGTAACTTTTCTGTAAGTTTGAAATTATTTCCATAGTAGTTTTTTGTAAAAAAACAAACACCCAACTATGTAAAAGAGAAGAATGTAATATCAGATATATTTCGTTTTTAAAAATATATGTTTTTATTGATTTCAGAGAGAGGAAGGGAGAGGGAGAGAAACATCGATGATGAGAGTCACCTATGGGCTGCCTCGCGGACGCCCCCTGCTGGGGCTCGAACCCGCAACCAAACCTGGCCTCCAGACTCAGGCGTCTGCGCTCCCCCAGCGAGCCACTTAAAAGATAATAGATCTGCCCCGTGGAGCTGCAGCTGCTGCAAGGAATCAGCAATTGCACGCCCCTATACGTGTTCCAGAATTTCTGTTCCAGGTCCTAAAACAGGTCGCCCTGTCCCTGGAGGGTGCTCATACCCGGGGAACGAAGGCCCAGGCTTGCCACAGGCGCGCCAGCCGCCTGGTCGCGCGGGATGTCGCGCGTTGTGGGGCCCAGCAGCCCGCTGGCAGCTGAGGTTGGCCTGGATGGCCAGGGCCATGGTGGCCGCGCCGAGCCTGTCGCCAGCTGGTCGGGGATCCCTGCAACCGCTGCTGCGCGCGTGGCCCGCCCAGAGCGCGGCGAACGGCAGCGCGTCCCTGAGCCACCCGGCCGCTGGCCCCCTGCTTTGTAATAATTTAAATGAAGGCTCTAGAACATGGCACATGGTGTGCTATTTTCAGATTGTATGGGGGCATTTTAAAAAACATTTTTTAAATGAAAAAAAAATTTTTTTTCTAAATAGTTTACATTTAATATTATTTGGTAGTAGTTTCAGGTGTACAGCATAGTTATTATAGGGGCATTTTTGAAGCCTGTGTTCAAAGGATGACCAGATAGCATGTTTCTTACAGTTTTGCCCTTTTAGCACTTTCTTCCCTGTTTTTTATGCTGCTTCTCCCATGTGTCTTTGTCCAGTCTGTTTCTGGTTTTGCTTCCTAGCTTCTGTCCTAGTAAATTTCCTGGTTTTCTTTCTCGTTTTTTCAAACAGAAAAAGCCAGACAACCAGAATGCAATCGAAAATCCGTGCCTTGACTCCGGTTCGTGGTATTTGCATCTCTCCCTGTGGTTGTCCTCTGCACCAGTAGATGGAGCACATCTCCTATTTTAAACAGCACCCTGGTGGTGGGGTGGGGTGTTTTCCCCCTCATCTGTCATTTCTGCTGCAGCGAAATCGTAGTTGGAAGCCGGTGGTGTGATACAAAGCAAAACTCTTAATCTTGGCTAGACTAGAGCGTATACTTTTCTGACTCATGTCAACAATGCCGGGCTTAACAGCAGCTGATCTCGATAGGTGGGAGCTGAAAAATAATCAGGGTTTGTGCATGCGTGTGTGTGTGCTTGTGTGGTGTGTGTGTGGTGGTGTTTTTTTTTCTTCTGAAGAGTTAGCAGCTTTGTGCCAAAGGTTCCCCTTCTTCCCCTTCTCTCCCTTCTTTTCCTCTCTGTTATTCCTCCTTAGTGTCAACACACTCGCCTAAAGGCCTGAAAGTAAAATTATAGCTTGTTAGAGCTGGAAGGAAACTTAAACAACACCTAATACTGAAAGCAATAGGGCCCGGGTTAACAAAGGATTCACGGTGGGATTTGGGACAGCCTTGGTAACAGTGGCCTCATGGCAAAGAATTTCCCCGACTTGCCTGTTTTGACTAAAGTTACCAAACAATGCTGTCAAACAGCTGATCTGATCTTTTTCAAGTCCACCAGCTGTTTTAACTTTGCTGTACTTTGGGGAAAACGCAAGGCTCAGCTTTTGAAAGAATTTGTTCCACACGTTGCCTGCTGCAATAGCATGTGCGTTTGGGCGCTGTTAGGTGTTTAGAGTTCCTCAAAGGCCCAGCAGGATCAACTGGGGTACTTGAGAAAAGGCACACATTCCTGGGTCCTGTTCCTGTTCTGTAGCATTAGCATCTTTTAGCTCAGGACTTGGGAATCTGCATTTTTATCCAGTTTCCCCAGTGAGTCTCATTTACCTGAAGTTTGAGAACCTAAGACTTAAGAGACGCCGATGATCATGGCTTTTTAAATGTATCTCACCTGTTTGGGCTGGGTTTCCTTCCCTTTCCACCCTCCTTCTGGGTAAAGCAAAGTTTAGGAGCCATGTTCCGTGCAGAACTTGGGGCTGGGAACCAATAAAGCCAAGTTATTGTGTGTTTTTCTGAGGCCTGGGATTTTCTTTTGTCAGAATAGGTAGAAAAGCTCATTTGAACCAACTTGCCTTTGGGGGAAGCCAACCACTTGCTTTGACGATGAATCAAATAAAGATATTTGTCTTGAAATTTTGTTACAACCGTGGGCTGGCAGATAAGTGGTACCGTAAGACACCACAAACAACCTCTCATTCCACACGTTTGAAGATCCTAGCATTTATCATCAGAGACTTGTACCAAAAAGCCAAAATACTGCCTTGAGTAGAAGATTAACGTAGAAATGTCAAGATTTCCATGATTCCACGATGTTTTCCAAGTTTCTCGAGTTCTCCCAGCTGCATTTTAAGGGTTGGTAGCAGAGGCTTCTGCGGGTCACCTGATGTCAATTCTGCCTTTTGCTCAGGAACAGAGCCCTCATTGTATTCAAGGTGTTCAAACACTGCCCCAGATCCAATTAAAGGCCACATTTCCCAGCCTCCTTTGCAGATAGTTGTGGTCATGTAACTAAGTTTGGGACAATGCAGTGTAAACAGAAATGGTGTGTGGAATTTCTGCCTAAAGGACGCTGACTCATCTGGGAGGAATTTCCTTTGTCTTTTGTCCCTTGTTCCTTGCTGCGACCTCCAATGTGAGTCGTGGGAGCTAGAGCTTGAGTGGTCATCTTGGGCTATGAGGCAACCTTGAAGCTGAAAGCCAGGGCTGAGGATGGCAACACCGAGAGACAGAGCTCCAGTTTCTGATGGCTTTGTGGCACCACCACACCAGCCCGGACAGGCCACCTTCAGATTTCTTCTACATAAAAGAAACCTGGTATGTTTTGCCACTAATACTATTTTGAGTTTTACCCTTTATATGCAGTTGAAACGGGTCCTAACTGATATACATTATACTCTCCCACTCCAGGGCTTCTTAAACTCGAGCCTGTGTTAGAATCACCTGGAAGGCTTTTCAAAACAGGCTACGGCCTGGGCCGCATCCCCAGAGTTGCTGAGTCGGTAAGTCTGGGGTGGGGCCCGAGAATTTGCGGTTCCTTTTTTTAAAAATTTTAAAATGTACTGTATTTATTGATTTTAGAGAGAGGAAGAGAGAGAGAAACATTGATTTATTGTCTCGCTCATTCATGCATTCATTGGTTGACTCTTGCATGTGCCCTGACCTGGGACTGAACCCGAAATCTTGGTGTATCGGGATGATGCTCTGACCAACTGAACTACCTGGCCAGGGGCCCGGGAACTCGCATTTCTAACAACCTGCCGTAGGATGCTAATGCTGCTGGCTCCGGGACTTACACTTTGAGAACCACTGCTTTATCACGATCGTCTTAAATGTCAAGGTAGGTGCCAACTCTAATCGCTGAGGATCAGCGTAGGCCAGCTGATTTCACATCCTTCAGTTGGCACTGCAAGAGCTTTCTCTCCACCCCAATAAAATTAATACAAGTGCCATAGTCTGCTGGCTCTGAGCCAAGTGACTTTTATTTTATTTTATTTTATTTTATTATTTTATATTTTTAAATTTTATTTTTGTTTAAAATATTACAGATGTCCCTTTTTCTCCCCAGTGACCCATTCCACCCAGTCCCACCCCCCTCCCCAGTCCCTCTCCCCACCATTGTCCATGTCTTTGGGTTGTGCATATTTGCATATAAATTTTTTGGTTGCTCTCTCCCCCTCCCCCCACCCGCCCTCCTCCACCCCTCTGACATTCGTCAGTCTGATCCATGCCTCCATGTCATTGAACCTATTCTGTCCATCAGTTTATTAAGTTCTTTAGATGCTGCGTATAAGCGAGATCCAAGTGACTTTTAGATTACTTAGTGCAGGAGCAGCACCACATCTGGGTTAGCTCCAGGGCTGCTTCGTTCCCAGCCCTCTCAACCGCTTACCTGAAGTATGCAAACAGCTTCCAGAGAAGCCACTTATATTCCGCAGGGAATTCCTTCCCTATAGTCAGCTCCGGCCAAGCTGAGGATGGAGGGGAAGGCCTTCCGTTCGCCCCACTATTTTGTATTAGTTTCAGATGTACAGCGTAGCAGGCAGCAAACCCCTGTAGGTGGAAAGGACAAATATGTTTATTCCCAGGTGCTAAAATGCTGGCGGGACACTGGGGCTTCATCTGTGGTTTCTACCCCAGGCGA
Organism: Miniopterus natalensis; assembly: GCF_054644295.1. Taxonomy (NCBI): domain Eukaryota; kingdom Metazoa; phylum Chordata; class Mammalia; order Chiroptera; family Miniopteridae; genus Miniopterus; species Miniopterus natalensis. The sequence goes on along the minus strand of NC_142103.1, from coordinate 88,574,443 downwards.
CTGCTCACTTGGCCTTTGCTCTGGGCGCTTGCTAGGAACTGTTCCTTTTCTGCAACTTTCTGCTGGATGAATTTCCAGCCATTGCCTCATTGCCCAGCTCCTCAATCCCTCTCCAAAGCCCGAGGAAATCCTATATCTATTAATATCCCCCAATCTTTCCCCCTAATTCCTCTATACAATGTACTTCGGAGTCAGATGTACCTGAGTCTGAAGCCAAGCTTGACATATGCGTAACACTGACTTTTTCTTCAGACAATTACTAGGTTGTGTGTTTTCTTTCTTGGGCTGTCTGTTTGTCATGTAATCATCAGAGCTTAAACATCCTACAGAATCTTGAGTGGGAATACATTTTCAAAGGAATTTCATGTTGAAATTATCCTCTGGTCACACTATATTCTTCTTCCCATTATATAGATGTCTCATTTTCTGGCCACATTACAGAAATGTCTAATTTTCTGCCCACTTTTAAGTTCTAGGCAGCAATGATAAGGTGACTTTTGTAGCATCTTTCTCTAAGCATGAAGAATTAAAAGTGGGTGGTAGTTTCAAGTCTAACATTTTAAGTCTTTAATCGATTTTGAATTTGTTCTTGTATATGGTGTAAGAAAGTGATCTAGTTTCATTTTTTTTTTTTTTTTGCACGTATCTGTCCAATTTTCTCAAGACTCAAGACCATAAAAATCCTAGAAGAAAACATAGGCAGTAAAATGTCAGACATTCCTTGTAGCAATATTTTTTCTGATATATCTCCTTAGGCAAGGGAAACAAAAGAAAAAATAAACAAATGGGATTACATCAAGCCGAAAAGGTTTTGCACAGCAGAGGAAACCATCAACAAAATGAAAATACAACCTACTGAATGGGAGAACATATTCACCAAGGATATATCTGATAAGGGCTTAATATCCAAACTTTATAAAGAACTTATACAACTCAACACCAAAAAAAAAAAATTTGATTAAAAAATGGGCAAAGGACCTGAATAGACACTTCTCCAAAGAGGACACACAGATGGCCAAGAAACGTATGAAAAGATGCTCAATGTCACTAATCATCAGAGGGATGCAAATTAAAACCACAAAGGTGTCACCTCACCCCTGTCAGAATGGCTCCATCAACAAATCAACAAACAACAAGTGCTGGCGAGGGTGTGGAGAAAGGGGACCCTGGTGCACTGCTGGTGGGAATGCAGACTGGGGCAGCCCCTGTGGAAAGCAGTTTGGAGGTTCCTCAAAAAATTAAAATTGGAGCTGTCTTATGACCCAGTGATTCCACTTTTGGGAACATACCCTAAGAAACCTGAAACACTAATTAGAATCTATGCACCCCTATGTTCATAGCAGCGCAGTTTATAATAGCCAAGATGTGGAAGCAGCCCAAGGGCCCATCAGTAGGTGAGTGGATAAAAAGCTGTGGGACATTCACACCATGGAATACTACTCAGTCAGCCTGGCTGGTGTGGTTTAGTGGTTGAGCGGTGACCCATGAACCAAGAGGCCACCAGTTCAAATCTTAGGGCACATGCCTGGGTTTTGGCCTCAGTCCCCAGTGGGGGCGAGCAGGAGGCAGCAGATCAATGTTTCTCATCGATGTTTCTCTCTATCCCTCTCCCTCTCTAAAAATCAATAATTAAAAAAATAAAATTATAAAAAAAGATACTACTCCGCCATAAAAATGAAGGAAATCTTTCCTTTCACGACAGCATGGATGGACCTGGAGAAATAAGTGAAATAAGCCAGTCAGAGAAAGACAAATACCATATGATTTCGCTCATATGTGGAATCTACTGAATAAAATAAATTAACATAGATTCAGTGAATAAACTGGCAGCTGTCAGAGGGGAGGGGGGGTGAGGGGCTGGGTATAAAAGGTGAAGGGATTAAGCAAAAACAGCAACTCATAGACACAGACAATAGTGTGGAGATTACCGGAGGGAAAGGGGGGATCAACGGTGATGGAAGGAGACGTGACATGGGGTGGTGAACACGCAATACGATATACAGGTGATGTGTTATAGAATTGTACACCTGAAACCTACATAATTTTATTAATCATTGTCACCCCAATAAATTCAATAAAAAAATTTAAAAAATGGGTGGTAGTGTCAAACAGTGTTAAAAAGTCACCTAGAGTTGTATTCAGAGGAAGGACAGCTTAAAAGAGCAACAGAGCAATTCAGCCCTTAAGCAGAGGCCTTATTTATATGCCACATTTCATCTGGGAAGAGCTTTTATGACTAAATCTTAGAGCCTTAAGATGAAGCCTATAATATAAACATCCTAGCAGCATTAACTCCAACAGCGCAAGGCGGGCTCTGTGCATATCCCCATTTATTATTTTGGTTTTCTTCGGCAGGAAAGACATTTCCGTAGTCAGTGTAGTACTTGCATTTATATGATTCTCATCTCTGAACTTTCAGATGTGAGGCAGAGCTATGTGTGTAAAATTGAATTATAAACCTCAGCGTGTTTTTTAACCCACAGAATAGATTCAGACTTTGGGTTCTAGAATGGACTTTCATCTCTTCTTTCCCTGTGACAAGAGTTCTGGATTTAGGAGGGTGAGCAAAGGTTTCAGTCCGCTTTGCTCTGGCCGTTCCTTCCAGCGAGAAGGAAATGCCTAGGAACTACTTACTATCTTTTTCCTTCTGAGATTACCAGCTGCCTTAATTTGGTTAAATTAAAATAAGCCCTCTCTCCATTTTTATTCACCCTTCAGAACTCAGCTCAAAACTTACTTCCTAAAGGAAGCCCTAGATTCGATCAGGGTCCCTGTTGTACGCTCTCCCGGCCTCCAGGACTTCTCTTTCATAGCATTTATCACGGATATAATCAAACAGTTACTCTAACAGTTAATTTTCATATTATGTTTTTTCTACTTCACTGTAAAGCCCATGGGGGCAGAGAGATGTCTGATTTATACAGATTCATATCCCCAGTGCCCAGCACAGTGTCTGGCATATAGTAGGTACTTAACAAACATTTGTTGAGTAAAGTAAAGTGAAACCAGGCAAAAGTAGAAGCAGAGAAATGGTAATAATCAGAGTATCCATTTATTGAGCATTTACTATACGTAAGCTAAGCATTGAGTTCAGTGCTTTGCATATGTCATGCCATTCAATTCTTACTACAACCCTATCTTCATTTTTAAAAAATGTATCTTTATTGATTTCAGAGAAAGGAAGGGAGAGGGAGAGAGACATAGAAACACCAATAATGAGAGTCATTGACCAGCTGCCTCCTGCGTGTGCCCTGACCGGGAATCGAACCTCGATCTCCTGGATCCTAGGTCAACGCTCAACCGCTGAGCCACGCCCGGCTGGGCCTTATCTCCATTTAACAGATAAGAACACCAAGGCTTAAGAGAGTTTAAATGTTTCTATAGCTGGTAGCATTTTTGAGTCACATAACAGCTTCTCTCATATTCCTTTTCACTCCCTTCTCCCTCCTCTATCCACTTTATATCTTTACTCACCCTTTCTCTGTGGAGAGAATTCCTGATGCCAATGATGGAGAGAAGTCACTTTGTTCAGGACATTCTTCGAGGACATTGCTCCCTGGGGAGAAGCTGCTTCTAGAACATGTATTCGGTGGGGTGGCCAAGGGCAGATCCAGTTGCCTGATTCAGGGCTTCACTAGACGTCTGTGGCAGCCTCTGCGTGTATTTGGGTGCCATTCTCCTACGTGCAATAATATTGTACTTTAGATATAGGGTAATTCCTTTCCATCCAAGGGTCTAAAAGTTCTTTTTCAGTGTGCCAATTTAAAAAACATGATATAGTTTTAAATACCAACTCACAATGCTTTTGAAGATCAAAATGTGAGCAGAAACCTGCCAATATTTCATTGTTTTCGGATCGCACTCGTGGGCCTCTCCCCACCGATGCCCACTCGTGCTCTCATCAGGGCTATCACAGTGGGCTGCAGGCGCTTTCTCAGTGGCATTTGGAAGCACATTAAAAATATGCAGTTCACCCTTGGCATTTCCCTCTTGGAGAGCCAGGAGGGAGGCATAGTGGGAAGAAAATCAGCCCAAATAAAGCCAAACAGAAATTCGCCCCAACAGAAAACAGTGTGCAAAACCCAATCGATTGTTTTTAACTCAGCTACCGCTTCCCCTGCCTGCCTTTTTGTGCGGATCACTTTATTTTTGTCTAATGGCAGGGTTTCCCTTGGGGGTGCTCTTCCGTTGGCCTCTCCTTGGGCCTGGCTCGGCCCTTCTTTCCCATTTGGGGCTCCACCTTGCATCGCTCTTGATGGATCGCACTTTCCCTTGACCACTTTCATTCACTTTAGCTGCACCCTTCCCTAATTCTCTCAGCTTCCCAGATCCTACACTTATCTTTGTTTTGTTTTTCAACTCCAATGTCTCCTACCTAAACCCTGATCCTTTCGGTTAACGAATTTCACTTCCTTAATTAATCCCTATTGGTTTTATTTTTAAAACCTCTCCACAGTTTTCTCGAATTGAATTTCTAGCTCCATATTTCCTTTTGAGGTTTATTTGGGCAGAGCGTTTACCTGGTTTCTTTTTCCCTTTCATGAGGGAGTTTACTTGGCAAGGCTTTTCACCCCCTGGTTTTCGCCTTCAGATATATGCGGACTAAAGAGTTTGAAGCAGTGAGTGAGGGCAGATGGAAGGAGCTCGGATTGAGAGTTAGGAGGTGTGTGCTCAGGTCCAAACTCTGCCACTTAACCATCCGAATCTCATCTGTAAAATGGAAATGATATTTTCTGCTGAGGGATCGGATGAGCTAAAATAATACAAACAGACTGCAAATGTCTCCTACTCAAGGGACTTTTAGTCTTCATGGAATTTCCTTTCCATAAAATGGTGCCTCTTTTCCAGTTAACACAAGGCCAAAATAAAATGATGGGAAATGTTAACTTAAGCATTGGAAGTTTAAAATCTTATCAAATTCCCCAAGAGGTTCTAATTAACCTCTTGGTAAAAATATTTCTGTAATGTTGACACAGAGAATGCCGGTTGTATTTACATCTTTCAGCTCCAACATGCACCCCAAGAAGGCTGTGGAGGAAGGGGCAGCATCTGAAAACGTAATATTTGCAATATTAAAATTAAATTAAAATAAAAGGAAAAGCGTTCTTAGCCTCTGAGATCCAGAAATTATTATTCGTTTCTCATACCAAGATGGAATTTTATCTTAATCATTCACTTAAATGGGTTGTGAAAACTTTGTATAAATACTTTTAGTAATGGGTGCTTACTATTTTGAGAATAGCATTTCATTGCCAGATGTCTTCTTTTGTGCAAAATTACGCATAACCTTCACTCACGACTTCCAGTGACTTCCTGAACAAGTCAATTCTTCTTGCCCGTGACAGCTCTTTGATGTTTCTGAACAGCTTCCACAGGCTAAAATTCCTGTCCCTTTATCAGTTTCTGATGTAACATGGTTTTTCATGCTCTTCAACGGTCCAAGCTGTTCCACTGTCAAAGGCCTCCTCAAAACTGAGCACCCAGAGCTGGATGCAGTCCTCCGAACCTGTTCCCACCATAGAGATCGGGACAGTGTGACGCCTTCATCATCATCATTTTTTAACCTTTATTGCTTTTTTAAAAAAAATATGTCTTTATTGATTTCAGAGAGAGGAAGGGAGAGGGAGAGAGAGAGAGAAACATCAATGATGAGAGAGTCATTGATCAGCTGCCTCCTGCATACCCCCTGCTGGGGATCGAGCTCACAACACAAGCATGTGCCCTGAACCGGGGACCTCTTGGTTCATGGGTCGATACTCAACCACTGAGCCATGCTGGCCGGGCACCTTTATTGAGTTTTTACTCTGCTCTCTGCATGTTAAATGTTTTACATATACAACAGCCCTGTGAGGTAAGACAATTATTATTCCTCTTTTCCAGATAAGGATACTGAGGCGCTGAGATTTATTAATTTGTCCAAGATCATCCAGCTAGAAAGTGGACATGAACCCAGGAATCTGATTCCCAAGTCAATAGTGCCCACCTCCCTGGGCAGTGTGTGAGTGGAAAACATTACTTATGGTAATTGGTTGTTTTTCCCTAAACGAGAAGATCTGAGCAAGGCCTTACCCCAAAGTTCCTCTTTCCCAGTTTCTCAATGTTGGTACCATAAGGTAGTCTGAGGGGAGAAAAAAAAAGTGTTCCCATGTTCAAGGCCAAATAGTTGTTACTTTTTCTTAACCTAGCCACTTTGGCCATGCTCTGCTAATGGCCGACTTCAAATGTAAGTGACAGGTTTCTATGAGATATTTACCTGAGACCACTCTGTAGATGCTGAATACATTGTACATGCTTAGAGCCTTTCAGTCTATTCATGAATTTTACATGCCTAAAACTGCCATTTAAGACAGTTGCTTCTCTGGTCATTGACATTTCCTTTACAAAGTTTTTTTTTTTTAATTACAAAGTATTTAAAAAAATTTTTTTTTATTGATTTCAGAGAGAGGAAGGGAGAGGGAGAGAGAGAGAGAAGCATCAATGATGAGAGTCATTGATCGGCTGCCTCCCGCACGCCCCCTGCTGGGGATCGAGCTCATAACCCGGGCCTGTGCCCTGACCGGGAATCGAACTGCGATCTCCTGGATCCTGGGCTGACGCTCATCTGCTGAGCCATGTCCAGCTGGGCTACAAAGTATTTTAAAACTCGCTTAATTTATGGTTATCAGCAGTTGCAACACGCATAATAATGATGAATTAGGAAGTTTAAAATTGTTTTAACCAGTGGACCAAATGTGGAAGCTATGTTAGCTTAGAGACCCCAGTAAAGGACAGGAAATGGGAAACATTTAAAATCTTATAATGGTACTTTGTAATTCTCTGAAGCAGAAATTCAGTTAAACTCAACAGTCTTATGTTGCTCAAAGATCAAGAAGGAAAAATTTACATTAGTTATATTGGGCCACTTCTGTATATACTTAAATAACAACCACAGTGGCAACAGTGAAGCCCTAATGATACACAGAAATTCTCTAAATTTTCATTGTGTTTTAATGAGACAACTAATACGAATATGTTATGTCCATCTTTCTTCTAACACGTCAGTCCTATTTGTTTGCCAGCTTCCTTTTATCCATTTTTGTTCCCTGCATGCTATGAATAATTTTTTAGCTATTCATACCACCTCTCTTCACATAATATATTTACTAAATTATCATGACCCACTTAGAAGCATCGCTTTGGGAGACTAAACAAATTAAGTCCATCCAATCTCTTTGTGTAAATAACATTTTCAAAGACAAGTTGAAAAAAAAAATCAATCCATTTGGTATAAGACACAATAAAAATGTCATGAAAACTGGGTGTAAAGTTAAATCAAGCAAGTTTGTACATTACTATTATCTTCCCCAAAGGGAAAGGAAAATAGAAAATGGAAGAACCTTAATTTCTGAGACCAATCTGAGAAACTGTAATTACATTAGCAACATCCAACAGCGTTGTCAACACTGAGCAATTTCTCTCATCTCAACACAGCAGCCGACTCAGAAAATCACACCTTCCAGCTCCTGGTATTTGTGACACTTGGTAATGCATGTGTAATTGGGTAAAAATAGTCATTACCACAAGCTTTATTTTTATTTGCTTCTGTATGTCTCTAAAGGAAAAAAGTACTCATGGAGCTCTTCCTGCTTCTTCAAGAGGGCTAAGGCTGGGTCGCCTTTGAAAGAGTGTGTAGTGTGACATTTTCAGTCCCGGTCACCAGAGGGCTGCTGTATCCCTGACAGGGAAGAGTTGTGCCAGCAGAAGCCCTGGAAACTCTCCGCCCCCTTATAAAGCAGCTGGAGGGTGTTGGGAGACCCCAGTCACCTCTTGACCAGATCTCTTTGCCTCCACTTGTGTATGCCTTTTCTCCAGGATGCTGTTTCCAGCCCATAGTCCTGAAATCTAAATCTTATAATGTTCCTCCACTGCTCAAACACCTACCATGGCTTCTTACTGCTGATTCTTTAAAGTCTAAACTTTCTAGCATCCATCCAGAGAATAAATATATTCACTTGGTCATGCTTTTTCTCTACATCTTGAACCCTCCACTCTTGCCGTGCTCTACCTTCGTTGGTGCTGTGCTCCCCCCCCCCGGAGCTGCCTTTTCCTCTCCCCTCTGTCTCTTCAGATCTCTGCTTTCCCTCCATCCACACCCACCTTCCACACCATCCACGAGGACTTCTCTCTTTATTCTCTGGTGATTCAGGTGGAGGCCTTCTCTGCAAGAAAGGAGCCAGGATATACACAGGCAGAAGGGAGTTAGGGGCGGTAAAGTTTACCCCCCACCTTTAATTCCGTGTAGTCTAAATATATAACTGCCACATTTCATTCCACTTTCAGATTCACCTAGATATCCCATGGCATCTTGAACTTGAGAAGAGTCCCCACTTTCTCCCAAAGTCCCTATTCCTCCTCTTGTATTTCCTGTCTCTGATAACCATGTCACCCTATACCCAAATGCCCAAAGCTAAAAACCCAAACATTATCTTCAAAATCCTTTTCTTCCCATGACTGCCCACCTGGTCACCAAGAGCTATAGTTTCTGGCCTTCAGTAGCTCTCACCATCACTCCCTCCTCTCGTCTTCACTGCTTTTCTCTTAGTTGAGCCTTCACCAGTTCTGTCCAACAGTCCCCTAATAGATCCCAGGCCTCCAGCCTCATCTAAGCTCAGGTGCTTAACTTCCACATTTGTCTTTGCTCTGAAGGGAAAATCTGATCACTCAATGAAAAATTCAGCAGTGACATCCACTGCTTTTCACATATGATTGAAACTTCGTAGTTGAACAATCAGGTTTTCTCTGATGTGTCCTGCTTCTTTTCCAGCATCTCTTCTCTCAATCCTTACTCTCTGCCCTGTCCTCACCTGCCTTGACCCTGAACATGGGAAGGGCCATTGTGGCCCACATCACTCTCTCTACCTGCAGTGTATCCCCCTGTCTCTTCTTCACAACATCTCTTATTCAGTCTTCAAAATTTCTTTCAGGTATTATCACCTAAGGAAGCTTCCAGAGCACCCACCACTCCCAAGTCAAGATCACATTTCATTTATCTGTGAGTACTTAATTCTATCATAGCACTTACATAATAATTTGAATGTTGGTCTCTCCAACTAAAGTATGAACATCTTGAGGGTAGAACATCTAGCATCTAGCACAGTACTTGGACCAAAATGATGTCCTCATAAGTAATTATTGAATGAAAAAATTGTATGTATTCCTAAATTTCTCCATATGGCTTTTAAAGAATTATTCGTTGGTTTACATACCTGAATACATCTTTCTAAGATTATATGGGCCTCAATAATCAAGGACTTCGTGTATCTAAAATATACTGGAATAACCACACACATGAGGGAATATGACAGATACATTGGAAATCATGACCGAGAGTAACAGGTCAAGTACGTGGACTGATAAAGAGGCTACATCTTTGGATACATCTTTGGCTTATGGAGCAGAAGTATAATTATTTCTCAGGACGCCACTTTCAGGTCTAGCCAAGGGCACCCATCAACAGAGCCTGTCATGAGCTGTGGTTGACCAGAACTCTAGTTTGGCTGTTATCACTGAACTCTTTGTAAGAAAGGTTGACTAAGCAGTGACCTTGTCTGTTTTCACAATATATAGGGAACGCTCCCTCTAAACTCCTCCCATAAGTTTCAAAACCTTTTGTTTTATTGTCTGGATGTTGTAGATGAGGTATAAATAACCACTGAGGAAGTGGGGAGATAGAAACATAATAGCAGTGCAACAATCCAATAAGTCAGAATTCTGCTCTTGATGAAACTATTAAAATCAGAAAAATCTATTGGCACAGCACTTTTAATTTCTTAAACCTATACAGAATTTAGAATGAAGAAGAAAATAATATGAAATTCAGTAAGAGGAGTAAATGCAAGTACCAAAATGCATAAGAAAAGCTCATCATATTGTCAAACTAGTTTGGTTTCATGTATTCTTTTGGGCATCTGGTGGACCTGGGGCTTGATCATATTTTATGATAATTCAAAACATGACACTTCCTATGCAATTACTGTATTCCCACTACATTATATTGCATCATGTGGCTCCGCTATCACAGCCAAATTGTTCCACAACTTGCTTCTGAAAACACCTCACATTCTGGCTCTTGCCTAGAATTCTCCTACCTCTCATGTCACCCTTTTCTAAGACATGCCCTTTCTTCAATTGCCCTTTTATACCAACCAGCCCCTATTTGAGTCACCAGACGACCACAGCTACGTGAGTGACACCGAGTCAAGCAGAAGAACTACCCAACTGATCCTGACCCAAATTGTTGATCCACAAAATCATGAGCAAATAAAATAATTACTGCTTTAAGTCAAATATGTATTGGGATGACTTGTTATGGAGCACAGGCTAACAGATGCAGAGGAGAATGTATGAATGATGGACAGGAAGAGTGGGAGAGAAACAGAATAGGGACAGATTGTGTGATTGTTGGCAGTACCAAGGACCCACTTAAAAGTTATATTCAGCCCTACCCAACTTTGTTCAGTGGTTAGAGCATCCACTGGCGGATTGAAGGGTTCCGGGTTCGATTCTGGCCAAGGGCATGTACCTTGGCTGCAGGCCAATCGATGTGTCTCTCTCACATCGATGTCTCTCTCTCTCTCTCTCTCTCTCTCTCTCTCCCCCTCTCCCTTTCCCCCTCTCCCTCTCTCTCCCTCTTTCACTCTCTCTGAAAAGCAATGGAAAAAATATCCTTGGGTGAGGATTTAAAAAGTTATATTCATTAATTTTAAGTACTCTTAGTATTGTTAGGGTTTTCTCTAACCACGTTCAGTTGAGTGGGTGCATGTGACGTAGAGGGGACAAATGGTTAAGTTAGGGTTTTTTCCCAAGCAAGTATAACAAAGCAAGAGGGTCAGGTCAGGTGGAAATGTATACAAGAAAATTATTATCGTTTAAAAATATACATTTTAATTGATTTTAGAGAGAGGAAGGGAGAGGGATAGAGAGACAGAAACATCGATGAGAGAGAACCATCACATCGATCAGCTGCCTCCCGCACGCCCCCTGCTGGGGATGGAGCCCGCAACCCAGGCCTGTGCCCTGACCGGGAATCGAACCGAGATCTCCTGGATCCTAGGTCGATGCTCAACCGCTGAGCCACGCCCAGCCAGGTGATGGCATTAAGTTTTAAACTGGGGGATTTAAAGTTTGAGGGATAGGAGCAAGAATGGCCTGGAAGTGTCAACAAGGAAGGAGGACACCTGCCTTCCTTCAGGCCCAGTGGTACTGGGGGGGGGGGGGCAGGGAGGGAGCTGACCATGCCTTGAGAGGATTCAAGGGAAGTAGTGCCCTTAGGGACATTGCAGATTGCAGGTAGAGCAAGAAGGTAAAGGGCGTGTTCAGGCAAGAGGCTGAGAACATGGGAGAAGGCCGTGCCTGTAATGGTCCATGAATTCCAAACAGCACAGAGGAAGGACTTCAAACAAAAACAAAGCCAACGAAAAGTTGGGGAAGGCTATTATCGTCATTTGCCATGAGACCGAACCTGAGAAAGGGACAGAAAAGGGGACGTTCACACACACAGCCTTACGAGGAGCACAGTGTGAAGGATGAGACGTGTCCCGGGAAACTGGGGCAGGGGAGTGGTTCTCGTGGTGACAAACATAAGCAGAGATCAAAGGAAACGGCCATTTGAGATTGGGCCTCGTGGATCCAAGGCAGACAGTGATGGTGAGGCCGTCAGTTTGGGAGGCTGGGGAATTTCCAGCAGAGGCCTCCTCGCACCTTCCTGTGGCGACGTGGGGGCCTGGGGAGGGAGGTGATGTTTTGTTAGCTGAGACAAGTGAGCAAATGCCACCCCATGTAACCTGCCCCTGCTCCTCCATCCTGTCTTCATACACATGCATCCCCCAGGTTAAGGTACAGGGGCATCTTTTAAACTTCAGGGGTTGCTGAGAAACTTCCCTCTTCCAAATGTCCGACAGAAACAGGGAAGGTTTCTAAAGAGGCAAAAACTACCAGAGCTGAGCCTGCTGTTCTTTCCCAGCGAGGGAGGGTGCAACCCCGCATCCCTTTGATGTTGCTCTAAAACACTCGGGCCAGCACCCCCAGGGGCTTTGATGTCCCTCTAACACTTCTGACATCCCGACATCTGGACTCAGACTCCTCTGAAGCAGCCAATTGCAACAATAGTCAAACCCTGGTATAAAAAGAAAAGGGACAGCGAGGCCTTATGCAGAACTTTTTGAAGCCACTGGCCTGATTAGAGAGAATGCTCTCTCTGCCTCTTCACACACGAGATCGTTACTTTCCATTTTAATAGTCACCCCAGGTCTCTGTCACTGGGCCCCCTCATCACCCCAGGATATCTCCAAGAAGGGATTTACCAACCTGCTCCCGAAGTGCAGCCCCAAGGCCGCTGTGCCCTCCAAATGCCTTTTATACATAAAAACTCCACGCTTGGCCTTGGCCGTGAGCTGGCCTCCAAACGTCACCTTTTGTCATCTCACCTTGAGTTACACACCTTCTTCCTTTCATGCCAGATGGACTCTCTCTCTCGGCTTTGACCTTGGGCCCCGCAGGCCCTGATCTGGAAAGCCTGTCGCGTGTGGTTTTCCCCTCCACACCCCGCCAGCCACCCCTTCCCTCTCTCCAGGTTCAGCTGACAGCCAACCATCTCCCAGGCAGTAACCCAGATCACGGCTTTTTGATCAATAGGATGCTCTTTCCTTCACTTCTCTGCCCTCTTTTTTTTTTTCCTGTACACATCCACACACTTGGGAGACCGGGCAGAGAAAAGAGCAAGTCATTTCTTTGTATTCGAGTTGCTTTGTTCAGTGCGGACCTATCATATTTTATATGTGAAGGTCTCGCACAGACCGTGCATTTCTGCCAACCTTAATACCTGCCACCTTCAGTTCTCCACTTCTCTCCCTAACACCTTAGAAAAGTTGGGCATTTCCCTTTTCTTCCAAGCTTCTTTCCCTGAAGGCCACTCTCCTTTGCTACCATGAACAGATCAGGGAAAGCCCCCCCCCCCCCCCCAACCCACTTCTTGTAACATCTTTACTTTCAGCAAGATGTCTGTTGACAGGTAACAGTGAAATGCTAGTGCGGGTGTCCCTGTAAATATCAGAGGCTCCCTGGATTCAAGTCAGTTCAAAGCCGTAGGAGCCCTCACCCAAGACCCTTGGGTCTGTTGTAAACTGTGTCAACAGGATTTCCGCCCAGTCCTGGTGTCACTGAGCTCCCCTGGGCAAGCAGCTCTTCTGCACCGAAGGACTGCTGCATCTGGGATCACCCTCAACCAGGGGAGCTTGCCAGAGGACTCTCCAGAGGGGGGACAGACCCCAAACACTCCAGGCCTCCATTTTCCTTGTCACTTTTTCCAATAGGTTCTTTTCCAGTCAGTCCCCCTTGGGAAGCTCCAGATGAAGTAGTGGTGGTTCTCTCTGACCAGAGGAAGTTCTGTTAGTGAAATAAAGATTCTTCCACACAAATTGTGAGGGAAGGCAGTTGAAATGCCTGCTTGTGAAGCCCATAGCTGTCTGCACCAGGGCACCGGGTCACTCCCCATTCTGAGAATTCAGACAGGTGCTTGGCTTTCCGTTGGTCCCTGGGCTTATTGGCCTTGAGCCACTTCTTGACCTACTCTTCTAATGGGCAAGACTGAACTTGCCTGAGAGAACTTAACTTTATTTTTTTATGAAAGCATGGTTGCCATACAATATTACATTAGTTTCAGGTGTACAGCATAGTGATTCAACATTTATATTCCTTATGATATAATAACCACAGTAAGTCTAGTGAGAAAACTTAATTGTAATGACTGCTTAATATTGCATTTTCAGGACTACACCTAACCAGTCCCGTGCCGCCTCTTTTTTTTGTTCTCATAAATAGCTATTCAGTGAGCTTCCAAAGGCTTCTCGAAACTCTCTGCATCCATGTCTACACCCTATGTATCCATATCTTCACTTTCCATTTACTCTTAGCTCGTGAAATCGACCTCCTGTCCCCACCTTTCTTCCTTCGAGAGCCTCCTGCACCTAATTCATTACAGATATCAGACCCAAAACAGAGGTGGGGCAACTAGTAATTTCCCATCATGACGTGGAATGATAACAAAAGGTAAGGAAGCTGAATGCTTTGGCCGACAAAGAGGAAAGAAACAGAGACACCTATAGATTGAGCTATAAGTTGAGCTCTTTTGACTTCTAAGCAAGGAAACAGAGAGCCCAAGGAACCAACTGTCACCTCCCAAATGCCATCAGAGGCCCAGAGATACAGGGGCACACCAGCCCAAGGGATAGGACCAATCCTTTTTCTGGGGCAGAGAATCTACCCCAAGTTATTGACTCCTTCGCTCTCCACGGTGCTTGAGACAGAAAGTCTAGGTACAACAATATAAAAGCCAGTACCTGCGGGGCTCAGCAGGTAATTTAAATCACTAAAGAGGCACATTTGGGCACCTAAGCTATATTTCTTAAATGGCATGTACTGTGGTGAATTGGAGAAGGTAATTGCTTTAAGGTGGCAGCTGAAACTCGGCTCCATATGAAGGTTCCCATGGTAACAGGGCCCAGTGTGGTCAGACAGTCAATATTTTTAAGAGAAGCCAGAAATATAGAATTTTATGAGCACTCTTCCAGTTAAAAACTTACTAGGTTGCCAGGATCTTAGTTTCTAAATACTACCATTTATCCAATAATAGGAACTAGGGCTCTTTGGAGAAGTGGCTGATTCTAGGGCCGAGGCAAAGAAAATACATCATGAGCTTAGAGCATCTTGTAGTGCCAGAAAGTCAAGAAGTGCTAAACACACATACACACACATAGTGATGGGAGTGTGTCAAAGGGACACAAGAGTCAACTGAAAGAGTTCCCAGCAGCCAAATCTGGAGCAATCTTTTTCTTTCTTCTTTCTGGTATACTGATATTGTCATTCTAAAAGCCATATTGGAATATGAGATAAGACTCGAAGCCCTATAGAGTGGAACAAAAACATAATATGGAGGGTGGGGCGAAAGTAGGTTTACAGTTGCGAGTACAAGATACACAGAGTTTATTCTTATATTATTATTTATTAATTATTGTATTATTTTCTGGAGGAACAGCTATAAACCTACTTTTGCCCCACCCTGTATTTTATCAAATCAAAGATAAATTTTTTTACTTTAAATAACTTTTATTTTTCAATTATAGTTGACACGCCCTATCCAGGGGCCTCTCTTAAAGGAGGCCTCTGCTAGTAGCCCTGGGATTTTTCCTAGCCGGTGATACCACCCTGTTGAGTCTTGAGGTGCAAGCCCAGGCCATGAGGGCTATGGCCAAAAGTAAGTGTAAGATTTCTCCCCATGCCAATGTCAAAGATGTTCAAAGGTGACAAAATTTACCTCTTAAAAGTCAGTGAAATGAGGCAGGAGGAGCGTTCACAACAGCCTGAACTCTTTTCCTCTGAACTTGTTTTACACTTGGGGGAGAACACCTATCTTTTGAAAGTCACAGCTTCTCTGGCCTTTTTAAACTCATAACCAAACCCAATGCAAACTTATACATAACTGTGAAAAATATGTTAGTTAACATTTGCTTTAACTTACTGTGACTTACTCCACTCTTTTTTCTTATTTAAAAAAAAATTATTATTTATTTATTTATTTATTTATTTATTTTATTGTTGACATCACAAATGTTCCCCATTTCCCCCTCCAGCCAGCCCCCGCCCCCTCCCTCTGGCCATCGCCACACTGTCTGTGCCCAGGGCTGTGCATATATGTTCTCTGGCTACACCCTTCTCGGTCTTTCATCCAGTGTCCCCCCCCCCCCCCCCGACAGCTGTCAGCCTGTCCCACGCATCCACGCCTCTGGTTCTATGCCCTCCTTGACTAATGAATCAAGGCTTACATCTCTTTTCTTTACCTTTTAGATGCCCTAACACTTTGCTAATTACCCTCATTTCACCCTTCGCTTCAGCTTTCCTGAAGCCAATTCTCCATCAGTATCACTCTGAAGCTGAACCCAGGGCCGCAAAAGAAAGGATTGGTAAGAAAAGTTTTCATTGTTTTAAAACCTGAAGCATAGTATCACTTTTGAGATGAGCGGTGATGCCTTCCTCTGCTGATACTCGATTATCTGTGCCTCGTAGGCTTATAAAAAGAAACAAATTACTGGCAAATAAAAAAAAAAAAAAATGAAAGGAGAATTTAAAAATTAGAAATGTAGAACAAATTTCAAGGGTAGAGAGGATTCAGGAGAAATTAATGGGTGCTTTGTCCTTCTTGTCACACATTTCTGAGGGGGAAAAAATACTTTTCCTTTTTCTGGAAAATGCTGTACAAGTTGTCAGTGACAACCATCTATTAAGAAATTTCCTTTTATGATAGAGTGAGGATTTTTTTCCCCCAGAGGTAAATTATTCAACACAGTTAATTTGAATCCATGTTTGAGCCTGAGATGAAGTTACCAATTTTATCATTTCCCCCCAGTCTGTCCTGATATTATCATTGCCTGAGATTCCGGTACCCATGGCAACAGCCACTATTTCAGACATCGCTCCCCCAAGCAACAGAACACAGCCAATGGCTGCCAGCCATCCAGGTGTGTGTCTCAGGGGGGCTTCCCAGGGCTGCAAGACCAGGTCACCGCTTACTCCCATGCATTGATAGGTTATCAAGGAGTTGGGGAGGCAGCGAGTGTTCTGGAAGGTGCCACGCCCACAAAAAGTTTGCTCAGCCCTTTTGAGAGGTTTGTGGCAGGGAGGGTGGGAAAACGACCCTGGGCAAAGTCAAGACATTGGAAAGTGCCATGGGGCCAACTTCATCAGTCTGAATCTTTCTCACTCCTTTCCCCCGCTGCCCCACCTATTTAAATGGCTGTTTGTGCGCCCCCAAACTGAACCTATGGGATGGGATTTAGCACATTCATGCCTGTCTTGCAGAAAAACAAGGAGAGGAGCAACTGAGCCGCTGCTGTATCTTGACTTCCCTGGCAGGGATTCTTAAAGAAAAGCTGTGAAATGTGATACTACGAGTAGTGGCTTGTAATAGGCCCCGGGGTGTAATCACAATTCTCTTTGAGTCTTGCAGGTGAGGAAATCCTTTTTCCCAGGTAAAATAAGAGGATGCGGGTCTAAGTGGATTTCTCTGCATTATCCTAGGGAATCCCTCTGAACCACAGGAAAGGAAAAGATGGGATCAAGACTGGGCCCAGTGGCTAAGATAGAACCGGACTGGGCGGCTTTAGATCCCAGTAGAGACCACAACAGGCAATGATCGGCACGTAGATTACAGTAGCCTGTGCGTGGGGAAAACACAGGGTTTTCTGTCCAGGTGAGCCGGATTTGCAGACGGCACGTGTCTATTTTGCAGCCACACCCTTCACCTACTGTGCCTGGGGAGAAGTCACTGACAGTGACGCCGTCTGGGTGGGTGGTGGACTGTCTGGGGATTTCCAGTCCTGAGGTCTTAGGGGCACTCAGTGCCAACTCAGGTAACGGCATTGCTGCCCGTGTGGGGGAGAGAGCCTGAAGAGAGGGGTTCAGGTCTGCGGGTGTGGACCGCCTTCCTGGGAGGCGGCCTCTTACACGTTCTGTTGCTAATTCTGAAGATCTCTTTCACATGAGAAGCATTTTGGCTGAGCTTGAGAGGCCATCCCACCCAGGGCTGGCAGGCACCCCTGTAATTAGGGGAGAGCACAGTGATCAGGGTTGTCTTTAAGGGTGGTGGGGATTTCCCTCCCTCCCTCCCTCCCTCCCTCCCGGGGCTGGCTATCTGGCTAGATCCTGAGTCGACGCACCCAGCCTTGCTTAACCCATTGATATACCAGGCGGGCTCACCGGAAAAGAAAATGAAACGTGGCATCAGAAGGTCTAGGCTCATGTCTGCACCTAGAACTTCTTACCTGCCTGGCCTCCTTTTTTCTTATTGGTAAAGACATGGTTGAAACGCCTGCCCTTTTTACTCCCTGAGATTCTTACAAAAATACAATACAATAACGTAAATAAAAGGACTTGGATTCGAAAAGTGCCACTGTTACTATTTTAGTTTATTAACCCCAAGCCAGTCCAAGGTTCATTTCCTATTATCACTGTTGCCAGAGGCGAGCTTGTCAAAGGGGTACTCTGCCATGCTGGCTTCCAGGGCCCCCAGCTTGCGACTGGGAACCAACATACATGAACAAGTGTGGCTGAATGAACTAAAGCATTTCTGGTAAAGCAGAAGACCCCCGTTTATCTTAATCTTCACCCAATCCCATTCCCTTCCCTTCCCTTCTTCCCCAAGGGCAACTACTATGATAAATTCTAGACCATTTAAAAAAATCCTTTTACCCTGCACATGCACCCTCATTCACCAGGGCCCCAGACCATCCACCTCCCCGCACTCCCCCGTGTCACACTGTTTATAAGGGGTAGATTCTGTGTTTTGCAGAGTCCCACGGGATACCTCCTCCCTCCCTCCATGGCGACCCCCGGCTGCATGTGGATGGCGCATGGGCGGGTGGAGAGACTCCCGGATTCCTGTTTTAAAACTTACAAGGTCAGGGTTTTGCACCCGGCAATCAACAAGAGACCTTTATTTAGCACCCAGTACCTTTATTGCGAGATGGTCAAGCTGGGAAGGGCGGGGCTAATGCTACATTCAATCCCGGCGCTTGACCGGGGGAAGTGACCCCGCGGCTACGGGGAAGGCAGTCGAGGCTCAGTGCTTTTTGTCACCCAGGGTGAGCTTGTCGAGGACTTGCTCTGCCAGGCTGGCTTCGTCGGCCCTCAGCGTGAGAAGATTGGCGAGATGGAGCCTCAGCTCTTGGATGGACCTCACCTGCTCTCGCAGGGGGCCCTGCTCGAGGAAATTGGCCAGGTGGGCGTCGTTCTTTTCCGTGGCCAGCTGGTGCGTATGGAGCAGGCCCTGGTGGACCCTCATCGCCAGGCGCTGGGCGCACTCCATGGCCTTCAGGCCGCTCTGCCAGCGGCTGCGGCCGGGCCCGCCGATGCCCGTGCCCGTGGCCCTGCCTCCGCCGCTGCGGGGCAGGCGCGCGCGGGCCCCCAGCCGCAGCAGCCGCTCGGCGCGCTCCGCGTGCTGGGCCGCCTGCCGCCGGAGGACCTGGCCCGTGCGCTCCGAGGCCTCGGCGCCGCTCGCGAAGTAAGACGCCAGCGACCGGTACACGCAGGACGCGTGGAGCTCCAGGGTCACCTGCCGCTGGACGGCGGCCTGGCAGGCGGGGCGGTAGTTCCGGCGCCCGCGGGAGGGCGGCGGGGTCGTCAGCGCCGGTGGCAGGAGCGCGGGGACCGTCAAGGCCCAGGCGGCGCCCAGGCGGGGGCTGCGGGGCAGGCAGCGGCGGCGGAGGCCGAGGCGGCGGCGGGGTCCCCCGAGCGCACCCAGGGTGAGCGACTTCGGGGGGCCTGAGGCCGGCTGCTCAGGAGTCAGGCGGCAGTTGGCGAGGCTCTTAGGTGGAACGCGAAGCGGGGGACCGTTAAAAGCGGCGGGGGACGGGGGGGGCTGGGGGGGCGTTTAGAATGTGAAGCCAGTCCCCGAGGGAGGGGTCGGGCGCAGTGTTCCAGGTTCCGCCTGCGCCGGGCTGCGGCGGGAAACGCGGGCCGCTCTGTGCCGCGTGTGCTGAGACCATCAAACAAACAAACAAAACAGCTCTGTTGAGATGTAATTTATATACTAGAAAATTCACCTTTTGCAAGTGAACATTTCCATGGTTTTTCGTTTACTTACCGAGGTGTGCAGCACCACAATCTCCTTTCACAGTATGTTCGTCGCTGCAACACGCGGTCCCCTACCCATGAGCTGTTCAGTCCCCAACCTGCTTCCCCTCAGGCAGGGCAACCACTGATCTACCTTTGTCCCTACAGATTTGCCTGTTCTGGACATTGCAAATAGATGGCATCCCACCATATGTGGCCTTTTGTATTTGGCTTCCTTTACTTAGCATAATGCTTTTTAAAAAAATTGAATTTTTTTTTAAAAAATTGAATTTTACTAGTTCCATTACTCTAGCACTTTTGAATGTATGTACATGTATATTGCCTGACAGTTTTTAATAGTGTTTTAAGAAAACATTGGAAGTTGCCTCTGCCCCTCCTGGTGGTCTCCCTGCATTGTGTCTGTTGACTTCCTTTTGTTTGTATCTTGGAAAAATGCCTCTTGGATTTTTTTTTTCTATCAGAATGTGACTCTTCGTTCATGAAACAAAAACATACTTGAAACCTCATGGCGGCTTCTTGGTTGTGATTGGGCCTGTTTGCCTTTTTTACAGAATTTGCAGATTTTCAGAGATTTGCATTGCCTTCTTTACCGGAGACAGCATGTGAGAAAGTCACAAGGCCCAACCCATACGTTCTATATGCAGACATACCAGATTGGAATTACTGGAAATTTCCTGCAGAGAAAAACCTTCATTTGCATTATGGATCCGGAATCGGTGAGTACTCCGCAAAAGTATATACATAAAATGCAAGTGCCACAATCATCTAAACTCACACTGTACCACCAGATCATACTCAACAATGGTCATAGCAAGTCCTAGTGATGATTATAGAATATTAAAGAGTCTTTCTTCACTATTTAAGTAAAGCTGCAACAAACATAGGGTTGCCTAGAGTATTTCATTACATGGATATACCACATTTTATTTATCCTTTCATCAGTTTATGGACATTTGGGTGGTTTTCTTTTTTGTGGCTTTATGAATAATGCTGCTATAAACATTTGTGTATACGTTTTTGTGTAGACATATGTTTTTAATTCTCTTGGGTATATACCTATGAATGGAATTGCTGCGTCATATGATAACTCTCTCTAATAGTTTGAGGAACTGCCAGAATGTTTTCCAAAGTGGCTGCACCATTTTACATTCAATGACCAATGCGTGACGGTTCCAACACTGTTATTGTCTGTTTAAAAATTTTTTTTTGCTCATATTAAGTGGATATAAGGTGGTATCACATTGTGGTTTTGATTTGTACTTCCCTAAGACTAATGATGTTGAACATCTTTGTATGTGCTTATTGGCCATTTGTATACCTTCTTTGGAGAAATGTCGATTCAAATCCTTTGCCCAATTTTAAGTAGAATTGTTTGTCTTTTTATTGTTGAGCTGTAAGAGTTTTGTGTATATTCTGGATACAAGTGCCTTATCAGACATATGATTTGCCAATATTTTCTTCTGGTCGGTGAGTTGTCTTTTTACTTTCTTAATGGTGTCCTTTGAAGCACAAAAGTTCTTAAAGGTTCAACTTATTTTTTAATTCTTGAGATTTTGATGTTATATCCAAGAAACTGTTGCTTAATTCAAGGTCAAAGATTTACACCTTGGTTTTCTACTAAGAATTTTACAGTTTTGGCTCTTACATTTAGGTCTCTGATTGGTATTGAGTTAATTTTTGTATATGATGTGAGGTAGGGATCTAACTTTGTTCTTTTGCATGTAGATTTCCAGTTATCCCAGTACCATTTATTGAGAAAGCTATTCTTTCTGCATTGGATGATCTAGGCACATTTGTCAAAAATCAGTTGACCATAGATATATCAATTTATTTCTGGACTCCCAGTTGTCTTCTGAAATCTGTATATCCAAGCTTATACTAGTACAACACTATTTTGATTATTGTAGCTTTGTCGTACGTTTTGAAATAGAGAAGCATGAGTTGTCCAACTTTATTCTTCTTTTCAAAATTGTTTTGGCTATTCTGGGTCCCTTGTATTTCCATATGAATTTTAGGGTACGCTTACAAAGTTCTTCCAAAAGAGCCAGCTGGGATATTGATAGAGATCGCATTGAAACTAGATAATTTGGGGGACTATTGATATCTTAACAATATTAAGTCTTTTGATCCATAAACCTGGGGTGTCTCGGCCCTCTTAAAATATAGATTCTGATTTAGACTGGGGCCCAAAATCTGAATTTCTAAACAAGCTCTCGGGTGATTCCAGACTACGCTCTGAGTAACAATGCTCTAAAAGGGAGGAGTCTTCCATCCTTTGTTGTCTCAGTTCATTCAGGCTGCTGTAACAAAGTACCATAGACAGGGTGGCTTATAAACAATAGAAATTTATTTCTCACAGTTCTGGAGGCTGGAAACCCAAATCAGGATGCCAGCATGGTCAGGTTCTGGCAATAATGCTCTTCTGCGTTGCAGAGGGACATCTCACTGTGCCCTTACATGGCCAAAGGGGCAAGGGAGCTCTCCAGAGTCTCGTTTATGAGGACACTATTTCCATCATGAAGGCTCTACTCTCATGACTTAATTACGTCCCAAAGGCCTCACTTCCATCACATTGGGTTAGGGTTTCAGCATATGAACTTGGGGAGGTGGGATGCAAACATTCCATCTCTAGCATTTACTGAGGTTTGGAGTTAAGGAGAACACATATGTATTGGCCTCTACAAGCAGAAATGCCTGTTCCGACCTTACAGACAGTGCTTCCGGTAGTTACAACAGGTGGGTTTCTGTGGGAAAGGGGAGAGGTCTTCCTCCTATCAGGAAAAATTGTGAAAGACTAAATTTTGCAAAGAAAAAGTTTACTGGCTGTCATTTTCAGGGCACCCTTAGTTGATCTTGAGCTATTTTATAACTCTAAATTGTGGGAAGCTAATAACGCAGATTATTCTTGTCCACAGAAAAGCAAATGAATTGTGTCTGGTGGGATGCAACTTATCTGGGCCTCATTTTGCATCTATATGTGCATTCATCTCCACATCCCTTAATGCCTGGCTCTGAATTTGCCTTGGAATCATTTGTAACATCTTACTGGTTTCCTCATTAATGAATGAGTGAAATAAAATCTTTGACATGTATTTATTTTATATTTACATGGGAGTCACAAGTTGGTTTTTCTTTAGTTATCTCCTGACATTCCTCATTCTCGCCCCAGCCCCACTAGGAACCCACTCAAACCCCGCGGGAGCTGGCTCAGTGCCTCAAGTGCTTTAATGGGCTGCTCACCAGAGATGTGATTCCAGAAAAGTATTGAGGATGTAAAGGCATAGAATTCCTAACTGGCTGTGGACTGGAAAGATAGCATCTCTGATGGGAAGGAGGCAGGGGGTACTCCAGGGAAGCAGGGAGCCAATGCAAACCAGCGGAGGAAGGGGGCATTTAGAGAGCAGGCTACAGGGGGGGCCTCATTAACAGAACACTGTAGCCACTATGGGGCTGAGGCTGGCCCGGTGCATGTCAGAGAGGGCAGAAAACTAGGCATGGCCGGTGAAGACCCATAGAAAACCAGAAGCAGCTGAGAACCGGGGGAGTGGCGAGAGCTTCCAGGCAGGGAAAGTAATAGAGAGCAGTTGGAGTGGAGGGTTCACTGACTCGCAGGGCAATCTGACAGGCTGAGGTCCATCACCTGGGTAAGATTAACTCTGGAAGGAGGTAGGAACATGAGCTTTGGGAGCCAGGAGAAAGGACCCTAGTCAGATCACTGAAAGGGCTGTTGGGACCCACAGATACTGAGGATGTGGAGTGTTCAGGAATGGGCCACAGGCTCTGCCTTCCAGAGGAGGTTCCTTCCAGCTGGTGATCGGAGGTAGGGAAGCTCTAATGCATTCTGGTTGGCTCCACCAACAGGCATCTTTTTAGCACAAAAGCCATAGGAAAGTTCTGTGGTGGCTTCTGTTTGGTTAGGTACTGATGAGACATGTCCAACACCCACACACATTATATTCTGAAGAGGGGAATGCCCCTTCCAGTCTCCACTTCCTCACTGTTCTCATTTGAGGGTGGAAAGGGGAATTGCTTCCTTGAGGGCCAAAGGGAAGGCCTCTAAACTGAAACATGCCCATTGCATGTACTGGTGCGTGCAAGTCGATGACTGATAGTGGTTCAGTGAAATACGCATTTTCTTTAAGGGTGCAACCATTCAGTTTTATTCAGTGGGCTGGATAGCCTCCATTTGCCTCTCCAGTACTGGTCTCTGTCCTTCATCTTACTCTGAGCCCTGGGAGGCTGGCCTGTGTGGACTGCACCCATGGGCCCCTGAGCCCCCTGCTTTTGGTTGGGTTCAGCCAATGGGAGGCACTGGCAGGACATGGGAGGGCAGGGAGAGTGAGGTTGGGATATCTATTGTCTTGATTTCTTCTCTTCAGGGCAGATAATTAAGAGGCCAATCTATTTCCTTTTTATAGATTTTGTTCCCTGGGTGTGGTAGGACCATTCTCAGATGGGCCTTCTGCAAACACTGCTCACTTCAGAGGAATTTACTCCAAAGAACAGATGTTCTTTGGCTCAAGTTTAATGCACAGCCTAAGAAATTCATGAGGACCCAGAAACTAATATGCAGCTGTACATTCCTTCAGGCCAGAGAATAAATGGAGCTGACAGAAGAAATAAAGTACCTCATCTAGGGCAGTCTCAGGCAACAGTAATGGCCGAGGTGGAGCTGCCATCGCAGAGTCAGGCTCCAGTTGTGTAGCTGGCGCATTTCTCTGGCCCCTGGCTCCCTTGTTTCCTTAGGTGATTGACTCCTTGGTTACCTCTCATCTAATTTGTGGGCCCATGAGAAAGGGGAGCGGGAAAGAGAGAGCGGGGAGAATCATTTTCTACTTGTTAGAAGCCATGTTAAGAAGTCTGGTTGGGGAAGGCGTTGACTTAATAAGATTTGAGGAATATCTGTTTATCTCATGTAAACCTTTGTCTTTCCTTGCTCACCGTGCACTGCTCAGGATCACAGCTTGTGCCGAGCGCTCCGCACAGCATTTGCGTGAGTGCCATCAAGGCAGATAAGGGATTATAGATGCCGACTATTTAATTGGATGCCTCTTAATTATTTGCTCCTTGGCAGGAAGGCATAACCTCAATTGCAGATAGCCAAAAGTGCATTTAAAAAGCTTTCTAAATAGAAGATAAGTAATTTTTATTCTGCGACATTCAGTTCCTTCACAGGGAGCACTAGGTAGAATGGGACTAGGGTAAGCAATGCTGCAGTGGCAAATGAGACCGAAAAATCTCAGTGGCTCAAGACAAGATAGATGTATTTCTTGCTCACTTTACAGTCTGGAGCAGGTGAGGTGACTCTTTCGTGGCTCTTCCACAGTGGCTAACTTATAGATGCAGGCTCAGTTTCATCCTGCAGTTCTGCCAGCTCGGAGTGCTTCGCTTCCAACAGTGCAGAAGGGGAGACGAAGCACGGAGACCTCCCATTTACTCTTGGTGGCCTAGGACCAGACTCCTAACTTCAGCCCAAGGCAGCTGCGGTGGAAGCTGGGAAATGTAGGCAAAAACGTGTGATAGTCAGTGAGCAATAGAACCTTTTTATCCATGTACATTTTATCTATTTCTCCTAGTTATTTTTATTTATTTATTTTTAAATATATATCTTTATTGATTTCAGAGAGAGGAAGAGAGGAGAGAGAGATAGAAACATCAGTGATGAGAGAGTCATTGATCGGCTGCCTCCTGCACCCCCCCCCCACTGGGGGTCCAGCCCACAACCTGGGCAGGCGCTCTGACCAGGAATCGAACCACGATCTCCTGGGTCCTAGGCCGAGGCTGAACTGCTGAGCCACGCCCGGCCGGGCCTAGTTTTTTTTTTTTAATTACTTATAACTCACATTTCCGACCACTGTTATTTGCTTCCTTAGTTATTGGAGTATATTTATAGCAAGGATTCTTTTGGAAGAAACCTACACAGTTGTGCGTGTAATACTAAGTAATGCAGCGTGCATGGTCCCAACTCCATATAAATGCTCCTGGTATTCCATCATGGTCATGTTTTTCTTCCATCTCAGGTCCTAGCTTGACATTTAGACTCGGATCCGACCCCGTCTCCTGCCTAAAACCCCTTCTGTCTGAAGTGCACACAGCCTCCTCTGAAGATCTGTAGGGACCAGTGTCCACAGGGCTAGCATGGCAGTCGATCATAGACCACCCAATGACGGCTCGTCTGCAGTTGCCTTGAACTGTTAATCGTCTCCTTTTCTGTTGTGTCCCTTTGGTGCTATGTTGGCCCTGACTCATAAGCTCTTGGAGGGCAAACACCCTTTCTTTGCCTCCACAGCACCCAACAAGGTAGAATAGCACAAAATAGATACTCAAAAACTTTGGTCGGATTGGATTGGATTGATAGAGTCAGCAAATATGTATTAAGCATCTAAGTACCATTTTCTAGGATCTGTGCTAAGAACTATGGGTAAAGCCATGATTAAAACATAGTGGCTGTCCTCAAGAGGCTTTCAGAATTTTAGGAGTAGACTGAACACAAACCAAACTAGCTACCAAAGCAGGGTATGGCAGCTGGTCTCCAAAGATGGCCCCCCAACCTCCCGCCCCGCCCCCCCGTGTTTGAGCATGCTGCTGCTCATTTGCAGAGTTGGCACTTATTTTTCCTGGCTCAGTGACTGCCTTGACCAGTAGAGTGTGGTGGAAGTGGTATTCAGGGACTTCCAAGAGGATGGGCAGAATTTTCCTCCTTCCACTCAGAAGCTTCACTCTTGGAACTCCCCGTCTGAGTCCAGCCACCGTGCTGTGAGAAGAGCAAACCACATGAAGGAGGGGACAAGAGGCTGAGTTCCCAGACGGTAGCCCACGCCAGCTGCCAGCCATGTGAGTGAGCCATTGGAGATATTCTGGATGATCACAGCCCCAGCTGACATCACAAGGGGCAGAACAACCACTGAGCTCACCCACTGAATTATGACCAATAATGAAGTGGTTGCTGTTGGAAACCACTGTTTTTGCAGGAGAAGGGGGTTGATTTGCAGCAGCAGATCGCTGAAACACAGGGCTAGAAAGTTTTATCAGCATAACAGGTCCACAAAGGAAGGGCGAGAATGAAGGGAGCTCAGGAATGCCCTCAGAGAGGTGACGATTGAAATGATGAGTAGAAATTCCCCAGGCAGATCTTGTCAGGAAGGGAAGGGCTTTTCAGTTAGTGACCCTACATGAGCGAAAGCATGGGGGTGTGAAGCTGTGCTGCACAGAGGAGCACAAGCAGTTTGTGATGGGTGATGTGTGAATGCAAGGGGCAGCTGTAGGTATTTCGAGAGAAATCAGAAAATCCAGGAGCCCAGCTCTGGGATTTATTCTCTACCCAATGGTGTACTTGGGACTTTTCAAAACAAGGGAGTGTCAAAATCAGATTTTTGTCTCTGATAGATTACTCTGGCCTGAGTGAGAGGTAGACTGGCAGGGCATGAGACTGCAGAGGAGAACATCTGAGGGACTTGGATAGTGATCAGGGGGAGAAGGTGAGGCACGGAGAGGAAGGATGGGATGCGGATGTCATCGATGAGGGAATCAGTAGGCTTTGAACACGGATGTGGGTAATGAGGGAAAGAGAGGAATCTAGGACTCCCGAGTTTCAGCCTTTGATTCCCCATTCTTGAGACTGGCAATGCAGGAGGCCAAGCAGGTGGGGAAGAAGGCAAGGACCTGGGTTTTAGTTGAGCCCTGTGAGTTGGGACATCCTAAAGAAGAGGCCCGGTACGACAGTGACTCCTGCTCAGGAGAAAGGGCTCAATTAACATAATAGTTTTTTAAAAAGGTATCCAGGACCTGTGCAGAAATGAAGCTCCTTTGTGGGTATTTATCGTGTTATAAAGTAGTAATATTTTTGTGGAGAGTATGTCTGAAAGATAGTGTGTTAGTCGGCAGGACCCTGGAGAGATAATATAACCGGCAAGAGGAGTGTTAGGATTTATTTTTCCATTAGCAATAATGGGTTGTGGAGAGCTATAGACTTGCTCATCCAGGCTCTTTTGCGGCTAATTTGACAGAATTTGTCTTGAGACCACAAATATGGGTGTAGTTTGTGGCTGTGAAGGATTTTCTCTGTGTGAAGCTAACTGGCCCACCTGGGCTTGAGCGCAGTCTGGGCGCTATTAGGCCCACTCTCCAGGCGCCTGAGCAATCTCCCGGCATGAGGCTGTAGGATATGCCAATCATCCTAATTATAGATGGTACCTAAAGGTTTGCAGCAAGGGGAAGTTAGTTTGATTTTCTAGAAAAGGTCTGAAAGCTCATCATGGTTTTGTGATTCCAAACAATCCAACTTGGTACCACATGGTACTTAACTAGGTGATTATTTTGCAGACAAATGGAATACTCTTAAGCAGGTATCTACTGCACTGTGATAAAGGGTATTACAGGCTTCCTGTGCTATGTTGACAGAGGTGTTTACACCCATCACTGTGTACACGGAGAGCTTGATTTGACCCCAGCAGGTAATTTGCAGCGGATCTGTGTGAACGCTATAAATGGAATTTTACTGCTTTTAATGGGCCCTGAGAAGAGCAGAGTGGGCATTTGATCCGAATCTTGACTCTACCCTGGGACAATCCCCAATTATGCTGTTAACTTGCTCATTTTTTTAAATTCTCCTGGCCGTGGAAAGCTCATGCCCAGTGCTAGAGTCTGCCTGTGCTCCTCTCTCCACTCCGACACAGGCATGTGTCATCAGTCAGAATGGGCTACAGAGTGCTGCGGTAACAAATACCTCCCCTTCTCAAATCTGTGTCTTAACTTAGTAAGAGTTCAATTCGCGCTCAGGGCCAGCGAGGCAAGTAAAGTGCCTAGGGCACAAAATTTAAGGAGACATCTAGTCTCGGGGGTCATGAAAGCACAGGGTCTCGCTTATACTAGAAATGCACTGTGCGTCCAGAAGATGCCCTGTTCATGATTGCCACACAGGGATCCAGACCGATAGAGGCCTCATCTCAACATATACTTCCCCGGTCCCCGGAGCGGTGGGATAGGAACATGGCAGATTGCATTACTGGCTCTTAAAGCTCCCATTGGTTAAGTGACGTACGTCGCTTCTGCTTCCATTTCATTGGCCAAAGAAAATGCCATGCTCTGACTTCAGAGGGGACAGAGAAATGCCACCCCGCCACGTGCCCGGAAAGTGGAGAGCTGGAAGTGTTTGGCAAACACGCCAAATGATTTCCGTAGCCCTTTGCCTCAGTTCTCTAGTCACAAAGGGCGCTGGCACACTGAGCCCCTGGCACCGTGCTCATGGCTGTCACGGCTTGCAGCCTGGAAGTGGCATGGATTCTGGGGACAGGCAGCGGGCGGTCGTGGCTGCTTCTGTGCGCCCAGGGAGGCTCGTCAGGTGGGTAGGCCGCGCTCCTTGGTGTCACCTGCTCAGCCGCAGTGTCCTAGGACAGCAACACCCTGGAGCACAGCTCCTCTCGCCGCAGTGTGCTGTATGCAGTGGCTCTAGTCGCCAAGGCTTGCCAAGTCTCAGCTGAGGGAAGAGCACAGTCCCTGTTCCTTCGCCTCTTCATTCCTCTCCTGCTCTCTCTTTCCCATAACTTGTTATTTAACACCAGGAGGCTTTGGGATATATTCTGCAGCGGAGATGTTATCCTAAATCGAGTTGCTCCGTGTCACCGCTTGGGGGAAGTGAGCTGTGGGCTCCAGAGAGAGTTGGGCAGAAAGAATAAAATAGAATAGAAAGAGAGAAGAGCAGAGCAGTGGGCTCTTGCCTTTGATGATTATTTTTATTTTTAGTCGTCTTTACACATCAATCAAAGCATAGTTGTGAAGTGTAAAAAAAAAAAAAAACAAAAACAAAAAAAAAAGCAAAAAAAAAAAAAAAAGCTTGTATTTGTCTAGGAAACCTTTTCCAAGGAAGTTCGGATAATTCTCACACTTCATCAGTTCTCACCAGATACCTTTGACTCAGATTCGGCACACCCTCCGCCTCTCTATAGGCGAGGCCGCAAGAGCCCTGGCTGGTTAGGAGGCTCGCTGAATGACTGGAGTTTGAGGATCACAGTCTTTTGGGGGTTTCCAACTGAGCCTTTAGCTTTTCCTGGGGTAGTAAACCCATGGGTTTAATTTTTGCAGTGAATTTGAACTTGTGTTTTGGATTGACTGTAAGGGGATGCAAGGGAACTTTCTAGAGTGGTGGAAATACTCATAATTTGATTGAGATGGTAGCTACCATGGTGTTAAAGCTCATCAAGCTGTATATTGAAAATCTGGGCTTTTGTGGTCTGTAAACTATACTTTGATTTAAAAAAAATACAAAATATTCAAGGATTCAGACTTCCGGGACCCTTGATCTAACTTGCAGTATCCCCAAATGCTCTTAAATTTTTTTTCCTCGGGAAATATTGAAAAACTACATCTTCCCCCGCGGTCCCTTGATTCAGAGGAAATCAACCCCAAGTGTCCCAGCTTGACTTCCTCCGCTGGGGTCTGAGTCACCACGGGGGCTGGCCAGCCTTTGCTTATCTCCTGGTAGCAGCTCCCGGTCACAGTGGCGGCAGGGCACAGTCATGGGAAAGCTCCCGCTTTGTCTGCTTAGAATCCATGGAAATACATGATGCGGGGAAAGGTGAAGGCCAGAGCCCCGGTCGTGCGGGTGCTGAGTGGAACGCACCCCCTGCTCTTCGGCTCCCACCTGCCGGCGCGGCGCTGGCGGCTGGAAGCAGCTGCATCAGATGCGGGCAGAGCTGTGCTGCCTGCAGAGGCTGGTGTGCGGGAAGAGGGCAGGGGACGGAAGGGTGCCAACTAAACACGGTCCCCTTTAATGCCGCAGAGTATTGCACTGCGAGCTGGAGCTGGAGCTGGGTTGGTGTCTCCTCTGCGCTTACTGAAATGCGAGACTTGCTGGAGAAAAGAGGGGGGACCCCACCACTGTGTGATACCCTGCCTTGGAATATCGTGAACAATTGTGGGATTATGCTCTCTCCTTTTGGCCTTTTTTGGGTCCCTTGCGCTTTCGAATGTTTTGAAAATCAACAACCACCCTTATGACATGTTATCCATTTATATTATGTTAAGCATTTACAGTTTTATATTTTTATAACTATGAAGAAAATACATTTTAAAAATGGGGATGTCCTGGGTGCTAAAAAGAAGTCTATGTAGTTATTTAAAGGGAACCTGTTTTGAGTACTCAGACCTTCTATCCCTTGAGTACTAGAGCAAGTCTTTCAAAATCTGGGTTTCTCTTAAAAGTTCACTTAATGTTTGGTTTGGTCTGGCATTTTATTTTATTATTTTATTTTATTTTATTTTATTTTTATTATTTTATTTTATTATTTTATTATTTTATTTTATTTTATTTTATTTTATTTTATTTTATTATTTTATTTATTTTTTAGTTTTCCAAAGATTTATTGAAGCAGAAATAAATTGGTCAGATACTTATTAGGAAAAAGCAAATAGTATTCAAAAATACTTTAAAAAAAAGTATTCTAGCACAAGCCTTCTTTGTAAACTAGATTATGTTGTAAACTTTTTTCTAAATTTCTTAGGAGTTTTTTTGTTTTTTTTAAATTGATTTGAGAGAGAGAGAGGTAGGGAAAGGGGAAGAGAGAGAGACACATGGATTTGTTGTTCCACTTATTTCTGTGTCATTGGTTGATTTTTGTATGTGCCCTGACCAGGGATCAAACCCACAACCTTGGTGAATCACGATGACGCTCTAACCAACTGAGCTACCTGACCAGGGCCAGGGGTGTTAGTTAAGAACTAGAGCTTGTTCCTATTCCAAATCTATCCTATGCTTCTGAAAAACTTCTGAAAGGCACTTGAAAGCTGTTTCTTTAAGATATGGATCTCTTTTTTATTCTTGCTGCTATTATATTGCTGCACAGAGTGTGCAGTTTTCATTCCAGATCATCACGATGCCGAGAAGTTTCATTGATAACCTGCCCGTCTCCAGTTTCAACTGTCATAATCAGAAGTGTGCTTTTTGAGTGGGTGTCAACCAGAGGGAGTGAATCCAGACTGGTTTTCCTCAGGTTCAGGGAAGAAAAGTTTGGGAGAGGCAGAGCAGTCCTCCTCGCCTTGCCTCGCCTTCCAGCAGCTTCTCGTGGGTGGCAATTTCAATGTCAAGAGCCATCTTAACATTCAGCAGGTCTAGGTATTCATGAAGGTGATGAGCCACTTCTTTTTTTTCTTTTATTACATTTTATTAGTGAAATTTTCAAACATATATAGAAGTAGATAGGATATTGTAATGCATCTCTTCTGACAAGGATTCCACTTTACACTCAAGGTCAAGATGTGCGAAAGCAGCATTGTCAACATCCTGTCTGAGGGACTGCAGGGCACTCTGGGCTCCTTTCTCTGAAGCATCTCCTGCAACTACTCCTGGAGCCGCATGATGTCTTTGCTCAGCTTGTCGAGGGGAGGGCAGGGGAGGGGGTGAAAGAGAGAAGAGAGAGAGAGACTATAAAGCAAGAAGGCCAAGTTTCAAAAATTACACCCAAAACCGTTTTTACTACTTTATCATCCCATCAGAAAGGCCATTTTAAACCCTTAAGTATTTTCACAAGCCATTAAACTTTTTGCTATTACATGTTTGTTTGTTTTTGGCAAGGAATGTGTAAAACAGTCTTACCCTTAGAAGTGAATTTAGGTGATTATATAATCTTGGCGTAGAAATCTCTAAGCATGACACCAAAGCTAGAAACCATAAAGAAAAATATTGATAACCTTTATTACTTGAGGAAAAAACCACCATAAACAGTGTTAAAATATTTGACACATGGGAAAACATTTGCAACTCATACGACAGAAGACTAATGCTCTTAATATAATAAGCTCTCTTTCAAACTAGTAAGAAAAATTTTAATACCACCATATAAAAATGGTCAGAGAGTATGTACAAGTAATTCACAAAAGAAGAGGGCAAATGGTCAACAGCCACATGAAAAGATAATCTAACTGTTAATAAAAAATCACGAATGAAAACAGTAAGGCATAAGCACCCTTTCAGGTAAGGAAGATGCTGCAGACAGACCGAAGCCAATCTGGGAGTCCAGCAGGTGTCAAGGCCCTTTAATGAAGGTGTTAAAGCTGGGTGGTGGCTGTACATACCTGCCCCCGCCACCTTTGCAGGGGCTGCTTTATCCCTATGACATTAAATACAGCCCTGGCCGGTGTGGCTCAGCTGGTTGAGGGTCGTCCCGTGCACCAGAAGGTGGCAGGTTCGATTCCCTGTCAGGGCACCTGCCCGGGTTGTGGGCTCAATCCCTGGTCGGGGCATGTTTCTCTCTCACATCGATGTTTCCCTCTCCCTCCCCCTCTCCCTCTCTCCTCCCCCTCCCTCTCAAATCATTAAAAAACATTAAATAAAAAGAAATTAAATACACAACTGAATTCTCCAAATTCTCTCAAACCTACGAACGTTTATTAGCAAGCAAGTACAAGAGAAGATGCAAGGCTTATTGGGGAGTGGATGTTCCTCTATCCCCAATAATGCGACTGGCTGGTTTTGTAGATGAGTCAGGATCTGGCAGGATCAACAGGACCTTGGAGCTGGAATTACCTTGGGCGCATACAGACACACTGTCCATACAAGAATTGAAAATAAGTGGGGAGAAACGGTCCCCGCCGAATGCTACCTTTCTGAAAGGCAGTTTGCCAACGTGTGTAACAATAGCAGGTGGACGTACTCTACAGGCTAGCAGTCCTGCTGGTGGCATTTTATCCGAAGGAAGTAGCTGAGATCTGTCCACGGGGACGGCTTGCATCGTTTTCAGTAGTGCAAGGTTGCAAACCATCACAGTCTTCTTAGACAGCGATGCGAAACAGATCAGTGGCTGCTTGACAGTGGGGTGCGCGTCAGAAAAGTTTGGAAGAGGCAGAAAGGGTGGAAGGGATGGGAGGGCTGTGCTGCAAATGGCCAGGGCGAATGTTTCGGGGTGACGGACACGCGAACTACTTTTGATTGTGATGATGATTTTATGAGTAGTACAGACATAGGAAAGCTTCTCAAATTATACAATTTAAATATATGCAGTTTCTGTGTCAATTATACCTTAATAAAAAGTGTTTAAAATAATTCTGTCAGTAGATAATGGATAAATAATAATAATGAGAAGGAATTTTATGGAGCACTTAAAATGTACCTGATATTGTGCCAGGTGTTCACGAATATCATCTCTCCTGATTCTCACCATAACCCGTTGAATTCGGAGCTACTATTATCCTCATTTCTCACAGATGAGAGAACAGGTGTAAAGGACTTAAACGACCTGTTCACAGTCACATGGCTAGAAAGTGGCTAAGAGCTGGAGTCAACAAACTACAGCCCATGGACCAAATCCAGCCTGCCACCTGTTTTTGTAAATAAAGTTTTATTGGAACACAGCCATGCCCACTTGTTTACATATCGTAGATGTCTACTATCACACGACAGTGACAGAGCTGACTAGCTTGCAGCAAAGGTCATATGGCCCATGTGATGGTTAATTTTATGGGGCACCTTGGCTAGGCCACGGGAGCCGGAGATTTGGTCAAACATTATTCTGGATGTTTCTGCGAAGGTGCTTTTTAGATGAGATTAACACTTAAATCAATAGGCTTTGGGTAAGGCAGATCACCCTCCATAGTATGGGTAGGCCTCATCCAACGAGTTAATAGAAAAAAACTGATGTCCCTGGAGGTTGAGGGAATTCTGCCAGCAGACGACCTTCAGGCATGAGCTGCAGCTCTTGCCTGGGTCTCCAGCCTGCTGGTTCACCTTGCAGATTCTGGACTTGCCAGCCTTCAAGCCGTGTGAGCCAGTTTCTCAAAATGCCTCTTTCACTCTTCATATATAAAAATATCTACATATCTACACATACTTATATAGATATTGCTATACCTATAGATAGATATCTAGATAGATGGCTAGAGGTAGAGAATGATGGCTCTATTTATAGGTATCTGTAGATAGGTAGTTATAGATATCTGTAGAGAGATATCTATATTTATCCATATGTCCTGTCAGTTCTGTTTCCCCGGAGAACCCTAACTGCTACAGCCTGCAAAGCCTAAAATATTTAATTGGCCCTTTACGGAAAATGGTGGCAGACCCTTGGCTAGAGCCAGGATCAGCATCCGGAGAATTTGAATGTAGAGCTTATACCCTGAGCCACTATTGTACCCTGCCTCGTGGAACATCCAACCAATGGAATATTCCATGGCCATTAAAAATTATGATATCAAGCTGTACTCATTGCTTTGGAGAAATGTTCACAGTGTATTGCTAAACAAAGAAAGCAGGTTACTCCTGCATTTACGGCGTTAGCACATTTCTGTTAGAAAAAGCGTACATTGGGAAAGGTATGGAAATGCACACACTGGATATGTTAACAGCAGTTTGCACCAGGCAGTGCATTATGGGTGATTTTTCCTTTTCCTTTATACCTCCTTGTA
This sequence comes from Miniopterus natalensis, assembly GCF_054644295.1. Lineage (NCBI taxonomy): Eukaryota > Metazoa > Chordata > Mammalia > Chiroptera > Miniopteridae > Miniopterus > Miniopterus natalensis. The sequence continues at coordinate 88,539,388 of NC_142103.1, read as the reverse complement.
TCGTCTGAATATTTCATGGTGAGCATATAATCAGAAGGAAAAAACCAGCAGATTTTACTTTGAAAACGGAAAGAGGAAAAAAACAAACAGAAATGAAAATGGAAAGAGAGAGAATGTCTAACGATTTGTTTTTTTATACTACCTCAAAATGACCCCATGTCAAAATGTCCAGGTCAAGGTATCTATGTCAAAATGTCCTTCATGGCATAACAGTGGCAGTTGTAGAATGGCCACGGCCCTCTCCATCAGGTCTTGCTAGTTCGTTTTCCACTCGGCAGGCGGTCTGAGCGGTCTTTCAAAAGCACTCATCTCATTGTACTTCTTGTGCTTAATTTTTTCAGTGGGTTCCCATTTAAGCCCAAGTTGTCGTCAGCATGGCACACAGGGTCTTGGTCCTTGGCCCTTGCTGCACCTGTCTTTCCCACTCTGTTCCAGCCAGCTGCTCTATCTGCAGTTCCCGAAGACACCCTGTTTCTTATCTTGGTCTGACAAAAGTTATTCTCATTATTGCCACTGAAAGCAATAGCTAGATCTTACCTTTTTTTTTTTTAGTGCCTACCACAGATAGGCGAAATAAGTGTTTGCTAAATGAAAGATGAGTTAATGTATAGAAGGCAGAACCCCTGATATGACTGTTAATGAGTTTTCAACTTTGGCCCTGGACAAGATGGCCAGAGAGGTTACATGTAAGTCATTCAGGTGTTACTCTAATTGCAGTGTTGTTGTTGTTGTTTTTTAAAATATATCTTTATTGATTTCAGAGGGAGGAAGGAAGAGTGAGAGAGAGAGAGAGAGAGAGAGAGAGAAACATCAATGATGAGTCATTGATCGGCTGCCTCCCGCACGCCCCCTGCTGGGGATCGAGCCCGAAACCCGGGCCTGTGCCCTGACCGGGAATCGAACCGCAATCTCCTGGATCCTAGGTCGATGCTCAACTGCTGAGCCACGCCCAGCCGGGCAAATTGCAGTGTTCTTTAGTTGCATTTTGGGTGTATTGACTTGGGACCCTAATCATCATATATAACATTGCTTGAATAAAAATGTGTATTTTAAGTTCTTTCCCTCTGTGTCAAAGACTGGCTAGATGTTCATCAATTTACCTCCTTTTCCTGGGTGCCCGGGAAAATAGTCTCTCTCAGCCTTCCTTGCAGTTAGGTTGGGAAATTGTGACTGAATTCTGGCCAGTGAGAATAGGAACAGAAATGTTCTGTGACTTCCACAAATGTGCCTTCTACATCTCCTTTTCTGGTCCACGTGGCTCAACTCAGAGGCCTCCGAAATGGGAGAGTTGCAAGATGGAAGGAGGCTGGTCCCGAATCTCTGATGTGGACTAGAAATAAACCTTTGTTGAGTTCAGCAACTGAGATTGCGGGATCTCTTTGTTACCGCAGCCCAACCTAGCCTCTCTGACTGTGTGATCTTCTAAAGAAACTTACAAGACTCTGCTTGTTTTTGAGTGGGGCGGGACTTGCACAGTCACTTTAATTTGACATTTCAGGATGCAGATGTCGAAGTGCTTCTCCTTACTCAGCTTCCTCGTTTGTATTTTCCAAATGATTTGAAAGAAAACATGGAGTAAGATAAGGACTATTCAGTAGGAAGCAAAAAATAGTACAGAGCACAAATAGCTCACAATCAGCATAACGATTCTCGCTATTAATATGAAGCTTTCATTTCTTCTCTTTCTGTTATAGTTTAGAAATCTGCTCTGTTTAATAGAAAGCTCCAAATATACTGCCTTTTCGATGAAAGGGGCTTGTGCAAATCTATCAAACACATGAATATATTACGTGTTGCATTTCTTGATTCATTTATGTAAGAATGGAATCAACCCAAAAATTAATTAGGACCTACTACGTGTGTTCTGTTGTTCAGCGATGCTCTGTTCAGTTGGTATTCAGATGGGGTGGCTGGCGGATTCAGTCTGTTTGTAGTAATGCTCATCTGTTAAATAATCTTTGCTAAATGTGACCAGAAATATAGAATTTTTTATTGGCAATTATGATCCTAGGGCTGCATGTTACTCTGTTAGACATCTGGCTGCCAATTCTATACAGGATCTTTTCATGACCATCATATACTGCTGGGAACATTAATTTACTCTGAAGAGCAAATTAATTGAAAAGGTCTTTTCCAAACAAAACACATAAAACGATGTTAGCATAATGTTTGCAAATGTAATTATTTGACCCAGGGTAGGGATCTTCTCTGTGCAGTTTTGCCCGATTCCTGTTTGCTTAGTACAACCTCCTTGTGCTCCCACTTTAGCTTGTTTGAATCTTATATCATTATTTATAGCAATTATTTCTTTTTAAAAAATTATGTTTGTTGTTGAAAGTATTACAGATGTCCTCTTTTCTCCCCGCCTTAACCCCCTCCTCCCCACTCCAGGCCTTCACCATACTATTGTCTGTGTCCATTGCTTATGCATATATGCATATAAGTTCTTTGGTTGATCTCTTTCCACCTTCCTCCCTTCTCTCTGAGATTCGACAGTCTGTTGCATGCTTCCATGTCTCTGGATCTATTTTGTTTGTCAGTGTATTTTGTTCATTAGATTCCACATGTAACTGAGGTCATGTGGTATTTGTCTTTCTCTGCCTGGCTTATTTCGCTTAGCATAATAATCTCCAGGTCCCTCCATGTTGTCTCAAAGGGTAGTAGATCCTTCTTTTTTACAGCTGCATAGTATTCCATTATGTAAATATACCACAGCTTTTTTATCCACTCATTTACTGGTGAGCACTTAGGATGTTTTCAGATCTTAGCTATTGTAAATAATGAGCTGCTATGAACATAGGGCGGCATATATTCTTTCTGATTAGTGTTTTAGGATTCTTAGGATCTATTCTTAGAAGTGGGATCACTGGGTCCAATTGCAGTTTCATTTTCAGTTTTTTTAGGAACCTCCATACTGTTCTCCACAGTGGTTGTACAGTCTGCATTCCTACCAACAGTGTACTAGGGTTCCCTTTTCTCCCCATCCTCACCAGCACTAGTTGTTTGTTGATGTATTGATGGTAGCCATGCTAGCAGGTGTGAGGTAGGTGGTACCTCATTGTCATTTTAATTTGCATCTCTCTGATGATTAGTGACGCTGAGCCTTTTTTATATGCCTCTTGGCCATTTGTGTGTCCTCTTTGGAGAAGTGTGTATTCAGGTCTTCTGCCCATTATTTAAATTGAGTTGTTTGTCTTCCTCTTGTTGAGTTGTATGAGTGCTTTATATATTTTGGATATTAACCCCTTATCAGATGTATCATTGGCAAATATGTTCTCCCATACAGTGGGCTCTCTTTTCATTTTGATGCTGGTTTCTTTTGCTGTGCTGAAGCTTTTTATTTTGATGTAGTCCCATTTGTTCACTTTTTCCTTTGTTTCTCTTACCCTAGGTGATTTATTGGTGAAAATTCTGCTCTGTGAGATGTCTGATATTTTGCTGCCTACGTTTTCTTCTAGGATTTTTAATGGTTTCATGACTTACATTTAAGTCTTATCTATTTTAAGTTTTTTCTTGTGTATGGTGTAAGTTGGTGGTCTAGTTTCAGTCCAATTTTTCCCAGCACCATTTATTGAAGAGACTGTCTTTACTTCATTGTATGCTCTTGCCTCCTTTGTTAAATATCAATTGAGCATAATAGCTTGGGTTGATTTCTAGGTTCTCTGTTCTGTTCCACTGATCTATATGTCTGTTCTTGTGCCAGTGGCAGGCTGTTTTGATTACAGTGGCTTTGTAGTATAATTTGATATCTGGTATTGTGGTCCCTCACACTTTGCTTTTCTTTCTCAAGATTGTTACAGCTATTTGGGGTCTTTTTGGTTCTATATAAAATTTTGAAGTATTTGTTCTAGATCTGTGAAATATGCCATTGGTATTTTAATAGGTATTGCATTGAATCTATAGATTACTTTGGGTAGTATGGACATTTTAATGATGTTAATTCTACCAATCCATGAACACAGTATATTCTTCCACTTATTTATATCTTCCTCTGTCTCTTTTTTCAATGTTCTATATTTTTCCAAGTACAAGTCTTTTACCTCCTTGGTTAAGTTTATTCTTAAGTGTCCTAATTTTTGTTGTTGTAATGGTAAATGGGATTGTGTTTTTAGATTCTCTTTCTGAGAGTTCATTATTCGTGCACATAAATGTCATTGATTTCTGGGTGTTAATTTTGTGTCCTGCTACCTTGCCAAATTCATTTATGAAATCTAGTAGTTTTTTTGTGGAGTCTTTAGGGTTTTCTATGTACAATATTATGTCATCTGCAAATAATGACAGTTTTGCTTCCTCCTTTCCAATTTGGATGCCTTTTATGTTTTCTTCCTGTCTGATCCCTGTGGCTAAGACTTCCAATACTATGCTGAATAAGAGTGGTGAAAGCGGACACCCCTGTCTTGTTCCTGTTCTTAAGGGAAATGATTTTAGTTTTTGCCCATTGAGTAAGATGTTGGCTGTAGGTTTTCATATAGGCCTTTATTATGTTGAGGTATGTTTCCTCTATTCTCACTTTGCTGAGAGTTTTTTTCAAAAATGGGTGTTGAATTTTGTTGAATGCTTGTTCTGCATCTATTGATATGATCATGTGATTTTTGTCTTTCTATAGCAATTATTTCTTACCTAGTAGACTGTGAGATACAAGAGGGCACACAAACCTCCCTTTTAACTTCATATCCTAAGTGCTTTGCCTGAAATAGAAACCCAGTAAATGCTTATTTTTATTAATATTGATACAGTTGTTTCAGGCGGTTGTGTTTTAGAGTTAGAAAACACACTTAAAATAAACAAACACCTACTTTACATTTACAATTTGTACCTCACTGGTTTTTTGTTGTTGTTGTTTTTAAATATATCTTTATTGATTTCAGACAGAGGAAAGGAGAGGGAGAGAGAGAGATAGAAACATCAATGATGAGAGGGTCACCGATCGGCTGCCTCCTGCATACCCCCGACTGGGGATTGATCCTGCAACCCGAGCGTGTGCCCTGACCAGGAATCGAACCCCAGTCGCCTGGATCCTAGGTTGACGCTCAACCACTGAGCCACGCCTGGCTGGGCTTGTACCTCACTGTTAAATGTAACACACATATAAATAGGTCAGGTTTTGTATCATCACTACATCAGGGTATTCTATACAGTTTTAGGAAACCAAAAATTTTTAAGAGAAGCATGGGGGTAGGCTGAGGATAGATTTAAGGAAGAATTTAACATTACTTACAGGTACAAATGTTGACCTGTGTTTGAACAAAAAGAATGCCAGAATGGGCCATAGAGTGCTATTTTGTGGCTTGGGGTGGGACATCCTGTCATATATAAAAAAAGATCAGGCTTAAACAAGACATTCAGCCAAACAATACAGTGAAAGATAAGCCAGAGGGTCTGAGGAAAGAAAGATTTGTTATGAAGCCATTTCACAGTCTTGTTTTAGCTTTTACCCAGCCTATGTCACTACATAATGGGACCAGACCTGAAAGGGGAAATCTGTTCTATAAAATCTTTCAGAGGAAGGATTATCCAATGCATCCAGTATTTAGCCAGGATGCTGGTTATTGAATTCTTCCTTGAATATCATCACAAATTTTTAAAGCTAGAATTTAAACTTTTTTTTTTTTTTTGGTTCTTTCTTCAGTGGAGCTGGAGAACAGCTGGTCATCATCTTCAATGTAAGATGTTAAATCACCCCAGTATTTTCCTTTTGTATGAAATTTCAGTTCCCTTACTTATTTCTTTTAGGATCTTATTTCCTAAGCAGTCATGTCTCTGACTCTGCCGGAATGTCCCTGAGCTGTCTCTTTCATCTCGGAGCTCTGAACATAAAAAGAACATGACTAATGCCCAGGAAAGAAAAGCTAGTATATGAAATCCCTAAATGTCACTTTCCTTGTGTACTTGTTTCCTCCCCAGTTCATTCACTCTCTCTGAGCACATTCTATGTTTCAGGAGTTCTAGGTGCTCTAGGATATAATAGTGAACAAAACTGACCCAAATCCCTATCCTCACGAACAACATTCTAGCTAGGTCAGACAGATAATACACAAAAAATATAAATAATCATAGTATGGCAGCTGATAATAAATGTGATGTAGAAAAATAAAGGGGAGAAGGGGAATGATAGTGTTTGGGTTGCAATTCTAATAGTGGTTAGGATAGGTTTGACTGAGAAGGTTGTTAAAAATAATTTTAAAATCCTGGCTTGCATGGCTCAGTGGTTGAGCATCGACCTATGAACCAGGAGGTCATGGTTCGATTCCCGGTCAGGGCACATACCCGGGTAGCGGGCTTGATCCCCAGCAGGAGGCGTGCAGGAGGCAGCCGATCAGTGACTCATCATTCCCTCTTCCTCTCTCTGAAATCAGTAACAACATATGTTAAAAAACGATTAAAGAAGACAAATTAGGTGATGCAAACTTTGACATTTTATGAAGTGGGCAGTCTCTGTTCCCAAAGGTCCAGAGAACTTCAAAATGGGGTGCAAGGCAGGACATTTTTATAGGATAAAGAGTAAGGAACAAGGAAGTAAGTGCAGAGCCCAGAGTTGGCTTAGCATTTGGGGATTGGTTCACTGGATATACTATGTTTCTGGTCAAGTGGAGCATTTACAGATAAGCTATCTGAGTTTTGCTTTGCTGAGATGGCATCTTGGGCCTAGAAATGATTTTAACAAGGTGAATTCTGAATAGATCATAGGGAGGTGAGGAAGCCAGCCAAACAGGTATGTGGAGTAGAGCCTATGAGGCAGAGAAAATAGCAAACACCCAGACCTTGAGGTCAGAACTGGCTGGTGTTTTTGAGAAACAGTAAGGTGGCATTTAGGTGCATGGAGCAGAGTGAACAAGGGGAAGGGTAGGAGGGATGGAGACAGAGAGGTCCAGGTCAGATTGTATATAATCTTAAAGAATGCTGCAAGCACTTTGGCTTTTACTCTGGGATGGAGAGCCATTGGCGGGTTTTAAGCCAAGGACTGACCAGATCTGATTATGCCCTAACAGGATCACCCTATGTTGAGCACAGACTAAAGGGGGAAAGGGTGGCAACTGGGAGACCAGCTGAAGGCTATTGTTGTGATCCAGCAGCATGATTCTGATGTCTCAGAGCAGTGAAAGTAGAGATGGGCATAAGTGGCCAGATTCTAGATATATTTTGAAGGGAGGCCCAAGAGAGCTTGCTGATAGAATAGATGAGAGTATGAAAGAAAAGGAGGAGTCATGTGTGACTTCAAGGCTTTTGACCTGTACAAATGGAAGAATTGACTTGCCATTAACGACTGGGGTTGGGAACATGTTAGATAGTGGCAAGGAGGATACTTAACGACCTGAGCCACACTGGCCAGGGCTGTAACTGACTTTTAAATGTAGCACCTATATAAGTAGGTCAGGTTTTTTTCCTTTATTTAAAATCCTCACCCAGGGACATGATGAGAGAAAGAGAGAGAGGGAGGGAGGGAGAGAGAGAGATGAGATGAGATGAGATGAGATGAGATGAGATGAGATGAGATGAGATGAGATGAGATGAGATGAGATGAGAGAGAAACATCAATTGGTTGCCTCCCATACATGCCCCAACTGGGGATCAAACTCACAACCCAGGTATGTGCCCTGACTGGGAACTGAACTGGCAACCTTTTGGTGCATGGGACAATGCTTCAACCAACTGAGCCGCACGGACCAGGGCAGTTAGTGAGAAGAATAAAGGAAGTTTTAGACATGATAAGTTAGAGAGGATTATTAGACCTCCAAGTAGAGATGTTGTACCCTGCTGCTTTTGGATGGAATGTTTGTAAATGTCTAAGTTCTTCTGTCCTAATGTGTTAAGTTCAGTGTTTCCTTATCGGTTTTCTGTCTGGATGACCTGTCTATTGAGGAAAGTGAGATATTAAAGGCATAATCTCATGTAGGGGATGAACCTTATTGGTCAAACCTGCCCAGCTCTAAGTTGTCTCTCAAAGCTTTGTGATTGTCTAAGCAGTCTTCTTTATTCCCAGTGGCTCCCAGTAGTTGAGGGTGTGCCAATATCTGTCAGTGTCCCAAGGGGAGCATCTCAGTCAGCACCTAGATGCAGGCTGATTGGAAGCTGGATTCTCTCTTTCATGGGAAGACTGGAGATGGGTGGTTTTGTCTACTGTGTCTGCACTGTGCCTGGGGCATAGCCAGTTAAGAACTGTTCCTCTGTTTGTTACAGTCCTATGGGACCTGTGAATATAAGCCTCACTGGCCACTAGAGCCAGGTGATCAGGGACATTTCCTGGACAGTAGCTGTACAAACCAGGGCACCAGACCTGTGCACAAGCTCCCTTCTAGGAGATAAACTAGCAACCTGGAGTGAGCTAGAGGGAGAGCACAAAGATGGTGTCCACCATCCTCTGGGGTCTCTGGGGAGTATTGCAGTTGGCCCCTAGATATGTCTTAAATTAGAAGTCTGCCCCTGGGGCCACAGCTATTAAGATAAGCAATAGGCCTCTTGCAAGGAAAACTGGGCATTGCTGTCTCTGCTGTACCCTGAAGGTTTAGCCATAGTAAGTCCGCATGAGCCCTTTAAGAAGCATCTCGTAGTTCACTAAAGCCTTGTGGGGTCTTGTGGACACAAGCCTTGTTGGCTTTCAAAGCAACATGTTTTCAGGGCCCATGTCTCTGGTGGAAATCTTAAAAGGTGGGGTTCCATGTGTGGTCCAAACCCTTCACTCCTTGGGGAGAACTTGGGAGTGTAATGGGGAATGAATGTGGTATACGACTTAGAATGGTCTGATTAGCCATAGAATAGAACTAAAATAAGAATACACTAACAAAGTAAGTTTATAAAAGAATTTATATCAAGCTACCCATGTTAATCTAAGTAAATAGTAAACCTAGCTTGTTACTCTAACCTGATTTTTCTCTCAAAACTAGAGCTTGTGTATTCTGCTTTTTCTCTCCTTCCTGATAAAAACCCTTGCCTGCACTGAGATGGTAAGATGGGCTTTGAGACAAGAGTCCCTCATCTTCTCAGGTGGCTGGCACTCGAATAAACCTCTTTCCTTTTCACCAGCACCTGTCTCACGAATTTGGCTTTCATTGTGGCAGGCAGCAAGACCTCATTTAGTTTCAGGAGTTGTGAGTGCCCTCGTGGTCAATGTGTTGCCATGACAGGGGTGGGGTTCATGGTGACATTGTGTTTCAACCTCTTCTACCATTTCAATGTTTTGTTTTGTTTTCTTGTTTGCTCGAATTGTGTAGGAGTCACTCAACTAGTTTCTGGGTTTCTTTTAGAAGGAATTGTTCTGTATGTAGCTGTAGATTCAGTGTGCCTGTGGGAAGAGGTGAGTTCAGAAGCCTCCGATGTTGCCATTTTGAACTAGAACTCTCAGAAACCGACTGTTCTGATATTATACAAATCATCTACATTATACATATGAAAATAATAATATTTCTAAGTGGAACTCAGAGGATTAAGAATAATTAGGATTGAAAATGTATACCAATCGGAGAAACCTGGAGATACTGCCTTTGCCAAGTGATCCAAGTTAACATCACTAAGAATGGGCAGACCGTCCTTACATTCCTCCTGCTATGATGTGCTGAGGACACATTGTCACTTGTGTCATATTCTTGCCAAAAACACATGCCATGAATCTAATCATGAGGGCACATCAAACCCAAATTGAGGCACGTTCTGCAAAGTAGCTGGCTTGTATTCTTAAAAAATGTCAAGGTCTTTGAAGACAAAGAAAAACAGAAACTATTCTTGGTCAAAGGAGATTAAAGAGATATGACTAAGTGTCATGCGATCATGAATTAGATCCTAGACCAGACCAGGGAAATATATAACTTTAAAAAAATCATTGCACAATTGACATTTAAATATGGGTTGTGTAGATGACACTTTTGTATAATGTTAAATTTCTTTATTTTGATAATGGTTATGTCATGTAAGAGAATGTCCTAGTTCTTAGGAAATGTATATGAAGCACTTAAGTGTAAAGGGGCACTGTATCTAAAACTTACTGTCAAGATGATTCAGGAAGAAAACAGACTGCTGAGAGAGAGAGCAAGAGCGAGAGAGAAATATAAACTGGTTGAACTTGAGTAAAGGGTGTATAGGGGTTCTTTGTACTATTCTTGCAACTTTTCTGTAGGTTTGTTATTTCAAAATAAAAAGTTAAAATTTATCCTGAATATATATAGACATATATGTATGTATGCATAAAGGGTGGGGCAGGAGTAGGTTTACAGTTGTGAGTACGCAAAACACAGAGTTTGTTCTTGTATTGTTATTTATTCATTATTGTATTATTTTCCATATGAACAACTGTAAACCTACTTTTCCCCCACCCTGTATATGTACAGATTTAAGCCTCAAGTTACTGTACATAATCTTTTTTGTACACAAAAGCCACTCTCAAACATCTGCAAACTTCACACTCGTGCAGCATTGTTTATTTATGGGATGTCTGGTGTGTTGCTGCTCTCAGTTGCTCTCGTGTTGTCAAATAAGTCGGTGAGATCAGAGCACTCTGAAGTCCAAGGAGCAACGGAGAATGTGTTTGTGGTTTCTACTCTAGTGGCTTTGCTGTGGAAAAGAATTCTATTCATGTCCTTCCTACACTTAATTTGAGGGCAAAGTCTTTGCAAGTGTATTCATTCCACCGCGAGGGCATTACAAATGCAGGCAAATCCCACCACAGCTCCACAGACACATCCATTAGTCTTGATGCTTTCTCCCAAACACACATTTCGCTTGCTGGTGCACAATCTGCACCAGCTTGATCCATTTTAATTTTTAACTGAAACAATTCCCTCCCCTCCAGCCTGTGCCAGGTGTGGAATAGAAAGCCAAATGCCCTCCTCAGAGTCATCCACACACAGTTGTCTTAGACACGGTGAAGTGTTAAAAATTCCTCAGTTCCCTAGTTGAGTGCCATCAAAACAACCAGTCTGGTGTTTCAAACAAAGGCCTGTTTGGGGAATGACAGGAGGGATAAATGATATATTCATTTAAATAGGATGAAAATTAATCTTGGTATACGTGGACTTCAAGGGCAGTCTTTTTTGTTGTTGTTGCTTTTTATTTATTGTTGAAAGTGTTACAGATACCTCCCATTTCCCCCCCATTAATTCCCTCCACCCTGCCTCTGCCCCTCCTCCCCAGACTATTGTTTGTGTCCATGGGTTATGCATATATGTTCTTTGGTTAATTCTTCCAGCCCCCACATCCCCCCTTCCCTTTGAGATCTGTCAGCCTGTTCCATGCTTCCATGTCTCTGGATCTGTTTTGTTCATCAGTTTATTTGTTCATTAGATTCCACATATGAGATCATGTGATGCTTGTCTTTCCCTGCCTGGCTTGTTTCACCTTGCATAATACTCTCCAGTTAAGGGCAGTCTTTCAGTGTAACAGTCACTTAGGTTGGCATTATCACTCCACCCTCAAAAACTTTGCAAGTGATTTGTCAGATGTCATACTTATCATTCTTAATGGACTTGACCGTGTTATTTCCAAAATCATCGTAACAGGCTGAAGCTAGTGAACTTTTGTAATTTCTTTGGATCCCTAGCATCTGAACTCCTCACCATGAATCTTGGTGGGATGCAAAGACAGCTTCTTGTTAGAAGAGCTGACAGTCACTCATTTTCCTAGCCCCCTTTGCAGCTAGAGCAGGACAGGGGTGCGGGGATCACCCTCTGGTGGTGGCCATGACTATGTATGGTAGGGGTATCCTTCCCAGAACCAGTTCTGTGGCGTCTTTCTAGGTGAGACTCCTGCTACTCAGACTTCCCCTCTAGGTCCGGTATCATTAACAATAATAGAAGTGCTATGAAATTCTCGAGAAGCAAAGTATAAATTGCAAACTGGTTAATTTGTATACTTGTTTTTACTAAAACAAAACAAACACTATGACAGTTGCTGCACAAAAATGGTCTCCCAACCTACAAATGCTTGCCACCTATGATCCACAAATCTCATTTCTAGGAATGTGTGCCACATATATCTTTTTGCACAAATGAATTAAGGAATGAGAGATGCGCAGTACTGTGTCACAGCAAAAGACTGAAAACCCACATATCCCACCAAAAGGCATGGCTTAAATAATATCCCACACACAGTGGAATATTATGCAGTGATAAAACAGTGAGAAAGCATTTCATATGTTGAATTGGGAAGATACATTTTAATATAGTTAAGAATGGATCTCTTGCCTGACCTGTGTGGCTCAGCGGTTGAGCATTGACCTAGGATCCAGGAGATCGCGGTTCGATTCCCAGTCAGGGCACATGCCTGGGTTTCGGGCTCGATCCCCAGCAGGGGGCGTGCAGGAGGCAGCCGATCAATGACTCTCATCATTGATCTTTCTCTCTCTCTCTCCCTCAAATCAATAAAGATATATTAAAAAAAAAAAAAAAAAGGAATGGATCTCGAGTCCATTAAGTTCCAAAAAGCAAGGTATATAAATAGAATGCTATCTTTGGTGTAATAAGAGGAAAAAAGGAGGAACACATTTGTAATTGCTCATAATAATAAACATACTTTGGAAGGGTACATAAGAAATTTAATAATAATATTTACTCATAGGGCAGTGAGGATGGTGTGGAAACAGGCTGGTCAGGTCTTTTCACTGTTTGTCTTTCTAGATTTTGCATTTTTCAACCATATGCATGAATTACCTATTTAAAAATGAAATAACTAAATTAAAATAAAAACAAAGTATAGCAGTCCAATCAAACCTTTTTTGTAACATAACTGCGTGCTTTATTGAGATACACAGTAAAGCAGTAATATAATACAATAGTAAGGCATATATTTGGTGAAGTCTGATATGTTGTGAAAATGCAGTAAAACTGACATTTAAAAAAATAATTAGTAAATGTTACAGTGTTGGTGTTGGTGTTAAAACACAATATATTATGATACTCAAGTAAGAACCCAGTACCTGAAAACAATGACAGAACATGCCATGTGATGTTTATGCTTCAGTTACATTGATTATGATTTACAGTTCAACACTCAGTGGTTATACAGAACACGAAATAATGTCCAAATTATGCTTAAAACGTAGCAATAAAGCTCTCAATATTTATTCATATATTTTGACAGACTCACTCCAGAACTAATGTCTAAAAGGTAAAACAAAAAGATTAAAACAAAATTATGCACTCTATCTCTGATTTCAGAATGAAACTTAAACTTCTTAGTAGGAAGTAAAGTAACCCCTGTTTTAAATGGTGATTAAAAAAAAAATCCTCGGATAAAGAAAACATCCAGTGGCACGTAAAGGAAAAAATGCAAGGCTAAAACCAAATCTTAATGTAATTTGTTACCTTAGAACTTTGGGTTTTCTTTTGGAAATTATAAAGGAAAAAAGAAACCGGGCAAAAATGTTCACACAATGGACAAGTGGTGAAGATGTGAAATCGGGGGACGCCCCAAAACCAAAGTGAGGTAGAAATAGCATGAGAAGCCATGTGCGATGTTAATTATCATTAATAAAATAATGGACAAAACCCACTCTCCAAAAGTTAATTACACTTGACGTGAGAGGTAACGGATTTGCAAAATAATAGGTCACACGGTGATTTCTATTGAATGAATGATTTAAAAAAAAAAAAAAAATCAACGACTAAGAAGATGAAAGCGTAAAGCTTTTTCCTACGAGCCAGTCCTCTCGAGTTGTTCTCATCTTTTTGAACAATGTCTGTTTGTTCATCTATTTAACCTGCGCGATCCACCCCAAAGGGCTGGGGGTACCTTTCGGAACCTTTGAGCCAACCTGCGCCCCCACTTCCAAACCTGTGTGGAATTACTTTGTAGAGAAATGCAGAGGGGAGCACAGTTCACAAACTTCTGGGTGGACATTTAACGGTATCACAGTGTGATGGGGCTACCGTCTTACATTTTCCCAAGGGTTATTTTAAAGTAAGTCTTGTGGCATTTAAAAACTCACTGCAAAGAGAAAAAAAAAAAATCCTTAAAAAAAAAAAACAAAACCAACAACACACACACACACACACAAAAAAACCCCCAGCCCAAACCCCCGCTGCTGTTTGAGAGAAGAATCATGTAGCTTAATTACACAGAGCTCTGCGTGTGGTTATGAAGGTTCCCCCAGTCCTTCAGGAGCGGCCTGCCCCGAGGGGCCAGCTGAGAGCCCAGGGGCCCTCCTCGGGCCTGGGAGCGCAAACGCCTCCCGATGCCCTGGCTGGAGCATCGGTAAGTCTGAATTGTGGCACTGCCAACAGGCAACCAACCAGCGGATTATTCGGACATAGTAAGTCCTGTGTACTCACTCATATGTTCCTTTTTCAAAAAAATGCAGTCCTCTAGCTGTCAGTGGAAAGTTTCAAATGAGAAACATCTGGAGCCCCAGACAAGGTTTTTAGTGTGGTGGTTCCCTCCCGGCTCCAGGCTCCAGGCAAAAGTCATTCTAGACCGAGCAGGCAAGCCTGGGTGACCAGAAGCCACTTCTCGCCATTAGCAAGTGGCAGGAACACTTGAACAGGACATTTAAAAGGTCTCTAGAGATTCCTATGTATGTATCTATATACCCATAGTATCTACATATAGACATACAGATGTGTAAAACGAAAACCCAGAGCCAGGCCCACTCAGTCAACGGTTCTCAGAAGAGCAACGTGAAGCAGTCATTTGGTAGCGTCGGAGGAAGTCCTGTCTTTAATATGCGAGGAAAAAAAGCCATGAGTTTTCACGTGGAAACCACGCTAAAAGGATGCAAAACAATGCGCTGCCTCAAAGTTTATGTTTGTGTTTGTGTGTGTGTGCGCGTGTGTGTGTTTAGGGGTTTTTATAAACAACATTTTGTTTTTTTTTAATAAAGCACACTTTAGTTTACAATCTTTCTGTATAACTGTTATAAATTTTTAAACAACCCAAAATGCGTTCCATATAAAGAAATGGCAAGTTATTTAGCTATCAAGATTTTACATGTAGTTTTCTTATAACTTTTTTTTTTTGTACAATTGCATAGACGTGTAAAACCTGCCATTGTTAACAAAACAATAACAGACTTAGAAACTACTGAAATCTACAGTATAGTACCACTACCCTTCACAAAAATATAGATTTTTTTTTTTTTTGTCTTGTAAACTCTTACTGTCTAATCCTCTTGGTTGTATGAATATTATAAAAACCATGCGGGAATCAGGACTTGTAAAACCTTTATTCCGTCCCTTCTTCGTCTGTCATGACGGAAACTAAGGACTCCATCGCTCGGCCCAAATCATCTGCCAAGTGGAAAAGGCTTCCTACATTGTGTCCTGGAAAACAAAGAGAAAGAGCCACTGGACCCGGGTGCAGGCGGCATCCCCCCAACTCCTTGCCCTTCGGGAGACTGGGCCCCGATTCTCGGCGAGGGCAGCACACAGCGGGCCGGGCCCCTCCAGGCTCCGGGACAAGCAAAGCCTTGTTAATGAAGCCACTCCACGCTGTTAGTATCAGCTGAACACCGATCGGGCCACTCGTGCCACTTGAGTAGACCAAAAGGAGTCCCCGGGGCGGCACAAGGGCCTGTCACCATGGGGTGCACCCTTCCCACCTCGCTGTGGGAGACGGTGTCTATGTACTTGCACTGAAGGTTTGGTTTTTTTTTAACACTCAACCAGCCATCACCGTAACTGTCACCACTGCCACCGCTCTATTGTCATCACCGTTACCGTCACTACCACCATCACCATGACATGAAATCTTCACCTCGAGGCTGCTCCAAGCTGTTGGCTCACTTCTAAGGCCTACGGTGGAGGCGACCACTTGCTTTCTACTTTTACTTGGGTTGAAAAAGAAACCCTCGAAGGGGCCTTTATTGTGCACTCTGGACATTTGAATTAGAAAGCTTCAAAAGAAAAATCCCTTTTCGTTCCAAAGGACTCTAGAGCCCGAACAGAACCTGACCCACACGGCCAGCATGCATCTGGGGGGCCCGTGAGGCCGTTTTTGATCTAAATGAGGGTGAGCTATCAGAATACCTCTTAATAATGATGTGACATGGCCTAGCATTAATCCCCCAGCACAGCACAATATCCCTGTGTACTCCGTGGCAAAATCCTGATGTGCAGTAAAATAATTTGAGGCATACTTGTGTGACTTGACTTGTCATATATGGCCCGTATTTCTATATGGCTTATTTTAGTTCTTGGACATTAGTAAATCATTCCACTCTTCAAGTAGTACCTTTGAAACTAAAAATGCTTTACCAGGTATTACTACCTTGCCATGTATGAGCTGTACAGATTCCCATAATAACTGTTAAAGTCTCTCTAAATATTGAAGATAGACCAGGGCAGGTATTCTGTTCTAGTATTTCAAGAGACGTCGTCTTTATGTATGAGAGAAAGGATCTGAAGGGGGTTCATAGGCACGTACCTACACAGTGATGGCGCCAGATCAAATTAAGACTTATTAAAAGCGTGATGTCACTCAGCCATTGAGGTGAGGAAGTTTGCAAATCTCTCTGGGCTGTATTAGTGCAAAGAGTTTCAGTGAGAACTAATTATACTTTTTAGAAAGTCACTGTGGATTCTGGTTGGGACTGCAAACATAAAAACTTTTAACAAAGCACATGTACTACTTGTCCAGCGCGGGCCAACTGTTTGGCAGCGCTCAGTGGAGCCGAAATCATCTTTGGCTTTTCTGAGCCATAAAAACCACAGGAAGACGTAGCGGGTCCTTTGCTGTTCCTCTGAGCTTAGAGCAAGAATATATAACTGATGCCATCAGGGTAGAGAGAGGGCTTCCCTTGTATCTATTTCTGACTGCCCTGCAACCCTGGGAAATCGCAATTAGTCATGCATAATTGAAAATGGATGGGCTAACTGTACATTTTGAATTACTTGCAATTTTAACAGCAATTAACAAAGCCAGTACCAATAAAACTGAAGACCCTGGCCACCTGCTATCTCACTAGAGTTCGAACTATTTCTCCTTACCCATATGTGACTGTAGTGTAGTCCACCCTGCAGACAGAAAAGGTATCACAAAACAAAACAGGGAATAACCCCCCCAGTGGCTTATTGATAATACTCAAACATGCCTATTTTAGATTGTGTGCTGGGGGATGTGGACTGCAGTTCTAAGGACAATAAAGACAAGTAAATGTATTTCTAGATCGCAGCAGGCCCTCGAATAGTGTCACCGCCGTTTCTTTAGCACATCGCTGAGATGTCGTAGGAGCCCAGCTCCCGTTTCTGTCAGCCTGTGGTCAAAGTGGTTTCATCAGATGTCGTTTCGCTTCAAGTCACTGAACCTGCTGCTGATGCTAAGTGAGGACTTTCTATATACCCAAGTGGCGCTTGTCACCACCCCACCAGAAAACTCTCGAGGCTCTCAAGGGGCATCTTCTGAGTTCTAGGGGCATCCGCTGTTGAAAACCGTTACCCGGTAAAATCATTCGTCATTCATCATTCTTTACAGACCATACACACTCCCACTAAATGTGAGGTCTGGCCTGCTCATGTGTGTGACCTCGTGGCTGTCCCTACGCTAGAAAAAGAAATGTTCAGTCGTCGACTCACCATATCTATGCCACGCCTTTGGTTACTTTATTTACAAATACCTGTTTCACCAGAATGATTCCAATGTTTTTCATGGATGTTTTCATTAGAGCCAGAAAAAAACCCAAAAAACCTCTCTCTCTTTGACAAAATACTGCCCTCAAGAAAACCTTGTGTCTCAATCCATTGGAGGCATAAAAGTGCACGGTGATGTGGCACAGAAAATAGAGTTGTACCCTGATTCTGTTGTCCATGTGTATAAAGCAGAACATTAGGGAGGTCGTGCATTTTACCTGACAGATGTTTCTAAAGTCAGAATGAAAATCTTATACTATGAGCACGAGGGTTACTGAAAGCAGGCAGGATTCAGGCATCCGAGATCAGCTTCAGGAGGAAGTCGACACAAAAATGCATCTGTAGAAAGCATTAATGTAATCCATTTGAGCGCAAGGGTTGTTGGAACACAAAGGCACCGTGCGCTGAGCGGTAGGGCAGGGGTGTGTGTCTCCAAGTTGGTGCTAGCTGCGACACACTGGTCTCACAGCCACCACTGCCCGAGGGAGTTGTTTTCCGCAGTGATTGGAATTGAGACTTTCTGGCAGTGATCCAAGACCTCAATAGCAATCTGGCACTCTATTTTTAAAAAATACAATGCCCAAGTAAATGGTTAGCATTCAACTGGCCAAAGCAAAGTAAGAATACTGCAGGGAAATTTGCTTATGTTTTCTTCTCTGTAATTTAATCTTTGGAAAGAAAAAAAAAAAAGAAGAAAAAAAACCAAACCCACAATGATCTGGTCTACTATACATTGGGGGTATTTTCATGGCATTAAAACATTACTGTTATTTTGATTTTCTGGCTTTCTGGAAACTTGTTCAACTATAATGCACCTCAGGTAGTAAAGTTTCCAAATGCCTATATGCACCTATTCTATTCAAACTATTCCAGAAAATTCAAGAGGAGGGAAAACTCCCAAACACTTTTTATGAGGCCAGCATCACCCTAATCCAAAAACCAGATAAAGATACCAAATGCCTATATGACTTCAATTATATGTGCTGGCCTTTTCTAAAATTCATTCATAAGAGAAACATGTTCAGGGGGGTCAAAATTATGGTGCAACTTTTGACAAAAGTTAAAATACATTTGAAGGGGCACTTACCATACGAATGAACCCAAGATGTCTCACATAAGAAGTATGTGAGCCAGGCAAACCGTCAGGAGCATTCAATGCTTCACCGATTCAGGTTTCCTCAGTTTCTCCTCCCAGCCTCCCACTCCCTCCCTGGGACCCACTGCCCCAAGCCTCGGAGGGTGCATGGTGTAGACACGCTGAAGGATCGTTCAATCATTACACTTGCATGGCATGGTGTTGGCAGAATTTCCAGTATGGCTCCTTATGTTTAAATGAAGCAGTGGCTACTCTTGTCTATCCTATTGCTAAGGATCCAGAACCTTCTCATATAAGGACTCTTCACCTGTCCTGTCTCCCAGATTAGTACATGCTATTGCCTTCCACGACAGAGCTTTCCTTCTCATGTCCTTTGCACTAAGGACAATTTTGTTTCACTTGGGCTGTCACTCAACAGTCATTTGATTAGGTAATTCAATGTCTAGATAATATTCATGGTAAAACGGGAGTATGAAGCAGCTTTCACTATAAAACCCCAAACCACATTCAGTGATAATGCTGTACCCTACCCCTTTTAAATCAAAAAGAGGCATTAAAAACCCCTGAAGACTCCCACCATTCATTTTTTATCTCCTCTTGGTTCATGTTCTACCCGGCTCCAGGCTGCCTGGATTCAGACCCTGGCTCTGTCACCTTGGACAGTTTACCCTTTCACTGACTCAGTTTCCTTATCTGTAGAATGGGGTTAATAGGAGTACCTACCTCATACGTTTTCCATGATTACATAGTGAAAAAGGTGGCAAGTACTTAGAACAGTGCTGGGCACACAGGAAGTGCTCAAAAAATACCAGTCAAGTGGGAAAGGAAGAGCATAGGGACCCGGAAAACAGAAAACAACCCAGAACGAGGTCATCCCAGAATACAAACCAAATGCACTGGCAGAAAATGCTAGAAAGAGGCCTTAGGGACTCAGCAATTGTGTCCAAGGATAGATTCGTTTCGTTTGCATTGCAAGTGGCAACAGATGGTTCCAACCCAGGTGCTATGAAGGGTTTTCATTTCAAAGAGACTCCTGCGTCCCCCAACCCGTCGTCCTGTCGTCATGGTGATGACAATGGCAATGGATAGTTGAGGACTGTTCCTCGTGAAGCTGCGAGTGGGGAGGTGACTACCATCCTTACATGATGACACGTGTAATACAGACATGCGCGTGCACGCTCACAGTTCTTACACAAACACCAAACACAGAAAGCGGGATGAGACAGACAGAAGCCATGGCTGTGGGCCTGAATCTCACTGACCTCTCTCACTGGCTTCCCAGGGGTATTCCTTCCTTTAATGACAGAGAGAGGAAGAGGCAGAGATATCAGAAAGGAAAAAAAAAAAATCATGCACATATATACAGTTTCATACCAATTTGCTTCTTTTACCAAACTAATGTCGAGATGACAATTCATTTATTTCCTTCTGGAAAAAAACAAAAAACAAAAAACAACCAAACGGAAACCAACAAACAACCCCCCCCCCCCCAAAAGACACATCCAGTCAGATAACCTTTACATACACTTAAATCCGTATAACAGATAACATGGTCCAGGAGACATCACTTAGAGGGCCCATAGTGTTCACGAGGCAGAACCAGATGGAAGCTGGCGCAGCAGGGAGATCTGACAAATCGGACACTGTTTTCAAGAGCGACTGTCATTCTCCAGCCTAATGTCAAAAGTCTCAGACTCTCTTTACTCTCGACTTGATGATCAACACACCAAAACATAAACAGTAGTTGCCTTTGAGTGCAAAAACTCTGCACTTGGGCAGATTTTGTTCTATCTGGGGTTGGGGGCGTTTGAGGAAAAACAAAGAAAAAACGGGGGGAGATCATCCCACTAATGGGCAAGCCTCAGAGCCAGGTCCGGGAACAGGCCTCCGACGTCCTGGGGACTCCCCAGGCATCAGGAGCCTAAAGGCCCCCGGCCTCGTTCACTTTGCAGGCTCCTACCAGCCGTATGCATTTATTTAGTTTGGAAAAGCTAAAGGTTTCCATGACAGTTTTCTATGAGAATCTAATTGGACAGAAAATTAGGACCCTCTGACCATAGGCAACTTCCATTTAGCTCTAGAGTCTTGAAAATGAACTACTCGTTTTCAAACCTCGACTGTAGCAAATCTTCTAGGAAATCCCAATATTCAGAGCAGATCAAAGCAGAACTGGCAGCGATCCTGGGTCTCATGTTCCTGCCTGCCCACCCCGGACCCACCACGCTCAGGGCCCCAAGCCCAGGACTCCCCAAAGCAGTTTGAGAATGGCTAGTCTCGAATCGGGAAGTGTGGAGCCACTGTTGGGGAGCAAGCCTTTCAAAACTCAAGTTTGGGGCTCAAAACGTCTCGTATACATTTAAAGGTTTTCTCAGTATGACTTTTCCTCCCTCTGTCCCCACCTCTTTTCCTCTTACGAGTACAGAAACTGCATGCTTGACCCATGTCATCATGTCAAAATAGTCATGACCCTACTCAAGTCAGGAAAGGGGGGAAAGTAGGGGCTGGCTCCTCAGGTAGGGCGGGGTGGGGGCGGGGACACCCCCAGTGGTAGGCCCATAGCAGATGGCAGGCCAGAGGGAAGAGAGGACATCATTTCATTCCTGATGGCTCACGAACACCAGCACGAATTACCCATTCCTTTCGACTCCTCTAGCAGGGTGTTTTTTTTAGCTCTGGTGGTAGAATTAATTCCCTCCCCCTACAAGACTGTGATCTCCTCGAGGGTAGGGCCCTCTTGCCCACCACTCTCTCAGCAGTGCCTTGTCCTGTACCTGGCCACTCACTGTGGGTGTTTGGAAAATGCTGGCTGAATCAGTAAGGTGGTCACTAGGTCGTGGCTATGAGTCCTTTGGTGTTTTAGGCAACTTGGTCTTGCCTGCTACCTTGGGGCTTGGATGACAAGAGCTGGTAACTGGTTCTGGCTTGTAACTTTGGTCTGTTTTTAACACTTGAGAACCTTACGAAGGACGGTGTTGTTAGAAAGCAATACGAATTAGCTTCTGAGTGTAACCACGATTCCTAGGATGACAGATGTGGCATAGCTTCATTCGTCCTACACCAAGCATGCTCAGAGCTCAGTGTCAGCTGGTCACCGCTGGACATACGGCAAATGACTTGGGTGCTGTTTCAGGTGCTTCTCCAGAAGCCGTATTTTATGGAAGTGAGCCTCTCGGAGCCATGTTAACCCTGATCTCTTTCAAAGCCCTCCCTCGTCCCTTGGGTGCCAGTGTGCTCATCAACACAGTACAAAAGCACTTTCCCCTTTTTGTTGAAAAAAGTTAAAAACATGATGTCTTCTTCTACTGTATTAGGAATAGCTCTACGCTGATAAAATGCCATATTTAAGAAAATTCTGTATCAATCAATACAAGTACCAGATAAACGTTTTCTTTCATAAAGACATTCTTTGGAAGGGAGTTTCTTTAGACAGTCCCTGAGGGTGCCATCTGGCACCGTGGGATGTTGTCAGGAAATGAATGAAGAGCAGAAGGAAGTGTGTTCGGGAGCCCTGAGTGTAAATAAAGGCCTTGGTCGGGTCTGCAGCAGTCGAGCTTCCTCAGGCAGTAGGAACTTAAGATGCCTGGCTGTAATTCTTTATGTCAAAGTCAGCTCCTGGCTTCCTTTAGCTTCCTTAGCTCAGTTCACTGAGCAGCTTAAAGAGTTTGGAATGAGTGCCTTCCTTAGGATTTGTGTTGCAGTACAAGCGGAAAAGAAGATTCAAGTGGTCAGACCTGCAATTTATTGAAACCTACTGACTCTGACGGGCATGGGTGAAAACGCCTAAGTGAATTCAAACGCACAGTTTCGTTGAGCTCAAAGTAGATCAGCACCGAAGCCGGTGGCTGTGTGCATGTAATGAGCTAGAATGGCCAACAAAATACTAGCGTAAAGCAGGGACTGGCAGACTTTGTCTCTCAAGGCCAGAGAGGAAATATTTGAGGCTTCGCAGGCCACGCTGTCTCTGGGGCGACTGTTCAGCTCTGCCACTGTAGTAAGAAATAGCCGCAAACAGTATGTAAATGGATGGGTGCAGCTCTGTTCCAATAAAACTTTATTTACAAGGCCAGGTTGTGGCCCAGATCTGACCCATGGACTGTAGTTTGCTGGCCCCGGGTGTCAAGGGGCGAGAGCTCAAATCCTCCCTTCATGGAAGCAGAGAGGAAACACAATGGTTCCAGAAGGGGGGCCAGTGATGCTTCTGCCCTGGTTCTTGCTCTTCCACTAAAGAACCGCAGATGAGACTGGAATTTTATAGGATGGCAGGTTTTGCAGAGCTGTCGGGTTGGTAATTTAGAGGCGTGTAATAGAATGTACACGGGCTTATTTGGAAGGGGGTGGTAAGAGAGGGAGAGGCTGGTATGGGCCGCAGGGGATAGCATGAATATGGCATAGGTCAGCAGGTAAGATTATACAGGCAGCAGAAATCCCTGCATCGCATTGCTAAGTGCCTTCTGAATTGTCTTACTGCACTAAGAGCTTGTGCTGGGTCCTAGCATTCATTAATCTATGTACAGTGGCACCTCATTTTGAGAGCCCAATACCATACTGCTGACTAGGGAAGCATTTCTTTCACGAATGTGCATGCATATCAAAATCCCTTTGTTAGACTGCTAAATGATCAGGGATGTATGGACGAACCACTTACAGAGTTTATTTTAAAATGTTTATTGTTCATTCTACCCGTGTAGGGTGCCTACAGAATAATGGTGGAGATTTAGAAAGTGTGTTACAGTAGATAATGCTTTTTATTACTTCTATGTATACTTATAGGCAGATGGACAAATTACAGCTAGATAAATAGATTAGATAGAAATTGGCTAATATTCCATGTTTAATATACACCGAGCCACTCAAATCTTCCAAGTGGCTGTGAACAGCTAACTACATCTAGAGATTAGTCAGGCAAGATATAATCACAAAGCTAAATGCGCAACCATTCACACCCTGAACACCCCGCAGTTTATAGTGGCTATTATGCGGGACAGTTTCGCCATCAGCTTATCACTACATGGAGAAGTTGGAGAACAGTTTAGTAAGGCCATCGAGATAAGATCAGGAGGCTAATTTAACTTGCTGAATGGCCACGAACCAGGTGCTTGACTTCTTTGGGCCTGCAGGTGCTTTTAAGGAAAATGAAAGGGGAAGGGGAGCTGACACCTTAAGACTTGAGCACTGCGGCAGAACTGCGGCAGGGGGTAGCAAAGAAATTGTAAACCGAAATTACACAATAACTCCCCTATCTACAGACTTTATACTTATGGAAAACATAGTATCTTTATAAAAAAACGTATTTTCCTCTGTGGGCAATTATCTAGCAGGGTTAAGTAAACCATGAGGTGGTATTTAAGAGCACATTTCCACTAAATGTCAGACCTCTGGCTCAGACATCTGTTCTGAGTTACTCAAACAGCTGTTCAAAACAGCTGCAGTACCCGTGAACTTCATTTTTTGTAACACAACAACGGGAACATGGGTGGCAGACTCAGAATAAAAGGACAATGTCCTCCAAGACATTAGCAAGGTCTTGGCAGAAACTTCCATGGTGAAAATTCTAAAATTTAACTTAAAACAAAACAAAAAAAACCCACCTGCGTGAGGAAAACTGAGATTGGTTAGATCAGTAGTTTTAAACCACTGGATCAGAAAATCTATTTAGTGGGTTGCAGCCAGCAGTTTATTTTTTAATAAGTAACACAGAGGAATAGTGCGAATTACAGGCAGCAGGGAAAGAACTGCTTCTTGAAAGTTTTGCTTCTGATCTTCGTATATGCAAGGTGGGGCAAAAGTAGGTTTATAGTTGTTCGTATGGAAAATAATACAATAATTAATAAAACTCAAGAATACACTGTTTTGCATACTCACAACTGCCAACCTACCTTTGCCCCACGCAGTATATGTGACTATATACATTATGTGTGGCGCATATATATATATATATATATATATATATATATATGCATATATGTATGTATGTATGTGTGTATGTGTGTATGTAGTGGGTATATACACGTGTGTATATACATATACATAATTTATATCTTTACCCCATTTTGAGATGTAAAATGTTTCTCTTGCTATGGATAATGATCGAAAAAGGTCAAAAGCCACTGTTTTGGACATCAAAGATGCTCAAGTAACCTTTCGAGGCCCTCTCGAGAGTCTATAATCCCGAGAACATAGGACTCTCAGGATTTTTTGCTTAACATCAGCCTAACATACCTACTAACTGGTAAGATGTTCCCATTAAACCCTGCCATGTACTTATATTTTTTCCATTCTTTCAAAATGAAAAATGCTTTTAAAAATAAAAATCCACCTTTTGGAGCATAGTGATAATTAGCTTATTTTCACAATGAGCCTTTTTATCCACTTGAATTTGAGGAGAAAGAGGGTGATGTGATTTCTAATTAGAAATATATACTTGGTCTTTGTCCTTTCCTGGCACGGAAATCCTCAGACCCTTGGAATTTCCTGTGATGAGGCATCAAGGTGCATTTTATGTTAATGAGCACCTAGGGATGGAGGCTGGTTGCCAGGGAAACCAACAATGAACAGAACTGGAACTTTCAGCCCCACCCAGACCTCTGGGGAGGGGAGAGGGACTGGAGATTGAGTTCAGGCACCAGTGGCCAATGAGTTAATCAATCATACCCGATGTAATGAATCCTCCATAAAGAAGCCATAGGGCAGGGTTTGGAAAGCCTCCAGGTTAGTCAACGCCAGGAGATTTGTGGAGAGTGGGACATCTGGAGAGGGCCTGGAAGCTCTGTGCCCCTTCCCCACTCCTTGCCCTCTGCATCTCTTCCTTCTGGCCGTTCCTGAGTCATAGCCTTTTATAACAAACAGGTGATCTAATAAGCAAACTGTTTTCCTGAGTTCTGTGAGCTACTCTAGAAAGTTAACCTAACCCAGAGGAGGGGGTCAGAAGGACAGGTGACAGCCTGGACTTGCAAGTGGCATCTGCGGAGAGGGGGGCCGTTCTGTAGGACTGAGCCTTTAGCCTGTGGGATGTGTGTGATGCTCCCTCCGGGTAGATGGTGTCTGAATTGAGGTGACTTGTAGGATTCCCAGCTGGTGTCAGAGAATTGCCTGTTGGTGTGGGGAAAACGACCACACACTGGCACTGGGTGCAGAATCATAAACAGGCCTATAACGAGGCCCAATTTGGCAGGAAGTAGCAAGAAAAGAAAAAATGTCAAGGTCATAGCATCACAAAAAGACCAGGTAGATCTAGCACCTTCTCTCTTTTCTTGTTATGTAGCTATGTGTGTATGTATATATGTATGTGTGTATATATATTTTAAATGTCTTTATTGATTTCAGAGAGAGGAAGGGAGAGAGGGAGAGAGAGAAACATCAATGATGAGAGTCATTGATCGGCTGCCTCCTGCACGCCCCCTGCTGGGGATCGAGACCCAAACCTGGGCATGTGCCCTGACCGGGAATCGAACCCCCATCCCCTGGATCCTAGGTCAGTGCTCAACCACTGAGCCTCGCCGGCCAGGCTCTTGTTATATATTTTTTGTTTGATTGTGTTTTCCTCAGGAAAATGATTTAATTCTCTCAGGCCCCCACAGTACTATTAAGTAGGAACTTAGTTAAAGGAATTGGTATCAGATAAAGCAGCCTTACCCCATATTTGAAAACTCCAATTAGCACTCAGGGGATGATATTGCTTCCATAAGCACTGATTTAGTAAACACTATGCAGGAGGCCTGAAGAGTTTCCCAAGTTTCCATATAAGTCAATCAACACCATACAAGTAGCATCAGAGATGCTAATGGCCAAATATCATAGCAGAGGAAGCACATTTTTAGTCTTGTAGGCAGCTACTTCCACACCCATGTTATCTAGCATCAAGGACTCTGCCAGGGGGCTGCAGGGAGATGTGCAGCGGATTTCACCTTTGAGACAGGGTGGACCAGAGACCCAGTACAGAAAGGCTGCTGGGGGAGAGCAGAGCCGCAGGCCCTGCAGTAGCCTCTTCTCTGCCATATCATGGTGGTTTAGATGCGAAAGAAACGTCCAGGGCACCAACAAATAGCCACTAACTTCCCACAGAGCAGGTAACTTGCTTTCAATTTAAGGGGCTGGGATGAAACAGTGTCTGTGACCTTCAAGGGAAAGCTTGGGGTCAAAGGGATGTGTGCGAGATGTGGGGCCCAAAGTCCCTGCCCTTGCTCAGTCTGAGGCTAGCCTCCCCTCTGTCTGAAAGGGTGCTTCTAGGGTTCATGGCGTCGCACCTCCAGTGCAGTAATCACATTACCGCACCGTGACTGGAACTCGGGAAGTCTGTGTCCGCAACTGACCATCAGCGCCTGGAAGGCAAGGCGCCTGGCATTCCTTCTCTGCACCCCGAACCCCTCCCCTGATACGTGGTGCTGACAGCATGTGATTTATGTCAAACTGACATACGGTCTCACTATGAATCACGGCTTCGGGAGGGAAGACAGCTAAGATAGTCAGGACGGGATGAGGGCGGCGGGTGTGGGGTGGGTGGAAGACAGATAAGATTTTTATCTGTTAGAACCAACACATCAGAGATGCTCAGTGGTGGAAAGATGGCTGGTGCAGACGTTTAAAATTAGCTTCTGCTGCCGGTTCCTTAGCAACTCTCTAGCAGAACATTATTGCTTTGAATGTGCACCGCCCAGCGTTTACTTAGACGTCAAAGAGCTAGGAAACGGCCATTGTTAACAGAGGGAAGAAAAAGAAGGGACTCAAAACACCCTTGTCATTGCCCCTGTGCAGGGGAACAAACAGCCAGGCGCTCTGCAGCCCTGCCCTCCTGGGGCGCCCGGTAGGGGTGCCCATCGCTGGCCACAGGCCTAGTGCACCCCCTCCGGCTTGCCTTTGTTTGCCCACAGGCGACCGCTGCCATTCCTTTTATTAACTGAAGGGGGGTGGGTCGGTGACTCTGTTTTACATCAGGGCAGTGAACTTAAAAACTGCAAGAAAATTCACAGCAGCAGCAGGGTACCCCTTGGATGAGGCAAACCACCTGAAGCTCATACTGGCTGGTGGGAAAATGGGGTGTGTGTATAAAATGCTATTTTTGGATGAAGGGGCAACGTCCCCAAGGACAAAGTGTTGGGGGGAAGTAAAGGCATTGATAATGTTAATGCCTTTCTTTGTGAAGACTGTTCCAACTAAGGAAGTAAAAAAAAAAGAACAAAGTATATAAAGATTTAATTGTACCTATGTTTAAACGATGGGATAAGACACAATTTTTAAATATAAAGGGCATCAAATTGCAAGTCAGAGTTCCCACCACCAGTGTACACTGGGTATGTCCTGGACCCCTGCTGTGTCGTGTAGTAACTGTATGTCCCTGGCAAAGACACCCTTAGGTCATTCAGTCCCTCCTCTGTGTGAAAGTCCCCCAATGGCCCTGAAGTAAAAGCTTTCTCGTAATTAACTCTGCCGACTAATATGCAAAGCAAGTAAATCACTTTAGAAATACAAGTTGGTATTCTATATTTCTAGAAACATCTTGATAACACAGGCTTCTGACCTGAACCAGAACCCAAGACCATAAAATGCACTCATCCAAACCAGAAAGTCACATTTAAAGATACAATCTTCTCCCAGTGATCCCAAACCGGCCTTCTGGCAGCACGTGTTTGCTTCAACACCGGAGACACACCGGCGGGGGGTGGGGGTGGCAGTGAGCGGCCTACCTGCGTGCGTGGGAGGTAGGCCAGCCCCGCAGCTTACCTCTTGAGCTAGGGAAGGAGTTGTTGAGTTGCTCCATCACTTCCTCTAACCCTGTGCTTGTGTCCTGGGGGGCACTGAGGAGGTCTTCCTCACCTTAATGAAAGCCAACAGACAACGGGCAGTTACACTTAAGGAAAAAATGAGATGCCAGAGGGAAGGTCCGCGATCACAGCTAAAAATCCCACCGAAAGTCATTTGCACTTGCTCGTAAGTAATATAAAGAAAAATAACCCTTCAAGCTTACTAATTAGGGAACAGCCCCTTAAAGAGAAGAATTCCACGCAGGAATTTATCTACGTCGTTATCTTCAGAGAAGAAAACTGTGTGTCTATTTAAAAGTGTAAGATCAGCCTGGCTGGGGTGGCTCAGTGGTTGAGCTTCGACCTAGGATCCAGGAGATCGCGGTTCGATTCCCGGTCAGGGCACAGGCCCAGGTTGCGGGCTCAATCCCCAGCAGAGGGCGTGCGGGAGGCAGCCGATCTATGCCTCATCACTGATGTTTCTATCTCTCTCTTTTCCTCTCTAAAATCAGTAAAACATATATTAAAAAAAAAAAAAGTTAAGATCAAGTTGCCATAAGTTTCTTGTCCCCTATTAACAAATGTGAGACATTTTTCTTTGTAAAAAAAAAAATTATTGGACACTTGCAGTGTCTTTTCAACCCAGAAGAAAATAAGACTGTGACATTTTGCATTTATGAAGGTAAGAAAAGAGTAGACACACTCCGGTATTTCCCCCACTTTTTCCTTTGACATTTAACCAAAAATACAAACAAAACGCAAATACCTTTAAAGTCCAATGTAACATGGCGAAATGAAAGCTGTATGTGACCTATATAGGCGATGAAATATTAATATTCTAAGGACTGTGGATATGGGGTATAGTGGGGAGCTACGTTCCTTTCCTCTTTGTGACGTGGGGCTACTCTATCATAATGTTTTTGGAGGCTAATAAGGGGAAACATTTTCTTTTAAGTTTTCAGAATTTGTTTATGTGAGGAGATGATGATGGTGTGGAAGGCAAGAAATTTAGGGCTGGCTGGCGTTCCTCTGGGCATGAGTCCCCTTGTAGGTTTCGTTGATCTGTGTGGCCCCTGTTTAATCACGTTAAAGAAATACACCTCACACAGCATTTCAGTAAGGGAGACATTTCCTAAGTGTAAACAGTTATTCTGAACTCTGAAGGCCCTTGGAAACGGATTTTTCATAACATTCCGTCTTCTAGTAGTGAAAAGAACTTCTTTTCCATCTTAATTTGTTCAGCATATTGTCACTTCCACCTAAAAGGAGACCTTGCTTAAGCAAATCAACACTAATGGACATACTTAAGGAAACCTCAGGTTCACATCTGATGTGGAAAGGGCTGGAGAGCCAGTGAAAAGGAATTAAACATTGCTATTTATAAGGTCTCTGCCACTTGAATTTTCATCTGTGATTATAACCCTGCATTTATTGTTCAGTTTTCATCCTTCAAAGGAATGCTTGGCAGTGCTCACTATTAAGACAAAAATCATATCCCAGGTGGATGTGGACTGTATACCCTTATTAGGATGGAGAATTAAGGACCCGGGGTAGACAAAAACCCTCTGCTCTTGTGAGGCTCCTGGTAACGCATCGTAGGAAACCTCTTTGAAATACAAGGATAGGAAATGAGTGAACAATTCAGGCCCCAAGGTGGAAAAGGCGGTTACAGTGTCTGTCTGTCTGTCTGTCTGTCTGTCTGTCTGTCTATCTATCTATCTATCTATCTTCATCATCATCATCATCATCATCTCTCTTTCTCTACCTACTCACCCCCGGGCCTATATTTATGTTTTTAGAAATGAAAATGATGAAATTCAGCATCTTGAGTCCTGACACCTGCAGGGCTGACTACCTCTCTTTGTTCCATTACCGATGCACATCTTCACCCACTTGTGGAACATGAGGCATTTTTCATGGCACCCGGTCCCCGTGAGTGATAGTATGCCTCACGGAATACATCCGAACCAACAGACACTCATCAGCAATGATGTCAATATGTCTGACAGTTTAAAAGTCTCAAGTATAAGCGCCCAAGTACAATTGTAAAACTGGTTTGTATGTTTTAATGAAAAACTTTCATGGCGGCAGTAAGTGTGCCCATTCAAACATTTTTGAGCGCCTATTACATCCGAGGTAGTACATGCACAGATGAAGTGTAATCCTGCTTTCTTCTTTTTCTCAAGATTTTTTTCAGTAAGTAAAAAAGATTCTTTGGGTTTAACTAATCTCCTTTTAAGAATCAAAATCAGATTTATTACATATATGCATGAGTAAAGGTGAATCAACACACTGAAAATGCTTAAACCCTAATATTTTCTGGGTCACATTATACTGGAAAAGTTAAAACAGATTTTAAAAACAGATTTTATTTTTTAAATTTAGCTTTATTATTGAAAGTATTACAGATAGATTTTAAATGTCTAAAAAAGGTCATAAAAATTTAAAACAGTAAGGTTAGTTTATTATTCAAATACTATTAAAAGCCAGCTATGTGCCAGGCAGTGTTCTAAGTGCTGGAGTCATAGCAATAAACAACCCCAAAGCCCTGTTTCCACGGAACTCACATACTTAGGTCCGCACACGGGCTAAACAAACACATAAGTCAACTATGTAGGTATGGCAGGTGATGGTGAACAGTCAGAAGAGAGGGTTAGTGAGGAGGAATTTTCAGAAAGGGGAGCCTTAGAAGCCCTCACTGATGAGGTCGAGTTGAGCAAAATCCTTAAGGGCGCGAGGGTGTGGAGCATGCTGATAGCTGAGGGGGGGCATCAGACGGGAACAGCAAGTGCCTGCTCAGACACGGTCCTGCTAAGGGCCAAGGGGTTTCAGGCACAGTCAGTGGCAATTCTTTTAGCATTAACATCTCTACTCCAAGGTGAGTCCCATAAATGTGCATAAAAATCCTTTTCGGGTTATTAGCTATAGTTGTCATTGGCTTGCCTGAAGGTGGTCCAAAAAATGACTGAAACCTTTTTTTAAAGGAATGTTTTAAAATAAGGAAAGACACAATCCAAGTTAAAATATACCCTGATACAGCATAATATGACAGACACTGCGGGAGTGAAAACGAAGTGAAATGACTCCAAGCTAATCTGGGAAAAAAGAAAGGGAATAGTTTGCTATGGGCAAGACAGATTTTTTAAAGTCTTCTGAAACTCAGCACGATTTTAGGCTTTCTTGAAAGGATGATATCCTTCCATATGACTCACTTCCCTTTCCTCAATTCAAATGATTTTCCTACTTGCGTAAGAAGTGACTTTAGCTAGAACCTGTGCAGCCGGTGCAGGAGAGACCCAAGAAACCTTATTCCTGCACTGCCGCTTACACCCCAGCCAACTATTTCCTCTTTATACACGAGGGAACCGTGTACTCGGCAAAGTATTTCCTCTTAAAGAGGGTGCTGTGTATGAGCAAATATGCCCACCACTAGTTTTATTTGGATTACTTAAATCACATACAGTGCTGGTAACCAATTTCCAACCTGATGTGTGATTACCTCATGGCTTGTATCTTTCCTGCCTTTCTTCAGTTTTTCAGAAGGAAAACGGATTTATCTAGTACCTGATATTAGCTTCAATTACTTTTTAAAATTATATTTAGGGTAGATGGTTTCAATTTTACATAAAAATGCTGTGTGTAAGTTCTTTAATTCTGGTATACAATGATGATAACTGATTGTTAGCCGGTCGGTGTTCAATGGTGGTGAAAGATATTAAAATTAGTAGCTAATATTTATGTCCTTGTGGTTGTGATTTGCATTTCCCTGATGACTGGTGATGTTGAGTACCTTTTCATGTGTGTGTTGGCCAAGTCTACTGCTTCCTTGGAAAAATGTCTATTCAGATCTTCTGCTCATTTTTGAATCAAGTTTTTTTTTTTTCTATTGACTTGTATGAATTTATATATTTTGGATATCAGCCCCTAATCAGATATATCATTTGCAGATCCTTTATATCCCATTCCATAGGTTGCCTTTTCATTTTCTTGATGGTTTCCTTTGCAGTAACAGAGCTTTTTATTTGATGTAGTTACACTTATTTTTGCTTTTGTTGCCTTTGCTTTTGATGTCAACTCCAAAAACCCACCAAGACTGATATCAAGGAGCTTACTGCCCATGTTTTCTCCCAGGGGTTTTATGGTTCAGGTCTTATATTCAAGCCTCTAATTCATTTTGAGCTGATTTTTCTGTACAGTATAAGATAGTGGTCTACTTTCTTTTGCACGTGGATATCCAGTGTTCCCAACACCACTGACTGACGAAACTATCCCTTTCCCACGGTATATTGTTGGCAACTTTGCTATAAATAGGCTATATATGCATGGATTTATTTCTGGGCTCTATTCTGTTCTGTTTATATATGAGTCTGTTTTTATGCTAATAACATCTTGTTTTGACTGTTATGGCTTTGTAATATAGTTTGAAATCAGGAAACATGATGCCTCCAGCTTTGGTCTTCTTTCTCAAGACTGCTTTAGATGTTCAGGGTCTTTTGCAGTCATGTTTGAAGGCAGTAAAAAATTGGGTTGCAGAGGAAGGTGGATTTTGAATACCATGCTAAGGAGTATGGACTTTATTCTGTAGGCAAACAGGAGCCACAAACATATTTAAGGAGAGTAAGAACATACAATCTGAATGCTAGGAGATTAACTGGAAACATCTGAAAGATGGCTTGAAAAGGGGGAGAGACCAAAAGCAGAGAAACCAATGAAGAGAGTATTCACATTGTCTGTTCAGCTGATCACATGATGAAGGCTACATTTGGGCAGAAGGCCTGTACTGAAGGGATTTGCTCTTTTTAAGACATGTAAAACAGACTGGCCTTGGTGATTCGATTGATGGTGGTAGGACTTGGTTAAAGAAAGGAAAGGGTTGGTATTAAAGGTGATGGATATGTTTAGTACCTGCTTATGGTGATCATATATCATGGGGTGTATATATATGGCCAAGCTCATCCAGATGTTTATATTAAATGTGTGCCATTTTTGCATATCAATTATACTTCAAGGACTCTAAAAAGTAAAATGAAGGTAGATAAAGGGAGAAAGTGGGAAGTGACTCCCTTTGTGTAGTTTGGGAAATTGGATGAGATGTTCTGGAGGTTGATCAGGATTTCAGATTGGGTTATACTTTTATCCAGAAGACACTCAGGAGAGAGGCCTGGCAATTTGGGCTTATGATTATCAACATGGCAGAGGCCAAGGAATGGAAGTAGTGCCCAGAAAGAGTGGAGGGGATGGAGAGAGAATGTTAGGAAAGCCTTTAGGTGATGCACTGAGAAAGGTACCACATCACCGATGTGGTAATTGGGCATAAAATATTTAACTTTAATGCAGACAGATGCAAATTGAGGAACATTCTACAGAACAACTGGCTTGACCTCTTCTAAAATGTCAGTGTCATGAAAAATGTAGAGAGGCTGGGGAAGTGTTCTAGATTAAAGGAGACTGAAGAGACATGGTAACTAAATGCACACCATGACCCTTGACTGGATCCTGAACAAAAAAAGCAAAAAGCTATATAGGCAGAACTGGAGCTATTTGAATTTAAATTATATATTAGATAATAGTATTGTATCAGTGTTAATTTCCTGAATGTGATAATTATATTGTAGCTATGTAAGAGAGTATCTTTTATCTTGGAAGATACATGTTGAAGGATTTAGGGGTAAAGTGTCATTATGTATGAAACATATAATCATTAAATGTGCACATAAAATAAAAATATATACAGTCTACATGAAGATGTTATAGACATGCAAAAATAGATGTGACTATAAATAAATAAAGCAAATGTGGCAAAATGTTGAATTAACTGCCATTCTGCCGTAAGTTTGAAATTCTTCTAAATCAGAAGCTAAGGAGTCATTAGACATAAGGAGTCGTTAGGAAGTCCTAGGCTCCTGTGTGAAGCTCATGGAAGCCAAGAGAACATAACTGTTCATTTCTATTTCTTTGTCTTTCCCAATGGAACGTAAGCTTCATTAGGACACTCTCCCAGTAAAAAAAAGTTTAAGCACACATCTGGTACAGAGACTTACCAGCGATAAGTACTGCATGCTTCGAGGAAGCACTCCACTCTTTAGACAGGTCACCTAGTATGGACTCACTCGTATTTTTACTTTAAAAAGGCATTGGGGTTGTGTATTGAAAGAATGCAACTCTATCCAAAATATGGTTTAGCAAACCCCAGCCTTACACACAGACCTTCAAAGCATGAGGATACCCATTGCATCTGTTTAAATACCCATGCGCATCCTTCAAGAAGATGGTTGGGTTTTTTCCTTCTTAAATGAAGTTGGCTTATATAGTTTAAAAAAAAAATCTCCCTTGAATTCAGTCAGTTCTTTCAGAGGACAAACTTAACAACAGGGCCTATCCACTTGATATTGGCAAGTTATCTCCTAGCCTCTCTCAGCCCCCGGAACCTAGCACTTTTGTCCTTGGATTCGGTCCTGCCCCGATCCTCTTGGCTCCGCAAATCATGAGGACCACAGCCTGATGTGTCCTTTACCTTGGGTGCTGTCACGGGCACGCTGCCTCTGCCAGGGTTGACAGGCCTGAATAATTAATGCTTCCGAGCGCACGGAGCTCTGAGTCTCACGGCTAAATTATGCGCCTCGCTCTCACTGCTTTGCTTACTTCAAAAAAAAAGGGGAAAACCCTGCAGTAGGAAACAGCAGCGGCGGTCCTAACACTCGGTTGTTTTTGGAGTTTAGAGAGTTTTCAAAGGCATACATATTTTTTCATATGCTGACTGATCTTTTAGTCCCAACGGTCCGCTAGCTATATTCGGATCCCATGTGGAGACAGAGAATCTCATGCAGAGACTGCCCTAAATTACGAAGGTGTGGGAAAGCCAGGAAAACAACGTCAAACATTTTCTATCCCTTCCCAGTGCTTTGCCCAGGAACGATATTAGATAACTCAGATTGGAACCTCTCGGCAACCAGTTCACCCTTTCCGGACCTTAAGACAGAACAAAATCCAGGAGTAGCTCAGACAGACACTTACCCATGGATTCTGAAGTTTGACTGCCAACCACCCGGAGCAGCATAGGCTGGCTGCTGTCTGACCTCTGAAGAGAGGTAGAAGGAGATGAGACAGATGTGCCATTCACCTTGGCCTCTGCTTGGGGCTACGGCATCCACAAGAAAACAGAATTATTTTTCATCGTAAACACTCACATATCAATATAAAACCATTACAGACATTCAGGACTCAGACATTATGACCTTTCCCACTTAGAAGCCTCCCAAAGATTGTTCAGTTCGGGAAATTTCACTATTGATGAGCCATGAATACTGTCTCTGTGTCTGAATTGTGCCCCCTTAGATGCTTGAAAAGATTACAGCGACCGTGGAACAAGATATATAAAATCATTAGACTAAATAACTAAAAGATTTAGAGGGTCATGTGAGAATGGTGAAACCATGTGCGACCACAAAAATGTCCTGGAGAATTCCTATTTGGGGGAAATATTAAGTAGCAAGATAGAACATATCCCCAAATTTAAAACTCCCGGAAAGCCCGGACTATGTAAAGGTCGGGCCTACTACAATGCAGTATCTTACTAGGTTTTCAGTGGAGGCTTAAAAAGTTGTATTTTAGAAAACGTAAGAAAAAACCCAAAGGTATACCAGCAAATACAGCAATGCCAATGGCTGAAAAGAGAGTTCCATTTCCAGATGGAACATTTTCACTTTTAGAAAACCAGCGGAAACCTTTGGGTGTTTTTTTAAAAGATAAATTGTAAATCAGTCAAACATTTTTGTAGAAAACGACCCTGAACAAATATTAACAAACACACTAGCTTTGCCCCTCATATCCCTTGCTATCTAGCTCTCTGCTAGGCACATACTAGGCACTCAACAAATCGATGCTTAATTGCACTTCTAAAAAAGGGGTTCTGATTTTCAGCTCCGCTGAAGAGGGGAAAAGTGCAATTGTGTAAATGTCCCAAGGCAGACGTGGGCTCACTTGCTCCAGCAGCTGCCTGAGCCTGTGTAACTGGGACTCCAGCTGCTTATTGTGGTCCTCCAGGATCTGCATCCTGGCCTCCAGGCGGCCTTTGTGTTGGCGCAGGAGCTTGGCCTCAGCGATGAGCTCGGCGTCGCGGGGGCTCTGAGGAGAGGTGGGCATCATTTCAGGAGGAGACGGCAGTGGGGACAGGCCTTTGTGTTCATGCTGCTGCTTCAGACGGTCGTATTCTGCTTGCAGATTTCTGTTGGCATCAGAGAAGTCAAAAAGAAAAAAGAGAGACAAGGGGGGGGAAGTAAGTTCAATATCACCACCAGGTTTCATATAAAGTGGCAGAGAGATGCACCTGACCACCACCAAACACAAGAGCAAGCAGAAGAGGGGCACTTAATGAATGGATTTTATGATGCCGACCTTAAGCAGCGCTAAACAACCAAAATGGAACTGGAAGCGTGTGCCCCGCGTGTGAGGGGAGATGCTTTTCAATCTTTCATTTCCTGCTACGTTCAGACAAGTCAGCAGCAAAAAATTGAAGCATTTTGCAAATACTTCTTTATAATGTCATGAGATTACCATTTCTATACCTCTATCAGCACTTTGGGTTGCATAAAAAAAAATCATCAACTATTTTCAGTCACAATGTGTAAGAGCATAGTAAGAGTGTACCCATGCACCCAGCACGCTGCCTCAATACATTTAACATTTGCCATATATTTTTTTCAAAATTTCTTTTCAAGCAATAAAATACGACAGTTACAGTCGAAGCTCCCCCACACGCCCTGGTCAGCACCAGATCAGTCCCTCCTCACCGTCACCCCATCCTGAATTCCGTGTCCACCATCACGAGCGTAGCCACAAATATTAGGATGAACTTTATCAAGATGCTGATATTCGGCTGTTTTTTCACCTACAAAAATGGCCATTTTACGTAATTCAATGCAACAGCATTATTTTTCACGTTCTTAAACTTCAGGTTTAAGAACTGAATGTTGAAGCATGTACATACCATTCTAAGAGTTGCTTTTTGGCCTTCAACACCGTTTTGGAGAATTATCCGTGTTGATACATAACAGCTCGCGATTTTAAGTGCTGTAAGGTATTATTCTGCAGCTGGAATGTGCCAACGACATTCTCCTGTCAGTGGACATTTCAGTTTCCAACTTTTCACAATTACAAACCATGATGTGATGCAATTCCTTCTACCTGTCTCCTCGGGCACCTGTTTAAGAGATTCTTTACAGAACACAGCTGGACGGGGACCTGGGGGCTCTAGCAACAGAAACACTGCCACACGTTACCAAATCGCTCTCCTAAGTGGTTTTAGCAATTTACTCTCTTACCAGCAGCGAACGAGGTTTTCCATTAAGCCAGATCTCCATCAAGTACTTGAGGTTACCGGACACTTAAGCATTGGCCAAGCCGATGGGTGCATTTTAATTTGTACCTCCCTGATTACCAGTGAGGCTGAACATCTTTTCTGTTAATTGGCTTTTCGTGTTTCCTTTACCCGTTTCCCCACTGGATGGTCTTTTTCTTATTAAAATTCTGGGCGCTTATGGTTTTGC
This sequence comes from Miniopterus natalensis, assembly GCF_054644295.1. Classification (NCBI taxonomy): domain Eukaryota; kingdom Metazoa; phylum Chordata; class Mammalia; order Chiroptera; family Miniopteridae; genus Miniopterus; species Miniopterus natalensis. Next base: position 88,501,464 of record NC_142103.1, on the reverse strand, counting down.
CAGCTATGGGCACAACAAATATCATCTCCTACCCGTATCCCTGTGTCGCTCACCTTTAACTTTGCTCATGGCATCCTGTTGTCCAACACACTTAAATTTCAATACACTACTCCGTGTTTTCTGCTTCTTCTGTTTTGCTTAAGGAAATCTTCCTCACACTCACACTTTAAAGTTTAACATTTTGTTCACATTTAGGCCTTGACGCAGAATCTTGTGTGCTTGGGGTAAACATACGATCTACTTTTACTGCCCCCCCCCCATAACTCAGTGGGCCAGCCCCGTTCATTGCACAGTTCTTTCCCTATGACTTCTAACGGTAGCTCAGCAATACGTCGAGTCCATAAATACACCAGTGTGCTTCTGTGCCATTGCATTGGTCTCTTTGTCCCCTCCCTGTGCAGGTGCCACACCACAATTCAAATAAGTTAGGGTCTGGTAGACCCTCCCATTCCCACACTGTTCTGCTTTAAAAATGTCTTGGCTCTTCTGACCCCCCTTTGATCTTCCCTATGATTTCAGTGTCCCCTTTTAATCTGAAAATTCTTGGTGAAATTTGCGATTTGAATTACACTGAACTTATCGCTCGAACTGGAAGGGCAGCCTTCATGTTTCTGAGTTTTCACGTCCATTGATAATGTGGTGCAATTTACTGGGCCTTTTCCTCGGGCTTTGCAGGTTGAATGCTTAAATCATTATTTGTTTTTAATTTTTAGGCTTTTTAATAAATACATTTAGGGTTACAGATTTCCTTCTTTAAATTGCTGGGAATAGAATTCTCATTGAGGATACCTTTGCTATTTGATACCTGGTGACTGATTAGAACTCTTTGATATCTCTTCTCCAGTTACAATAAATACCAAAATAAGATGACAGATTTCTGTTGTTCTTAGATGATATTTCATCAGGCGGGAGATGTATAGCTATGAGAAAAGACATGAGATGCAAATGAGGCAAGAAGAGTTCTCCCATTGTCCACCTGGAGAAAGTAAGATAATCTCGTGATCAAGTTTCCTGTTAGGAAAATATTTCCTGTTCAGTATCTGGGCAGGGGATAGCATGTATTCCAAAATGCTCAGTTTCAAAAGATGGGATCCCCACATTAAAGAAGAAATAAAACCCAACCTATTCTTTTTTAAAAAAAGTTCTACCCTATATCTACCATTACAAGTTTTCCAGGAATTTATCTGTCTTGATTGAAATCCCATCAGTTTTCAACCTTCAAGGACAGTTGTGCGTGCAGTCTGTTTCACAGCAGTCTGCTTTGACAAAGCAGTAATGAGTAGAGATTTATCGAAATAAGTTTACCCTCAGCCAGATTCTGCATACCGGCCCTCTGGGTGTGAGCCAAGGTATGTGGTAGTCCACATTAGTTAAATCCAATCTCTGACCACTGAACTGACAATCGTCTAAATGTTTCTGTGAACTTGAAACAGCATCCAGTGTTCACAAGGTTTCACCTGACAGCAATTATCTTCTATTTTTCCCCCTTGTAGTAGCACTAAAAGAAATTCACCTTCACTGAAATGTCCCAACTGGTAACACCTTTTCACGTCGAGTCCCATTCAGGATTCTTCTTTATACTATATTGGGTCATCCACAATGTTCTTTTTGAAAACATTGTGATACTATTCTGAAGTCCACGTCTAAAAACAAGTGATTACTATCTTGCCACCTACTTTTCACAAAGGTACTGACATTTTTTAGACAGGTCTTCTTTGGTATCTTGATCCTCTGGGTCTAGTTGTCTACAGATCTCTCCTTTAATGAGTTATTTATGAGTGCCTTTGTTCGGAAAACATGGTTTAGTATATACAACACATTACATTTCAGTTTTTATGTTTTCCCGTGAAAAACAGAAAAGGTCATTTGAATCAGCCAGGGCTTCCCAAAGCTGAGCTGTAAAGAATACCAATTGCTCCTAAGTAGAGCCTTTCTTGACTTTCCAGATGTTTAAAATTTCTCTCGGGAGACCATTTCCTTAAAAACTCACATCCTTCTTCGGTTCTGGCAGATTTTCTGCTATTATAGCTTCAAACATTGCTTCTCTGCCATTTCATCAATTCTCTTCTTCTGAGACTTCTATTACGTATATGTTAGAGCCTTGTGGTCAATTCCCCATCTCTTTTAATTGCTCGTTTATATTTCTTATCCTTTTCTCTTAGCGCTGTGTACAGCGAAGTCCTCAGAATCATCTTTTAATTCCCTTATCTTCTGTGACTGGGTCCACTCTAGAATTTATCCTGTCTATTGAGTTTCGTAGTTTCAATTGTGACAGTTTTTATTTCCAATGATGTCTTTTCCAGATTCATCTGTTCATCTATTTGTTTCTTAGTTTCTTGTTATTTTAAAATAAACAGTGTTTTTATCTCTTTGAGCATCCTAAATGTACCTATAAGCAACCCCTGTCATACAGTTCTATCATTTGACTTTCATCTACGCTTAATTCATCTTTTGATGGTCAGTTTGGAGGGACTATCTCACCTCGTAATATGTTTTGGATTTTGGTTTGAAGACACATCTGAAAGGGATGGAATGTGTGTGTTTTCGTCTCCTGCTGAACTCATCTCTCTCTGTCAAGTGGTTTTATGGTGGTTACTATCTGCCACTCACAGGCCTGTAGTCTGTAAGAGCTACTAGATCTTATATTGGTAATCTGCAGCAGCCACACTGAATGATATGCGTGCAACGACTGCGAATTTCATCACCAGGCAGCATGGTTCATGTCCTGGTATTAAGGCTCTGATGCTCCTTCCCAACTGCACTCCCTACCTGTTCCCCAGGCTCTACACATTAGGTCCATGGCTCCACATAAGCTGTAGTCCCGTGCAGCAGTCCAAACTGTCCTTCGGCCTTTTTTCAATTTCCTTTCAAGTGTAAGTATGCCTGTGTGTGTGTCTCTCCGGGTGTGTTTTTGCAGGGCCCTGATTTCAAATGTCTAGCTCTGGGCCCCCATCTTGTGAGGAGAATTGTAATTCCTGTTATGGCAGCAGGAGCTGAAAGCCCACTATGCCCCACACGCTGCTCACTGTGCCCTGTACTGCCCCCCCATTTTCGGTTAAAGACCAGTTATGTCTTTTTTCATTTCTGTGTCACTCCATATAGTATCTACCACTGGATAAATGGTAGGAGCTGAGAAAGATGCCTTAAAGCCAGAGCTAATAGGATCTGGATCAGAAGCCTACCAGGACATGCTGATTTTGGAGATGTGTCAATGTTCCCCCAGTACTCATTCAAACCTAAATTCATCAGGACAGGATTAAATGAGCCAAACAAGTACTTTTCTCGTAAACAAATATGTGACATACCTAAGCTTTCTATTAAACTTAAACACAAATTTGATTTCGAAGGACTAATTTTTCCTCCTGAAGCTCTGAGGCCAAAAGTTTGAAAAGCCAGGAGTAGTTCAAAAAAGGTATCTTGGCCAGAAACCAAGTACAATACAAAGTTCTTTCATTTGAGTCTAAATTCTTGTTTACAGGTATTTACAAATGTTCACAAAAATGACCAAGAACAATTGATGTTCAAGGGATTGAATTAGAATTTTACTAAATGTCTCCTAGTAAACGTGGTTATGGTTACAGAGCTGTGCTAGGGCATATTTTTGTTAGGGGCTGGGAAATTAAGCCATTTAGCCCTTATAAACTAAGTCATTCTCTTATGTTTAAAACATGTGTGCCAAAACCTTTAAAAGTATATTCTAATGCTAGATTTTTTGGATGCAGTGTTTATAAAGCACAGGAGATCATTTCCATAAAAATAAAAATCAGTGAGATACTTAACCACTGTTCCAAGGTGAGTTGTTTTAAAGCTTAACCACAAGTACACATTTTACTCATTGTATCAGCTGGCTATCAATTTACGTTGTTACCAATATAGATTCTGCTTTTCTTGAAGTTATACATGTACATCTCACCCCTACTGATTCTCTAATTATTAGAATGTGTATGGAGTCATTTCAATACAGATGAATATATGTCAGCTATCAGACAACGACTCCACAGAGAATCTATTTACATTCTTTATTATCTTGTAAATTATATTTCTCTGGTAGCTCCCGAAAGAACACTAATTCAAATTCACTGCACATGGCTCTGTCACCACAATTTCTTCCTGTAGCTAGTCATCCTAAAAAAAAAGTCTCCCATCTATTATTAATTTCTTATTCTCCATAGAGCTGAAAAAACTCCCTCCGTTCTACAACTACATCGATGTATCTGATTAATTTTATGTCATCAAGTATATAAATGTGGTTGTCCGGATACAAAATTACATTTTAAAAAATTTCTAGCCAAGTACAAATTTTCCTAACCAAGTAATGCTATAAGAGATGCATCAAATTGCTCTTCACCTCTACCTGCTGAAAACATGACATCTCTTGGCCCTTCTAGCAATCGCTACTAGCTACATGTTAGTTATGATAAAGAACATTCCAACAATCTCGGTGTAATCCCTATTAATTTACAGAGGCCAAGTGTATTCAAACAAGTGTACATCATCTACTCTTTGAATGGGACTTTCCTAGTATGTGTAATTATATAGTTGTATAATGGTGTTTTGAAATAAACAACTGAAGGTCACTTTCCACTGTGATCAATATCTTTTAAACAGTATTATACATTAAAGTGTATACCAGAGCACGAGCACACACAGCGTCTGTTTCATAGTGGAAACAACTACAAAGGTCTGCATCAAAAAAGAATAGGCCCAGAGAAATCTAGCTTTACCCTCATACAATAGTAAAAGCAGCTAAATCATGTCCACCAGTCTGGATTCAGGCAAATGTAGTAAGTCATAAAGAACTATTACAGCAAACTATAAGTCTAGCAATTTCTGAAAAAAAACAATGAAGACCAATTTTGCAAGCATGATGTTATTAAAAACTGGGAATTTGCAGAGCCTTTGCAATTATAAAAATATTTAAAGCTATGTTGTAAAGTTTTACCAAACACAAAGCAAAAAATGCCCTCAAAGTAGATGGAAAGAGACATCAATGTGCCTTGGCATTAGCAGTGTTAAGGAGAGGCTCACAGGATAGAAAGTTAAAATATGTATATTTTAGGGCTGCCTTAAGCAAAACAGTAAAAATGTCAGTGACTACCCCAGGCTCTAGTTTCTAATCTTATTCTCTTAACACTCCCTCTTTCATACAGTCAGAGCTCTTAATTCCAACCCCTTTCCTACTGAAATTATCAGCATAAAGGTGTTATATGTAAGTCGTTTAAACCTTACTGGAATTTTATAATAGTGTGCCATTTCTTCCAGCGATATCTGCATTTTAAAAGAGATACTAAAGCATGTAAAGAAAAATAGGATACTTTTTGGGAACACATTGCATTTTGCATGCCTTTTACCACCCATGGCTGAGGAGGGACTTAGGAGAGGGTTTGAGAGCACGGTTTTGCAGTCAGAGACCTTGATTCACAATTAGGCTCTGCCCCGGAGGCTAGGAAAGTGACTTAAGCACTCACCCCCCCATCTGGGGGATTACTGAGCTAGTATGGTCTATATTCATAAGTACAACTTTCTTAAAACCCTGCCCAGCCCATTCTAAGTATCCAATAAATGTTCATTATTATTGTTGCTACTTCTTTCCTTCTCTATTCTGAACTTTTCAGATTTGGAAACTCAGGTGTGCTGACAACTTCCTGTTAAAAGCAAGCACTTGAATTATCTTAAATAAAAGCAATCTACTAAGACTTAGAGTTTGGCAGAAAATACAAATATATAGTGCCCAGAACCCGATTCACCATCCAACATCTACTCCCTGTATATATACTTAAGTTATAGCCCTCATTATTAGAGGTACCCTTGAATTTGGAAATTATTGTACATTTTCCATCATCTGTACAAAATGAAATCACTGACTTAAGATTACTAGGATGAGATCTCCTAAGATTTGACAAAATCTGCTGGGCATGTGACAAAAATCATCAAGTTATGTGTGTAGATTACTGTTGTAATAAAATATTTGGACCAAGTCTACAGGCTAGTGTATCCAGATGTACTCTATTTTGGGGATATGCCCTTGACACATCAATCTATATCTTGAGTGAGTTCCAAGAGACAGAACCTGACAATGTTAATTAGCTTTAGTTTCTTTACCTTCAGTGATTAAGATATTTTTCACAAATTCCTGATCAGGGACTAACACATTATTGTCTATAGAATAAATGTATTAATCAGAAGTTCAACTCAAGAAGAGAAGAATTCATAAAAAAGGAAATCGGGCAGACAAACAAAACCCAAGACAAAAATGGCAGTAGCTAGTCTTCATTCAAAAGTGCCCTAGGATTGGAGAGGTTTAAAAGTGAGGAAGTCTAGTTCCAGGAACAGTACCATTGGGTAAAGTGTGTTTCAGTTTTCAGAGAAATACAGTAAAATACCAAACTTCTATTGTCTGTGGTCAGCAAAAAGTCATAACAGTTTCTAGAAGAATCATAATTTTAAGCTTTGTGTGTCCAGGCTTGAGTCCCTCATGAGTAGTTAGACTTGGCCTTAAATTTTCCCAGTAAATTCATCTTGATGACCTATTTTTTCAGTTCCTGGCACACACTGCCATACATTCTTGCCATATCTGATCCTATCTATGGCCTCTTCTATTACAATGACAAAAAGTACAATGATTTCTTTAAAATAAGCCTCAGTCCTTGCACACCAATGTTCATGGCAGCATTATATTATCCATAATAGCCAATGGGTGGAAACAGCCCAAATGTCCATCAACTGTAATAAAAAGAATGAAGCACTAAAACATGCTACAACATAGATGTTCTTTAAAACACTATGCTATGTGAAGGAAGCCAGTTACAAAAGGCCACATACTGTATCATTCATTTACATGAAATGCCCAGAATAAGCAAATCCGTAGAAACAGAAAGCGTATCAGGGATTGTCTAGGGCGAAATGGAAAGTGACTGAAACAAATATGGAGTTTCTTTTGGGGGCGAGGAAAGTGTTCTATAATTGATTCTGTGATAATGGTTGCACAACTCTGTGACTACCCTAATAACTGGTGAATTAGGCACTTTAAATGGGTGAATTGTATGGTATGTAAATTATATCTCGATAAAGCTCCTATACAAAAATAAAAATAAGTTCTAGAGGCAGGGTCAATATGGTGAAGCAGGTAGAACCTAAACTCACCTGCTCCCACAAAGACATCAAAATTACAATTACGCCTGGCCGGTGTGGCTCAGTGGTTGAACGTGGACCCATGAACTGAGAGGTGGCCGGTTAGATTCCTGGTCAGGGCACGATCCCCAGGAGGGGGCGTGTAGGAAGCAGCCGATCAATGTTTCTCTCTCTCTCTCCCCCCACCCTCTTCTCTTTCCAAAAGTCAATAAAAACATTTTAAAAAATTACAATTAAATATAGATCAACCATCACTGAGAACCACCCAAAGACTAGCTGAACAAAAGTCCTAAAACTAAGGCTATACAGAAGCAGGAGGGGCAGGGCTGCGGCCTGGGCAGGTCCCACACCCACAGAGCGGTGATTCGCGAACAGGAGAGAGCTCAGCCACGGTGGCCTGGGTGACCTGTGCCAGGAAGAGGAGTCCCCTTGAAATGTGGCTCTGACAGCCATGGGGGCTTATGCCCAAGGAAGAGGAAGGGCAGGGGGAGACCAAGACGCTGCCCTCACAGGGCTCGGGCACCAACTCGCTCGCTCCAAGCTCCAGCGCGAATGCGGCAGCGTGAGAAATGCTTGGGTTGCACAGGGAGGAAGGACGCTGGCTCCAGAGTGAGGGCTGAAGGGACAGGGACCAGCGGGAGCTCTCTGGGGATGCGCGTGCAGGCGGCCACAGCTGTCCCTTTGTTTCTTCTGTTGTATTCTCCCTGCCACCTGGCTGGCCCGGCTCAGGCGGGTGCCAGATCTCTCTCCACCAACCTGCAAGCCCCCAATGGCTTCCGACCTCCCACACCTCGCATACACGTGCGAGCCTACTCTCAGTGTCCCCAAGCTCAGCACAGGCCACCACCGGCCTCAGCTCATGCTGTAGCTCCTACCAAGTGGTCCTAAGCCTGGCACAAGAGGAAGCCAGCCTCAGCTTGCATCGGATCTCCCACCACAGGGCCCCAAGCCCGGCACGAGCAGGGGCTGGCTTCGGCTCCCATCGTACCTATTCCCAAGCCTGGAACAAGCGGCAGCCAGCTTAGGGCAGAACCAGATCCCCTCCCAAGCAGCTCCACAACCAACACAAGTGATAAGAAGCCTCGACTGGCACCAGGGCCCCCAACCACAGCGACTCCTGCTCCACGAGGCCAGCCCCTACACACCAGACTATCTGCAGTAGTAAACCCTTTGACAGATTTTAGGAATATTTTTTTCTGTCTCCTAGGGCAAAGGCAACAAAGGGAAAACTAAATGGGACTGCGTCAAACTAAAAGCTTTTGCACCACGAAGGAAGCCATTAACGAAATGAAAGGGCAACCTACTGAATGGGAGAAAATATCTGCAAATGATATATCTGATAAGGGGTTAATATCCATAATATATAAAAACTCATGCAACTTGAGATAAAATAAAACCTGACCAAAAAATGGCAGAGGACCCGAACAGACATTTCCCAGAGACATTCAGCCAGCCAGCACACATGAAAAGATGCTCGACATCACTAATCATCAGGGAAATGCAAATTAAAACCACAATGAGCTATCGCCTCACACCTGTCAGCATGGCCATCAAAAAGACAACAAGTGTTGACAAGGATGTGGAGAAAAGGGAGCCCTTGTGCACTGCTGGTGGGAATGCAGACTGGTGCAGCCACTACATGAAGCAGCACAGAGGTTCCTCAAAAAATTAAATATGAAACTACCATATGACTCAGCAATCCCACTATTATGCATATTAATCCAAAGGAATCAAAAACACTCATTTGAAAAGATATATGCAGCCCTCTGTTCACTGCAGCATCATTTACAATAGCCAAGATATGGAAGCAATAGATAAAAGGATAATGAAGGTGAGATATATACACTGGAATATTACTCAGCAATACATAGGAATGAAATCTTGCTGTTTACAACATGGATGGACCTGGAGGGCATTATATTCAGTGAAATAAGGCAGACAGAGAAAGACAAACACTATATTATTCCACTTGTGTGTGGAATCTACAATATAAAACAAATGAACAAGTGAAAAAAACACACCTCAAAACAGAGAACAAACTGATGGTTGCCAGAGTGGAAAGGGGAGGGGGTGCGTGTGAAAAAGGTGGAGGGGACTAAGGTCCACGCTACCAGTTACAGAACAGTCACGGGGATGTGATGTGACGCATGGGGAACATAACCAGCTATATCGTAATAACTATATATGGGGAAATGGTTACTAGACCTATCTTAGTGATCACTTCGTTAGGTATATTGATGTTTAATCGCTGTGCTGTACACCTGAAACTAATACAATATTGTATATCAACTGTAATTAAAAATAAATTCAAAGAACTTATCAAGAAATTATAACTATGAAAAAAATGAAGGGACTGACATGGGGGTTAATAAATAAATTTCTGGGAAAAAGGAAAGTTCTAGATTCAAGGTCTTATTTCTCATAGCGCAAAATATTATTTCCCCAGGGAAGACAATAATTTTCTAATGCTCTTTCCTACTATGGAGGAACCAAGTTTAACCCATGTACATAAAGAAAAAGAGTATGTACACGCCTGCAGAATTATCTATGCAAGCACTTTTCAGATGATGAATTTCAAAAAGCACCTAAAAAGCAGCCCAGAAAAATGCTCAAGTCCCGGTTAACCGAAACAATTTAGATGTTATCAGTCTAATGGAAAATGACATGACAACCTAAACAGGTACATTAAGGGATCTGGGGAAAGAACGATAACATGAGAAAATGAGAAAAATAAAGACAACAGCTGAAAATCAGCCAAAAAATCCATCAGCGAACAGGAAAACTCCAAAGCGTACACATCCATCCATTTAATCAACACATATTTCTATACCCAGCACTATAGAGATAAAGATAGAGGACATACTGTTCTTTACCCTCGAAAAGCTCAGCTTCTACCATATGGAATATTGTTTAGTTTAACCATGGTGACAAACCTTACGGTATGTAAAAGGACTGGAAAATTTTCTCACTGCTAAAGCTAAAAATACAGGCTGTTTCTATCTTTGAAGCAATACTAAGAAATTGTAGGAAAAGGGTCAGATGAATTTACTTATGACCTGTAATTGGCAGACAGAGTGGTACCATAAGATAAATCAGAATTTGGAGATACAAAGGTCAACTTTACTTATTAATAGTAAAAAAAAAAAAAAAAAAAAAAAGTTTAGGTAACTGCAGAAGCCAGCCATTGCCATAGGTCATACACACCAGGAATCCATTTCTAACTGGCCACACTCAATTACCATCAAGTACGCAGTCAAGGCAGGTCCTCGGTCTCCCTTCCATACACATACATTCTCTTCTGAGGCTTCCCACCCCCACAACCCACTACTCCTCAATCCAGACTTCTCTTCTAAACTCCCTCACCTGTCTTTTCAACAGTCTCTTGGATGTTTCCATTAGCCCTGGGCTCTGTTAACTGGAACTTGCTAAGCACCAAGATACACAGATTGATATACTATTTATCTTCTAACATTTCAGTGCCAGAAAAGGAATCAGCTTACTCAAGCAGCATACACTGGCTACACATCTTTTAAATGCATACTTCAATCTTTTGTTGAGATGAACTCTGTAATGCAGGTGTAGCGTTCCTGTTACAAGATTAAGAGGGAGAAATGTCTTCCTGTGTGTTGGTAATACGCTTTCATATCACAATCCAGGAGTGGCATCAAGTAACAGTTGGCCTTGGCAACTAACTACCCAAAAAGATTCAATAGTAATTGTGATGGGGCAAAAGTTGCTGTCTTTTGGTAAACATCCTTCAAAATTCAGTTAAGAATTTTGAATGAATGAAATTAAGAATGCCATGCAGCCTGGCCAGCATGGCTCAGTGGGTGAGCACTGACCCATGAACCAAGAGGTCAGGGCACATGCCTGGGTTACAGGGTCCATCCCCAGCCGATCAATGACTCTCTCATCACTGATGTTTCTGTCTCTCCCTCTCCCTTCCCCTCTCTGAAATCAATAAAGACATATTTAAAAAAAACCCCACCATGCAGCAAGTTAATTTTGACAAATTATTGATGGGAATTTTTGTTAGTAGCTTGACTGAAAAGCCAGGTTATTCAGTGAGATATTCCATAAAAAGAGTACAAAAAATTTTCTCTGTTCATAGGAGATGATTTTTTTGCCTGCCTTTGGATTTTCCAGAAGAAATCATTCTGGTCTCTAGGTTTCTGGGGCTTTACTGCTAGAGCATATCAAAAGTTACTTTTGTGAGAAAAATCCAGGCTTCATCTGCCGAGACACCTGTTAGAGCTACTTCCTCTGATGTCCCCAGAAAGACAATGGCGGGGCTTCTCAACACCCATCGTAGAGAGCCAACTGTGCCATCTCCTTGCCTGGTTTTCAAAGTTTACTACAGGCTTGAATTTTTTACAGAAGTGTGTTCCATAGAACATTACAATTGGTCAAACATGTATAAACAACACTGGACTAAGGAGAGCTAATCATATTTTTTACTTCTACACTCAATGCTCAATTACTCATGAATTTCCAATGCAAGTGTTTCCAAAGTTCATCTGTCCTTGGGCTCATTTTTCTTAGGCATCTCTTAATAGTCTGCAGAACACATTTTGGGCAACAGTGGCCTTTATCCTTGGAGGACTGTCATCATTTTTTGGGTCTTTCATGTTAAGCTCTCCACAATTATCAAAGGCCACTAGAAGCAGCCACATAAAAGGTCCTTTGTTCTTTGCTATACAAATATTGATGAGGACACCAGCCAATAATCACATCAAGTATAACATTGTTTAAGAGCCCAGGGCTGCCTGAGCTTGAATCCAGGTCCCTCCACACTCTGTGCCACGGAGTCTTTGTTCTGGAAGCAGCCTCTCCCCCATAGGGTTGCTGTAAGAATTAAGTAAGATCTTACCTGTACTCACAACAGTTCCTGTCTCTAGTAAGCACTCAGATGACAGCTGGTTGTTGTTGTTATTATTATTTAGAGCCGGGAAAGGCACAGTATTTTCTTAGAAAGCTGCATGCTTCTTTCATGCAACATTAAGCAGACAAATCATTATATTTCCGCTTACTCCCTCTGGCTGCAGAGATCAGATCAAATTTGAAGCTCAATTATATCAACTATGCTAATCCCTACTATTTTCATTGATTTACTATTTATACTGCGGGAATCTTATTGCTATGTGTGTTTTTTCTCCCGATCCTTTTTGGAAAGTGAATACATAAAGTCGGTACAGGAAATTTCCACTTGAATGTCCTTGGGCAAATAGAACTCGGTATGCCCCATACATAGTTCTTTCTCTCTAGTCACTGACCTTTGCAAATGAGTAGGTTTTCCAGTGTGCACTGTGTTGTGTTTTGTTTGTTTTTTAACAGTCATTTCCCAGTCCCTCAATTTAAAAATTTCACATCAATTCCTCCCTCTCCCTTCTCCCCTGGCCTCGTTCTTTTAGCGTGGCCTTCCCATTTCTCCATCCCTTCTGGACTTGCTTAGTTCAGAATCTGGCCATCTTGTTGTTGTTGTTGTTCTACAATCTCCAGGGCTTTAGCTCCCTGCCTACAATGATTTTTGTCCGTCTTCCCCTCCCCCCAAAACCTTCAGTGTTCAACTGCTTATCAGATAAAAACCAAATTCCTTAGTGTAACATGTAAAGTCCTTTCAACAGTGGTCCCCACCTGCTCTCTTATTCTGATTCTGTGCTCTGGCTACATATTACTCACTGCCCCACTGGAAGGGAAAGCTCCTCCTTTCCCCCTCTCAGCTAAAAAAAACCCCTTCCTATTCAGTCTTTGTCGTCAATTCCCTTTGTGACAGTCTCTCCAACCTCTCAGACAGAATTAATCATTGACCTCTGTGCCCCCAGAGCACTTGTAACACTGGGTTATAATTAGCTGTTTATGTTTTAATGCCTTTTATTACATTTTGAGTTCCAGGAGACTAAGAACCAAGGCTTATTCATTTTTGTAGTCCTGGCAGTTTGAAAAACACACTAAGCATTCACTAACTATCTGCTGAATTGAATGGAATGATATCCTTAGGCCTGGAAAGTAACTAAAGTTATGACTACAATCAATTCTGTAGCAGGACGGTCTGGTAATGAAAGTCAAAGGAGAGTGAGTTGTGAGAACTTCAGCTTCTATCCAGCCTGTTCTAGGGAGACGGCAGCTGTACTTACTTGTAAGTCGTGAATATTCTTATCAGCAGAGGGGTACTTGCATCTTTGGGTAGGATGAAAGTCCTCACGACTATCCGATTTCCTATGCTAAGATTCTAAGCTCACCAGACAACAATCTGATTTTTATTCTTATTTCTAAGAGATCTGATTCGACGATACAGGACCCTGGAATGGAGTTAACTCTAGTCTCTAAAAACCATAAATTTCCCATTTTAATAGATTATTTATACTTAAACCCTACGCTGTTCCACACAAAGGTTTAAGGCAACATTAGTATATCTGGCATAACAAGACAGTTAAAAGGGGAGAATTAGGATAAAGGTAGAAATAAATTGTCATTCTGGGTTAGCCATTTACTTCCACGAACTGGATAGCATAAATCGGTCCCCTCGGGCTTTAACTCTGGATCAAGTGAAGGAAATCGAGTTACTGGACTGGTTAGTTAGAAACTGAGCCTTGGGATCACGGTGCCCCACAGCGTGTACCTCCCCCCCCCCCCCCAAGTGGAGCTGAGGCGGTTGACTCCTGCACAGCCCATGAAATGCAATGTGTACGCCCTTCAGCTTCTCTTCATATGGTCACTTCTCTTGCTGTGAAAGACCTTGGCTGCCTGATTTATGTGGGAAAATGAACCCCCTTATCTAAAAAGGCTCTGCAGCCCGGCCGGGCCTGGCTCAGCGGTTGAGTGTCGGCCTAGGATCCAGGAGATGGGGGTTCGATTCCCGGTCAGGGCACATGCCTGGGTTGCGGGATCGATCCCCAGCAGAGGGCCTGCGGGAGGCAGCCGATCAATGACTCTCTCATCATTGAGGTTTCTCTCTCTCTCCCCCTCTCTGAAATCAATGAAGATATATTAAAAAAATTAAAAAAAAAGGCTCTGCAGCCCTTTGTTTTGGGGGCTTATGTCACCAAGTGACACAAAGGCCTAGTTTCATTAAATTTCTTGGATACCACTCTTTCCTGACCAGTCCAACTTAAAAAACAAACAAACTGTCCAGGCCAGCTATGGGAATCAGTCTCAACTAATTACCAAGGATATCTACTGGACATTTGCCATTCACGCCATTACTCTCCCCATTCCTCACCCTAAGAGCCTCAGCTATCACTGCCCTCAGCATCCCTTCTCCCATTCATGGTCACACCTTCTCCTGTGCCTTTCTGCCCTAATCCCTCTCTCTCCCACCACCTCTGGGAAAAGGCTCCTATCATTCCCAAGCTCTCCTCCCCTATTCTGGCATCTTCCACCAGCATGAGAAAAGTAATGAGGAGTCCTTAAGTGAAAAGACAAGACCAGAGTGAACGCAGCACTGTGTGAAATCATCCCACAACCGCGAATATATATGCAGATATTTGCATGTGTAGAGGTTATCCTTGAACGGGTACATAAGAAACCAACAAAGGCGGTAGCCTACAGAGCTGGGAACACTACGGCCAGGGCCAGAAGTTGGAGAAAAGGCACGCTTTGCTTTACATGTCTTTACCAACCCTTTCGATTTTGTTATTACCTATGGAAGAATAAAAGTAGTGAAAGAAACGCTTTAATGTTCACATCTTCCGGAGTTCTACGAAGCCCAGTGTTCACTGGCCACACAACCCCTGGCTAGATAAATTCACTCTCACAGTTTCAACTACCATTTGTGAGCTGGTGACTCACAGATCTAAGATCTCTGGCCCACACCTCTCCTGCAAGCTTCAAAGTTCCACTTTTCACTGTCTGACATTTACATGTGAGGATGTCACCAGCACCTCAAACTCAACCTCTTCCATACCTCATTCGCCATCTTCTGGCTACTTGACCCTTGAAGGACCAGTATAAACACTGTAAATTTATACTGATATAAATATACATATAAGTAAAGGGATCTGCTACTACTAGTCCTGAACTGTCAGTTCCAGCTGTAACCAACCATCATCTTGCCATGTCCCCATCAGAACTGGGACTTACTCCTTCCCTCTCCAGACCCACTGACCCAAATTGAAGAGCTCTGCCCTTCCCCTGAAATATTTCTCAAAATTCAGCCTGTCTTTCCCATTTCTATTACTTTAGGCCTTAATCATCTCTTGCCTGGGTTTCCATGTTACCTCCCATTTTGATTTCCTTCTGTCAGTATGGTTCTTCTCAAAGTCGCCCTCCACATAGCTGCCTGAGGGATGTATGTAAGTGTAACTGTAACAGCATCAACTCCTGGCTGATACCCTGAGTGGTTCCCTATGCTAGGTGAGGAGGAACCAACTCCTCAGCATGGCACCACACCCTCCTGATCTGGCCTTGCCCACCTGTCCAGTCTCATCTCCTCCCATTTCGTTGCCTTGTTACAAAAGTAACCCAACTGCAGTTTCCCGAACATTCTCTGCTGTTCCTCACCTGCCCCTTCCTCTGCTTAGAATGGCCACTCCTGACCCTCTTCAGCATCCCTTCCTCTTGGCCAGCTTCTCACCATCACTGGAGACGTACACAAAGGAACATGGAATAAAGCTATTCTGAAGCTGTGAAGACTGGACACTAGTAGCCATGGGTCCAAAGTCATGGCATCACCGACAAGGTGAAGCAACAGGAACATGATTTCCAGCAAGTTTAATGCAGTGGCATAAGTAATCGATTTAAATATTCCTTTGACTATAACATTCATAATGCTACATAATCGTTGGAGGAATGAAAGGAGCAACAAAAAAACTCAGATTTAGGCTGTGTAACACCTGGTCGCCCAACAAAAAGACATATGAAAGGTACTGAGTAGGTACTAAAAATCCACAGAATTCCCTGTTGTCATGGAACATCTACTAACAACTTTAGTTAACTTTAGACTTCACAGTGAATCAGGTTACCCTCCTTTTAAACTTGGGGACAATCTAATCAATTCTCCATGCAGGCAGCAGAATGACAATCCATGGTCGTCTCTCATAAAGGCTACCTTTTTATTGCTAGGGTCATACCTAGAATTTCAGAGCAAGTCTTGGTTCATTTAGACAGTGCGGAGAAAAAGACATCAGAATTGGACACTGAAGATTTAAGGCAGGAGATTGCAGGCTTTAATATATGCAGGAAAAAAGCAAACGTTGAGTTTGCAATGTTAAGGACACACGGTGGACCAAATTCTCAACATCCAAACAGTCTTGACCAAAGGTGAATCTGAATTATCTGCGGTATGAGGGGGATACATTATGCAGAAGCGACACATTAAGGACTGTATAAGGCACTAGACCCCCAAATTTCTGACAGACGCTATTGAGAAAATCAGAGTCAGATGTAGCTTTGCTCAGAGCTTTCGCCTTACTTTTGTGGCATAAACCAAGACTCAGAGAATGCCAGTGGCAGAGACACACAGGGCTCAGAATTTGGGAAATGAATTTTTAACATTCTAAATTTATGACAAAGCACTGCTTGGCACACTAATCAAGGAATTCTGGAAAATGGAAGTATTTTGAAAAGGAAGCAGAAGAAAAGCTTTTGAAAAGCTTTTCTCCATGAAATTAGGTTTTAAAAACAATTTTAGTCCAAAGGACATGCACCAGTGCTACAATGCCAATAAATTCAGCTTCATTTCAATTCATTTATCCATTAATTTATTCAACAAATATTCACTAAATGGTATGTGCAACAACCTGGAGAAACAAAATCCTAAAGGCAGAGATAAGACACCCCTGAGGCACCTCAAAATGAGCCCTTCTCTGTTTTCCAAGGGGATTGAGAGGAGGTGTCACGAATAATGTAATTAACAGAATTCAGGAACACATCTAATCAAGAATGGGGATCTCCAAGCCTCTTTCCTCTGCCAACTGGCATTTCCAGATGTCATAGCTACAGAATAAAGGAACACAAAATACAATAGGTGTAGTACGCACACATCCGAAGCACAGGGGACAATCTCAATTTTAAATATCCTTTCCTATTTCCTCTAAAAGTATCCTTGCATTTGTGCAATTACGTAGCCAATTTGACTTGGGAAATACAGCCAGCTTGGCAGGCACAGAGAGAGGGCATCTAGTGACCTCCCGGGGTCGCTCAGAGGAAGGACAGCAATTGGTGACTTAAAGGCTCCTTAAGCAACATTGACTTCAAGGACCGTGAAGGCCAGGCTACGGCTCTGAACCTCTTTGAGCAGAAGTAGAAGAAAATAGGAGAGGACAGCAAAGGAAACAATACAGGCTATTTTCAGGAGGGGAGCTCTACAGAGACATTTCTTCGGGATCTGGTAGGAAGTGCGAATGTGGCAAAGTGGAGGGAGAAAGAAGGAACTCATCCTGACCTTTACTTGAAGGCCAAGAGAACTCAGAGAAAGACTTGCATCAATACCAGCTCCTTCATTCTGGACCTCTAAGCAGCCTTAGTATAATTTTTCTTTCTTTCAGAGAATAAGCCATCCCATTCTTGGGGACTAGTCTTGGATATTTTTCAGAGAAAAATGTATCAATGGTACCGCAAGTCGATGAACTGGTTGAATCATGTCTAGTCCTTTAAAATATTCCCTTAAATTAAGGTACATTCCAGAGAATATGCCACAATTGTATGTAAATAATATTTACGCAGGATGACTCTTCTTTAGTCTCTTATGCAAGGTAGAGTTGACTATTTTGAGTGAGAAAATCTGGATTTGAACTTGGTTCTGCGAATGGCTCATTGTGAAATCTGGGTCAAGCCATTTGAATCTCTCTGAACCTGCATTTTCCCATCCGTCTTCTTTACAGAGCTTTTAGGAAGATTAAATGGCCCCAAATACATGAAAGTGCTCTGAGTATGATGAAATGATACACAAATGATAATTATCATTCTCTACCAACGCTCTTTGGCCTGGCTGTCATGGTGTGGAAGGAAAGTATGCTAACAGCAAACAAGACAGACCTCCTGACCAATGAGATACAGAGATACATCACGCAACACTATAGTTCAAAAATATTTTTACTCCTGGATAACATCCAATTCTATTTATAATGCCAATCCCACCTTTTCTCCCCCTATTTGACTTTGACTTCCCTAAAATAATTACAGATTTAACATAAATGGGTAGTAATGATGATCCTCAATAAAGTAGAGGGAAATGTTTTAATTACCAGCCTTGCAAATGAGGCCAAAAATAATGTCACCACTAAAACCACCGAAATGTTCAGTATTACCTCCTGGTACTTGTGTGACAGCCTTGCAGTACTCTTAACTTAGATTTTTACCAAATATTGCCTAAATATGCACTAAATATTCACACTGTGCCAGGTACTATAGGGGACAGGAAGAAGATTAAGACACACACAGTCCTTGCCCCAAAGGCACTCGCCATCACGTCAGAGGGAAGCATTGGGAATAACTGATAAAAAGGCAAACCGTCAGGGAGTTCTTTCTATGACAAAGGTCCAACATGTTCTGAGTCTAGACAAAAGTTAGAGCACTTCCCACTGCAAGGGTCTAAAAGGGCTCTGCGAGGAAACCGTTCTCAGGAAGGTCACCAAGGATGGGTAGGGCCCCTCTGTCGGATATGGCAGTGAAAGAATGGGGTCGGCAGCTAAGCTGAGGGGTACGCTTGAGCCTGACCCAGAGAGTGGATGAGAGCAGGGCGCATTTAGGAACAGGAGGCACAGCAGCGTGGCTAGAACACGGGTGCCAAAGAAGACGGAGTTGTAACAGCAGGTCAAGAGAAAACCGTGGAGGTTCAGAAGGCCCAGCTGAGAAGCTGGGTTACTTTCTAGTTGCAGAAACCCAATGACGGAAGAATGCCATCAGGGGTCTTGGTTCTGGAAAGATGTACAGCTAGAGTTAGTATGGAGGGGCGGGGAAGACACTAAAGGGAAGCCGACCAGGTCAAGGGGCTCTGGCCATAGGTCAAGGGTAGTTCAGAGCTGGAAACGGAAGTGGCAGCAGAGAGCACCGGATGAATGGCAGTTTGCCCTTTCATCTTGAGGGGACATACTCCCTGGGGGCTCTGGCTCTCAGATGCACGGTGTTCCTGGATTAAGAAGTCTTGGTGCCCTGGGCTAAACCAAGGAGATGAAAGTACTCCAGTCCCACAGATTTGAGCAACTGCTCCTTTAAAGACTTGCCTGGTGGCATCTGCCTAAAGACTGTGCGCTGAATTAGAATTGATCATGGGCAAAAGCCTTTCATAACCAAGGGACCGTGATATAATAAGTGTAACACAAAAGTCAAAGTACCATGGTTTGCATTATCCTGACACCACTCAATATTGCAGATTCTGGCATCTTTGTTGTCTCTGTAGTCACTGTGAATTTTCTTTAGCTTTTGACTTCTAAAATTTACACTATTTTTACGTGGACATCTTTTTCAGGTGGTGGCAGACAACTGGAATCATCTCACTAATGTGCTACGATGTTGAGCATAAATGGTGTCTGCGTTTGATGACGAGAAATAAGATGAACTAATTTGTTCCCAAGTGTGACCAAGCCAGTGAACCTACTTACTTAAATGCTTTGAGAGAGAGAATATGGCCAAACACATGTACAAATAGTATAATCATAAAATTAAATGACCTGCTTTGTTCTTCAATTCTGTTCTCAAATAGAAAATTGAAGCCTCTGAAATGCATGCAACAAATCAAATACCACCATCAGCGTGAATTCCTTTCCCACTTAAAATATGAGCTCTTAATTATACTATTGCATTCATTTTCTTCTTTCAGATAAAAAAAAAAAAAAAAAAGAGAGAATCTGTACAAAGACCTAAACAGATTATTGGAGCCCAGCCAGCATGGCTCAGTGGTTGAACATCGGCCTAGGATCCAGGAGATCGCGGTTCGATTCCCGGTCAGGGCACATGCCCGGGTTGCGGGCTCGATCCCCAGCAGGGGGCGTGCGGGAGGCAGCCGATCAATGACTCTCATCATTGATGTTTCCCTCTCTCTCTCCCTTCCTCTCTCTGAAATCAATAAAGATATATTTAAAAAAATAATAAAGATAAATAAATAAACAGATTATTGGAGAAAACAATTAGACATAGAACGACTCTAAGTGAAGATTCCTGGCACTTTTCTATGTGTGCAAGCGTATGCACTCTGCATACCAATGACAAAGCTAGAAAGAAAACTCACCTGTTTTCTTCCTCAAGATCTGCTAGGATTCTCTCTAGCTCCCCTCTTTCCTCACTCTCTAAGGAAATCAAGATCTGGGCAGGACTACGAGGCTGGCTCAGGGGGGAGTCCTGGTTCAAACTTTGGCAGTAATGCTGGATTAACAAATGTTCATCATCTCTGGAAAATAAAATCAAAGGTTTTGGTTTTTTCCCCCCTTACTTTGTGTTGGGGATCAGGGACTCGGGTGTGTATTTAAAAATAGAAACATTTATTTGCTCTTAACAATTAATTAGACCCCTTTTCCTGCTTCTAAAGACATCTTGATGCTGCTCAGGTTGTGGTCTACCATCCTATGGGTGACAATTCGAGTGTTTCTTATTGTAATTTTCTTTTTTCTACTTTTCAATTAAATTTGATTGGCCTATTTACATGGGTAAATTAATGGCAGAATTATAGAAATACTGGAACCCTATGCTGAGAATTTAACCAATAGTTAATAAATATCAGAAGACATAATAATGGCTGTATAATGCTTTTACCAAGCATGTCAAGATAATCTGTTCATTAACCCACACTATTGTTGATACTGACCGGGAAAAAACTGCTGCTCTTAAAATAATAAGAGTAAATATTGTGTTAAATGGAAGGCAATGTAGCCAAAAGTGTTGCTTTGGTAAGCTAGTTTGAACTTATAAAAGCTGCAGAGCCAGGATGGTAACAATAATGAAACTGCAGACAAATGATTGCTTCATTCAATTATTATTTACGTAAAAAAAAACCAAAAACTGGAAGAAAAAAGCCATTAAGGTGATTAAAAGAAAACTGAACAACTCATTCTGTAGAGCAGCTAATCTTAGGGAACAAAGAGGCAAAAGGCTTAGAGCTTTAGCCTCTCATTAAGAACAGAGTGAGGTTCTTATAACTTGGGGGTACACAGGCTTGCTAGGAGCAATGCATTTAGAAAATAATTTTTCCTGTGTAGTAGAGTTCCCAGTTTCAAGGAAAGATTGCGGCTGCTTCCCAAAATATGTCTGGCTAAATACCATTAAGATGATAGGTTTATAGTCCCCTCTCCACATCCACTTAATTTCCTTTTCTCATAGCCATATCTTCAAAATTGGAAAAAAATCCTCCTGATTTAAATGATTTTAGACTAGCCCGGCCAGCATGGCTCAGTGGTTGAGCATCGATCTAGGATCCAGGAGATCGAGGTTCGATTCCCGGTCAGGGCACAGGCCCGGGTTTCGGGCTTGATCCCCAGCAGGGGGCATGCAGGAGGCAGCCGATCAATGACTCTCATCATTGATGTTTCTCTCTCTCTCTCCCCCCCGCCCCTCTGAAATCAATAAAAACATATTTTAAAAAAGATTTTGGTCCATCAAGCCAGGTAATTCGTTGAGAAGTGAAACGCTGACTAAAAATAATCATTGGGTGTTAAAAACAAACACTTAAGGGAAGTCAACCAATCTTCCACACCACTTCCCCAGATCTGCCCCTAAAATACCATGATTTTACCATCCAAGAGTGAGTCAAAATGGATTTTATGTCCTCAGAATGAGCTAAAGCTTTTTGTTTAAAAATAAAACTAAAGCAGTTTTACCACCTAATTCATTATCTCTCTTCTCAAATTCTGCAATTTTATTGCTAGACCTTCCCATGTTTAATTACAACAAATAGTTATAATTAAACTTCTCTTACTGTTCTCTCATGCAGTCAGTGGGTGGCAGCCATTATTATACAGATACAACTTGAATTAGTTTGAATGTGCTAGAGCTTCTAATACTAAAATCAGTGACCAGGAGAAGCAACTCACTCAGGTTGTTTACATTTGGTTGATTCCTTGGTCATATATTTTCCTGTCAAAGTACATTACATATTAATAGTATTAATACTCTCCCCGACAGCTAAGAGAGAGAATGCACCGCAGTTATGTTTGGGGAAAAGGCTGTGTTGTTTTGTGGTAAGTAACTAAGTCCTATATGATTGCTTGAGTGTTGACTTGACTCTATTATTACCTTAATCGTCTTTATGGATCAGATGAGATGGTTTATTTCCATGTCTTCAATAACCAGCATGTGTAAATGCCGCTTTGATACTATTTCCCTCTGCCTTTTCTCGTCTGAGTCTAACTCTGGGTTGCGATATCGACTACATATGATAAATTTACCACTCATTCCTCTGCCTAGATTTTCCATGACAAAGTGGTGAGACATCCCTAAGTTCTCAAACTAAGAACACCGTTGCATTTTGACCAGATTTCTTCCCTCTAAATGATCTCTTCAGTTAGCAGAGCTTTATTTTTTTTCCCTTCACCTGCTCCCACCACCGCAGGCCCTTGGTTCATGGGGATACCCTGTGGGCTCCTCACTCTGAATCCTTCCCCAACCCTACACCGAAGCCTCTGTTTCCCTGCCAGAGCTCTGCTCCCTGCCACTTCCAACGTCACTCCCTCTCCTTCCTTAAGTCTGACAGGCCTGTGACCTGAACTTGTGCCCCCTCCTCTAAAACCCTTGCCAAGATCGCTTCACTTCCTCGAGCCCGTGAAGAGGCTAAATCACAGAAATCTCCTGCTTCGGATCTCAGAAGGAAAACATGCAACTAACCTACCATGTGGGGATGTCAATACAACTCGGCAAGATGATGCCTCCACTCCCCCGTGAGTGCAGAAAATCCCACCTAGCTATCACCTTGGAAACTGCTATGCAATTGCTTTAGGTATTGGGCAGGTCTGGTCAAAGATATAATTTAAGTATTTGGGACGCTGCAATTTGTGGTCATGTGGTGGTAAGTGACAATAAGGGAAACTGTTTTTGCTACTCAGGAATACCAATAATGCCACAGTTTGCATGAGCTCGTAACGCGTCAGGCTGCGAGCTAAGGCAAAGAAAGTAAACGAATGGCTCCTTGGCAGAGCAAATGTACATAGTGCGAATTTCCTATCTTCTCAGCTACCCTACCTCTAAATCCCTCAAAGCAATTTCATCTTCAGGAACATTTGGTAAAAAGAGACGGGATACTTACATGCTCTCATTAGGAGAGATGCTATCATTTAGATAAGATCCATTGCTGTTTTCCATTTCTGCTAGCCTGATAAAAAACGTAAAAGCTCATTAAAACTTATGTGATTTCTTAGAATCTATTCAAGACCTAATCGAACATTCCTGAAAACTAAAGGATAAATCATGTCAAGAGGAGAAAGGAAGCCTTCAGGTTAAAGGGTGTGTGTGTTGGCGCCTAAGCATTTGAGGCAGCGAGTGGTAGGCCACAGCTAGCTAGCAGCTTTACGTTTATGCTATAAATTATAAGGGAAGTTGTATTTTGCTGTTTTTCTTTTCTTGTCCACAGATCGATCTTCCTTTCACTGAGAGCAGGCCTTTGTTTTCAACAAGAAAAGCTTCCCTAACAGCAAGTACACTCTGTGCCTTACACTACCCCTTGTGTTTTAAGATCATTAAAGCTCTCCACTGATGACAGACAAGTTCAGCAGTGAGAATATTGATAAAGGCTGGATTCACAGTAAGTGCTCTGCACATTCTGCTACCAGTTTTTACCTTTAAAAAGCCTCCTTCAGCTCAGATGATAATAAAGTCTTTTTACAACTTAAAAAAAAAAAAAGTTAGCCAAACTTACAGATTTGTTTAACAAGCATAGGATAGCTTACAGTTAGCAATTCAGTTTTTAGGTATAAAAATGATCCCAAACACAAAGAAGGTGAGACAGAAAAGTCCGGGGAGCAGGAAAATCAATTCTCTTCTTTACAGTCTACTATGTAAAATAAACACACACGGAAAGCCAGTGCTTTCCCATTCTCCACATAACATAGTATCATTTCTTCCCATATTGATGTCTGGTCTAGCAGTTTTCTCAAAAGGTTCTACGGTTTCTAAGCCAATTTATTGCACGTGCTCAGTACATAAAACATAACGAAACTATCAGAAATGTTGAAAGGCCATGGTTCGGGGAGATTGCTCTGGACTAATGCTCTTTTCGGTGTCCAAAACCAACATGCAATGGAATGGCATGCACGTTAGAGGGCAAGCTGATTAGTAGAAATCAGACAAGTTTAGGGGGGAAAAAAGAAAAGACTCGTTTCAAATTCTTATAGGTTAGCTTCCTTGGTTAGTTACTTTAATCAATATTGGCCTGGCATTCAACTAGTCTCATACCTGCTAGCATAATGTTCAATGCGTGAATGAGTATCATCGTGTGAAAGCTGAGGGGACGAGGCAGGCCTATAAGGCAGAAAATGGGATTAGTCAGATACCATCCTATAATGGAGAAAACCCCCCACCACACAGTTATGTTATATATCTATGGCCTAGAACGCTTTTATTCTAATTCTACGGGTAATGTACACATTTAGTTGCTCCTGTATCTTACATATCATCCAGTATTTTAAATCCCGGTTGCAGAGAGGATTTGTCATACAACTGCTTTTATCAAAAGCCATACAGAGATCAGAAACTTCTGTGGAAAGTTTCAGTTCTAGAAAAGGTTGAGGGAGACAATCTCCGCGTGGCGTCTTGTCCTTCTAGCTTGTAACATCTCGCATCCTATAGTTCTGGAATTGTTTTTAGCACTGTGTGGTTGAAAATCTTCAGCAGTTTACAAACCTGTGCCATTTCCTAGATCCCTTGTCACCGAATGAAAAACTGTACGTTTGCCTATTAGTAGGTTCACAGTCAACAATTTTAGTTCTAAAGAGGCCACTCCAGGCAATGACGTAAGATTCCACATATTAAGATGTCCTGGTCTGTGCAATTTTGGAAAGAAGGAATACATCTACCCATTTAGCAGCAGGTATATATATTACTACTTCACAGAAGAAAACTGAGGGACCCCAAATTATACTGTAATTTTTTTTTTTAGAAAGAATGACTAAATTCCATAGAATATCACACTATCTGAAATATTTCTTATAGGGACACTGTGCTAATATGCGGAGAGGAAAACAAGAGGCGGGATTAATTAGCATGGATAGTGTATATAACTTTTTGGGTATAACCACCTTTCTGGGAGGTCCATGGGGTAGAATTTCGGTGGGGTTAACATTTTTTCTACTCTTTCACATCTAATCTATTAATTATCCTTGAAGTTGTTATAGTATCTTTGGATTAACCTTAGGAAAAAGATCCATCTGCTTTGAAAACCAGTTTGGGCTCGTGCTTTGTTTTAACTGGAATACTACAAAAGGCCTTTTCCATTTCTCACCTAACACAGAAAGCCCTCAGGTAAAGGCATGAATCCAAAAGTCAGCAGTAATCTATTCAGTGAGGACTGGTTTAGTCCAACGTCCAAGTAGCATTCAAGGACTTGGAAGAAACACTAAGAAGATGTTTTCTCTTACATAAAAAAAGAAAACCGTGTAGTTATCTAGGCTTACCTAGGAAATGTGCTAGAAATCCATATTTCTTAAAGAAGACACACAATCATAAAATGATTACAACATACGACAGCAAATCACTGGGGAACTGAAGTCCTCCCTGATGGATACATGTCTTATTTAAGAAATCAATGTTGTCTAGGTCAAGAGTCACCACAGCCAAATGTGGAGTCAATTATGGAGATTTCCAGGTGAATCTTCACTATAGTTTTGGAGAGTTAATCTGGTAATTTCTTAGAACCTTGGAGCAGCCCATTATTAGAAAAATGCTAAGGTTTGTTGTGAAATATTCACTGCACGTAAAGATAATTTAGTACTTGTATTATTTGGCCTATAAGCCCTATCTTCTGGAACACACCAGTCTTTCAATTATATACTTCTTATAAGCTAAAAGCCCACCATCATAAAAATATTTAATGTTTTCCCTTATAATAGCTGCTACCCTGGTAGTGTATAGAAGCAAAACCTGAGACCTTGAAGCAGAGCTACGCCAAGCAAACTAGGCATGTAAATCCAAAACACTTTAATAAAATCTCATACAGAAAATCTTATGCAGAGCTTTAATTCTTAGCCTTGAGGATAATTCCATGTTATTTTTCTTATTAATGCACACAGCACCTAGCACAGCATGCATAAGCACAAGAACTCATAATAACCAGAAATCTAAAAAAATATATACACTAAAGGAGGTACTTATTAAGTCAGAAAATGAGCCAAAAGGGAGTACTGGTCAGAGAAGGTTCACTTAAAAACCAAGAGTTAGTAAAAGTACAAAACCACTTAGTCCAGAAGCAGAGCTATACATGCAAGGCCTTCTAAAACACTTTTCGAAGGGAAGGTAAGAAGGTTCTCCCTTCCCACTTC
Source organism: Miniopterus natalensis (assembly GCF_054644295.1). Classification (NCBI taxonomy): domain Eukaryota; kingdom Metazoa; phylum Chordata; class Mammalia; order Chiroptera; family Miniopteridae; genus Miniopterus; species Miniopterus natalensis. Next base: position 88,474,939 of record NC_142103.1, on the reverse strand, counting down.
CTAAATACAAAACAGGGTACCCAGAAGGTCTGTTTCCTTTATGGTCAAGGGCCAATTCCAGTCCACCCACTGCCATTCTCTCTTTTGTGAAAACTCCACTAGGTTTTCATCCATTTGGGTTTCAGAGGAGGAGAGCTCAAAGAATATTGTTTGGCTGTCTCATTGGCGGGCAAATGAAACTAGATTTGGTTCCAAATAATATGACAGATACAGGTAAATTAAGGTTTTGTCGAAGGGAAAAGAAAGGATCTGTCTGTATCTCAGTAAACTTCCATCGTAGGATTTGGTAACATCAGATAGAATCCTTGCCAAGCAGAACATCTTAGGACCTGGCCCTTCTGCCTGAGGAGAATAGCCTTACAGTCTATTTTATAAATTATATAATCCTATGAGTAAGGACTTTAATAAAATGACTGGTATTAAAGAAAACAGGGACTTTAGTCTGCTGGGTTTGTTTTCTTCTTCAAAATTAGAACTTCCCACTATTTCTGAATCATCTGGTAAACTTTTAGAAGACGACAAAAATGGGGGTATGTTTTAGTTGTTAGAGAAGATATTGGAACCAAGGATGTGATTAATTTTAAAGTTTTCAAAGTGTAAAGCGCCCTGTAGTTAAAATCAGTTACATGCAACTCACTGGCACGTTTTCTCATGCGTGTGTGTATTAAAGAAACATCTCTTCTTCTTTCCTTCCAAGGAACTGTGACTTATTCTTTGCTTATTATTTGGTGCTATCTCTATCTATGTATTTTTTAAAATTATTCTTTAGGCCTATTGGTCTTTTAGATTTTTAAAAATTGGTTAAAACTTATCCCAGCCCAGAGTAAATTCATTTGTTTATCAGGATCCAATCAAGCTGAGAATTTCTGTATATCAATTTTCCAAAAGCGTCTTATTTACGAAAGGGTCTAACGTGTATAAATAAGCAGACTACCTGGGTGACAGGAAACAATTACCAATAACAAGGAACATAATTGAATCTAAATAAGTCCCCAAAAGTTGTTTAAGCATGATCATTAAAGAAATCAGGTAGTTTGCTACTTACAGCTCCCATATCTCAGAATTAAGGGGCATAATAATGCAGCTTAAAAAAAGATGCCTTACACTTCCTTTAGGCCAATAAAGACTTAAAATAAACCTCAATTAATCGTTTGCATTTATCACTACAGGATTTTAAAAAAAGGATCTACTTTAAATTAAATTACATGGTGGAACAATAAAAAAGACCCAATAAAATAAATTGAATTCTTACATCAGCCTGTATTCCAAATTGGTCATTTACCCCTTATATATAATAGAGCTGTCTGACTTCAAATACATATTTTAATACAGTATACTTTGAAATACTAAAAACCCCACACAATGACTTTAAAACATGCACACTCTGTTGGCTAATACATAAATCACAGACCCCTGAAATGAATTTTCTACCATTATATACTCTGAGATAAATCAATTATCTGTTGGTATCTAATATTAGTATTATTAATACACGCCAATAGTGATAACAAAGACTGCAGTACACTTTCCTGCTTAGTTTGGAGAAGAGAGCAAAGTGAGTTTAGTTAAAAAAATGAGCTCACGTGTATAGATATTAGTCAGTTAGCATGGCATTACCTGATAAAAAGTCCACACACCTTACTGAAATTACTCAGCCCAACTCAACATCCTATTATCAAACAAATTCTGCTGATATTTAATGGTCCACTTATAACAGGCCCTAAAGAAAAAGCCATCATCCCTTTGAAGGCCCTAAAGCACTGCATCTCAAGAAATGTGGCTAAAGACTGTTATTATGTAATCAGAAGGCGCTTCCCTGCTGATAACTGAAAAACATATAAACATGTCTCCCAGGGATACAACTAACCACCCCGTAATTTCTTTGATGGCCTTCTGGACTCCAGGCCAGGATTTCTGCTGGTTCGAATGGGACCAGGTGGGGACCTGAAAAACCTCACTCTGATTCTCCTGATCTGCGGGAGATGGCCCTCTCGAAAGTTTTTTGTTTTTTTAATCAAGGGAAGAAAAAACTGAAATGGAAGAAGGGAAATCAATTATGTCTTTAAAACAAAACAAAGAAACCAAACAGAAAATCGGAAAAAATCAGCAAGCGAATGTGTGGGCGGGGAGCAGCGCCCTTCGGCAGATGTACTCACGCAGAATCTACCGGCCAGAAGTTGATCAGAGTAACAGGACTGCAAAACAAAAGGTGAGGTGGTGAAGACACACGGGCAGACTCAACCGCAAAAAAAATTACTGGACGGTCAAAAGAAATAAAACCCAACCAATTAAGGATAAACCATGGAAAGCAGCAGCCAAACAAAAGTGGAAAGTGAGTTCAAAGGAAAGCAAGCCAACGGTGGGGCGATCGCCACCAGAGTTATGGAAAAAAGGTGTGAAAAGAGCTGAAGACGGCCTCAGTCTGATCGTGAGAATCGTTACTACTTACTGAGAAGGAATTTCCTGAGACTATCCTTTCTCTCAAATAGAAAAAAGTGACTAGGTATGACCACACAATCAGATCCAAAGAGACACACACGTCTACTGATTTGCGAGGGAGCAAAATCAGGATGAAATATTGGAATCACTCGTTTGTAAACAGTCCCGTATTTCTTAAAAGCCTTGCAGGGGTGAATCAGCAGTTGTAACGTGGTGTTTTTCCCTGTGAGGTAAAGTTTAACTTTTGGAAAAGGTCATTGTCATGGGACAATCGACACACGGGAAGTGGCAACCGAACATCAGCCTGTTTTGCTCTTTCAGCTAAACGGAGTCTAGAGAAAGAAATAGGAGAGACTGTTTGCATTTGGGAGTGAAGGAAGGTATTCAGCTGAAAGCTCGCATATACATCAAAGGAGAGTCTGCTTTGCTTTTGCCACTACTCACGTTTCCATGTTGTCCCCCTCTAAGACAGTCTGCACTGGCAGGTAGCCCATTCGGGGATGCTTCGCAAAATACCTTTTGGTTCGAAATTTGTTTTTTAGTACCTTGGCAAAGTCACGAACATCTTCTCCTGATGTAGTCTGAAAGGAAAATCGCATGGACATCAGACTTGGGAGAGTGAGATCTCCATAAAAAGGACCATTCCAGTGCCCCAGGCCAGGGCATTAGTTTTGTAATTTCGGAGAGAGTGGGGGGTTGAGAGCACAGGCCTTGGAATCGGACAAAACCAGGCCTGGCATTTACTAGTGGGGTTAACTGGGCCCAGTGAGTTATTTACCTGTCTGAGGCTCAGATCATCTCTGAGATGGGGGCAACCGTATCTCAAGTTGTTACGATGGAAAAATGAGGTATCTCAACTACTGGGCTACTCGATAAATGGTCGTTTCTAGGAGTCTTAAAGTTGAAAAGTTAACCTCAAGCTTTGCCACACTTTGCGGTATTTTACAAGCTACTGTCCACGTGGGTACCGCGTTGCACCCACGGCATATCCTATTCACAGCAAGGTTCACGCTCCATCATCAGACGGCTTTGCAAAAGGAATCAAAGCGAGAAAGACAACGAAAAACCTGAGAGGGTCGCTCTGACAATGGAACCACCTGCAGATCTGGAGAAAATGCAGGTTTTGATTTAGAAAGGGGGGGCCTGAAGTTCTGCGTTTCTAATAAGGATGCCCCCAGGTAATGGCAGAGCTTAGCTGAGGGACCATACTTTGAACAGCAAGCAGCTGATGTTTAAGGAACTTAAGATTTACACCCAGGTGTGTCTGACCACCAGGTCTAGGCCCTTTCCACCTTGCCAGTGATTTTCCAAAGTTCAGTTAGCCACTGAACACTTAACCCAAAACAACGCCTTAGGAGAAGGCTCCACCTCTTAATTCTAGAGCCTTGGGCAAATTACTTAACCTCAGGAGCTCAGAGTCCTCATCTGTAAAAAGGGGGTAAAGCCCGGCCGGCGTGGTTCAGCAGTTGAGCATCGGCCTAGGATCCAGGAGATCACGGTTCGATTCCCGCTCAGGACACAAGCCCGGGTTGCGGGCTCGATCCCCAGGAGGGGGCGTGCAGGAGGCAGCCGATCAGTGACTCGACTCTCTCTCAGCATTGAGGTTTCTCTCTCTTTCTCTCTCTCTCTCCCTGAAATCAATAAAAATATATTTAATAAATAAATACAAATAAAAAGGGGGTAAAAATAATACCTATTTCACAGAGTAGTTTAAAAGGTAAACAACTAGCATTTTACTTGGCAAGTGTTAGTATATAAAACAGAAAAGAGATGAGCATGATTGATGGAAAGGGGTAGATTATGAATTTGGGGGAACCCACTTTACACCCCCATACCCAACATGCCCCATGGCCATAAAACCTCTCCACACTAGGGCTGTGCAAAAAAAGTGTGCACAGCCCTCCGATCGTCTTCCCTACGATCAATGCAGACAGAAGAAAAACCAATATATTCACTCAACAGTATCTGTTGAGTGTCTGCGACAGTCCATGTGCGCCAGCCCTTGCCCTATGCACTAGGGATAAGGTAAGTCCTGGCACCACACTTTGGAGCCACTTTAGCTGGGTAACATCTGGGGAAGCATCTGGGGAACACGGACATGACAGCATTACACACGATCTGCAATACTGTCCCAAATGGAAACCTCTCCCAGGGGAATTAACTCACGTCGGGGGGGCGTCTAACTTACCGGAGTGCAATATTCCACCATGGGATAGTGCATTTTATGGCCTTTTGCAACTCGACCAGAAAAAAAGCAACTTTGGCAGATGTCATAATTAAAGTGCTTTAGACTCCTGTACCTGATAAAGAACAAAAACAAACACATATGTATTTCTGCAAATCAAATTCCCAAAGAACACTTTAATAAACCTTCTTCCATGCTACCTTAATTCCAGAGACAGCCTATGGTGTTCATTAAGCCCACAAGGTAAGTGATTAACTTCCTACCTCCAGACTCTTCTAGTGCTTCTCCTACAGTATCAAAACATTTTGGCAGAAAGATTACCCTATAAACATATGGAAGGAGGGAAGAAAAACTCAGCTCTTATTTAAACTCCACTAGGAACTCTTTCAGATTAAGTAAGAAAATACTGGCAAACGTCCAGTCTTTTGAAGACCAAATACTAGAATTTGAAAGAACTTCCAGGAGAGATAGATCCATGTATTGCAGGCCCCCTACCCATCAGAGGAACAAAGGTTTTCTGAAGCAATTATTTTCGAAAAGATATATAAAAATGAACCAATTTCACAAAACAAAAGAAAATTAAACAAGAACTTGCCATTAAAAGAAATCTTTTAAAATTACGTTTTCTGATTGACTCACATGATTCATCTTCAGAGAGGTACTTGGATAATCTCTTTTATCTGTCTCTCTTTAGAAATCCCTTACCACATTACCCACAAATGATAACTGAAGCCCCAAGAAAGGACACAAATTGGATTAGATGAAAGAATTTATAATCTGCATGTACTAGATGGGACCTTTTGAATAGTGTATTCTTTGTTTCATACTCTCTCTGCCTTTGGCTTTCTCAGGTAAGAATTTTAGCCAATTCAAATAAACATATTCCTCAGGTCACATATGGGAATGTGAGAAAAAAATGATACCTTTTTTTAGATCCCGACGATCTTTAGGGGGAGGGGGGGAGGAAAGAGAAGTGCCGACTCCTAAAATAATCTAATCTGATAAGGGCAAAAGTAGAGAATGTGAAAATGCTCTTAGATCTTCCACAGCATTTTCCTTTTTTATAAAAATTTCCCCGAATTCCTAAAATAATCTAATTTGATAAGGGCGAAAGAAGTGACTGTGAAAGTGCTTAGATTCTCCGAAGCATTTTCCTTTTTTGATTTTATACAATGTCCCCCCTACGGCTCTTACTAGCAAGGGAAGCTCCAAAAAGAAGGAAAGCAGTGCCCTTCCCTGAGGCTTGCCCCCAGCCCCCCACAGCATCACTCCCACCTGCCCAGGCCAGGAAGGAACGGTGTCCCTTGCGAGCACTGCCTACTCAGTGTTGTCTATCTGGGCTTTAGAAACCTCTAAAGCTTTTGTAAAACCTCTTTGTAAAGAGCACGAGGTATGGAAGGACAGAGCACACAAATGACACAACGTAGTTATGAGGCAACCAAGTACTGAAACAAGCCCAAGCATAACCGGGAAGAGTATTTACTTAGCGGCTAAGTGGATTCTGAACAGCCACAGACTATATAACTAGTTTACAACTTTATGGCTCATTCATCGCTAAGGAAACCTTGATGTTGATCCAGATGTTTAAATACATCATCATTTCAGAATTTGGGTTTGGGATGATTGTTCAATAAGATGAACTCATTTCAAAACAGCCTGTCTCTCCAAACAGGTCAATAGGGCGAAAGATTTAAGAGCCAATTGTTTTCTGTGACAGTTTTAAGAATATCAGAATATATTTAAAAAAACCACAAAACTCTCTCTCTCCATATCCCTTCCTCTCTCTGAAATCAATAAAAAACATATTTAAAAAAAGAATATCAGAATAATAACCTGCTATGTTTCTTCTTTTACTTTTAAATTTATAAGGAACATTTTCCTTTTATGGCTGCTTTGTGAATCTTTCATTTACTTGCATACTTTATATTCCCTTAGAAGTTCATTAGGGTACTATGGGAGGAGCTTAATCAGATTCACAGATAGAGAAGTGCTAGGGGGCTTGAAGCAAGTCATTACTTTGGGGGGGAGGGGGAATGGTACAGAGTGAGTAAGAGACTAAACTACCATGATGGGCCTCCAAAAATGGAATCATTTCTTAGTTTTATAACTAATTCTTGGATACTGTCTATAAATGGAAAAGACCAAGAAAAAAAAAAGAGACAGATGGTCCAAATGTTTTGGTTCCAGGAAGGAGGCGGCACGGTTTATCTGTGTACCGTTGACGGGCACATGTCTCGGTGGCGACAGGCGGTCAGTCCTGTTCACCCGAGACCGCGCCTCTGCAGAGCTGAAGCGCGCAGGGGGAAGGGGACACCTGCCTAATGTGTCCCCTCCGCCAAAATCACCCAGTGAGCAGGGGAGCGATGGATGTTCCGGCCCCATCACCTCCTCTCCCACTCCGAGGAGGAACCAGTAGCAACTGGTACAGGAGGTAAAATATCAAGGCAGAAAAAGGGCAAGAAACGACATGAGAGAAAGGAAGAAAAAAGACATCTGGGGGTTCCTAATACCTGAATCCAATGATTGGACACTCCTTGCAGATGTTGCACTTGGCCTGATGCTTGGCAGTTTCTGCAGCGGCCACTCTGTGCAGGACGGGCAGCCACACCATGGACTGGGGCTCCAGCCTCATCCAGTCTAGGAAGAGGGCCGCTTCAATCTCGGGCTTATTGTTGGCCTGCAGAGACGGGGAGGCAAAGGGGGGGCGAGGAAGGAAAGGAGGCACATGTCAGTCCAGGTAGTAAGTTAAAAGCAAGCAAGCAAGCAAGCAATAGTGGCCCAGAGGCCCAGTTTTTGCAGCTGGTTTCTGCAAATGGCCCCCTAGCATTCCCACGAGCCGCCTACCCCTAAGGCCTTGGTGAGCTGCCACTGCTCTGTTTGGCTCCTAGACGACAAGAAAACCAACCAAAGCAAACCAACGGAAAGCAAAATACACACCTGAGCCAGGCTACATCCAGCTCCGGTGTTCGGACAGATGTAGGAGTTAGCCAGAAGTAAAAGACAAGCGTTTATTGATAAACTTTCAAAGGACGGGAAAAACCCAACTCAGAACTATTGATTCCTTTTTTTCCAAAGAATCTATTTCTCAATGTGTCACGGAATCATAAGGAAGAAGTTTTAAAATTCATCTGGTCCCAAAGCTTCATTTGACAGACGAGAAAACAGACGTAGATGAGAGAAGCAGCCTTTCAAAGGCCATACAACTAACTGGTGGCAGAGCTGATGCTGAATGCAGGCCGCCAGGTCTAGCGTTGTTTTCATGGTGACCTGCTGTTTGTCTGTCTATCTGTCTCTATTTCCCCCTCTTCCCTTCTATCTCTTTCAAAGTCTAAACTTAATAAACACCATTCCTCCCAAGCAGTACAATGATTTTAGAAAGCTCGAAATATATTTAATTCATCACTTGATTTATGTTACCATAGTCGTGCATTTCAATTAGATCTTATTTTTCTAACCCCACAAGACTGTGTTTTAATTTTTTTATATTGTTAGGATGACCCTTACAGTGACCACTTTCTTTTTGTTTTTCATTCCTTTAGTGTCTGTGGGTGGTGAATTTCTCAGGTTTTGTCTGAAAATCTCTTTTAAAAAAAAAAATTTATTAATTTCAGAGAGAAGAAGGGACAGGGGGAGAGAGAGAGAGAAACATCAATGATGAGAGTCATTGATCGGCTGCCTCCCGCACGCCCCCTGCTGGGGATCGAGCCCGCAACCCGGGCATGTGCCCTGACCGGGAATCGAACCCCGATCGCCTGGATCCTAGGTTGATGCTCAACCGCTGAGCCATGCTGGCCAGGTGAAAATCTCTTTTTTAAAAATCCATATTCTTGACAGCTCTCTTCATTGGGCATCAATTTTTAGGCTTGGGGGGTTTTGTTGTAGTGCACTGAAATATTACTCCACCTTGATCTCACTGTCTATGCTGCTACTATGAAGAAGTCAGCAGTAAAGCTGACTATTGCTCCATTGAAGGCAATCTGCCCTACTCCTGTCCTGTCCTGTGTCTTAGGGTTTTATTTATACTTTTTAGGATTAACTGGGCTTCTGGAACCTGTGGGTTTGAGTCTTTAGACAGCTCTGGAATCTTCTGTCATCATCTCAGCAAATAGTGCCTCTTCTCCATTCCCTCTCTGCTCTGCTTACAGAAATGTGTGAGATAAATGTAGGCTTTTTTCAGTCTCGCCTGCATTTCTCTGAATAGGACATCCCTGGGTTTCCCTTTTGTCCTGTGTTCTTCATTGCTAACAATCCCTTCTGCCTGGGCCTCTATTTCTCTCTTTAGCAGCATGTAGTCTGATGTAAGCTCATACTGTAAGTTTTATTAAACTCTGGTTATTGTACTTTTTAATGTCTAGAAGTTCTAGTTGGTCATTTTTAAGGTCACTTCTAAAGTTTGTGGTTCCCTGCAGATATTTTTCAATGTCTGTTCTTTTCTTTTAAACAGAGTAAACATATTTTTCAAAAAATAATGACTCTGTCTAATGATTCCAAGATATAAAATTACCGTGGATCTGCTTCTGTGGCCTATTTCTGCTGCATCTAGCTCACTTTCATTTCTTGTATGCTTTTTTTTTTCCCCCCTATGTATTACATTGACCTTAAAATATTTTCTGGAAATACTGTGAGCCCTTGACTGAAAATGCCTTCTCCAGTGATGATTTTCATTTGCTATGCCAAGAACCCAAGGGCACTACCTATTCTGAGACCATTTGAATCTGAATATATGATGGATATTTAGTATCATACAAGCAATGAGCATTTGAACTGCAAACCCACGGTGCTTCTCTTGGAACGTGGTTTGCTAATAAAGACTCTATTCACATTTCAGATAGAAAGGCAGTAGGGTTTAGACCAACAGGTCGTTTGGATTGCAACACCCACCACTTCGGCAGTCCTCCAGTCATTACCCTAGATTACAAATTTCCCAACATTATGATGAGCTGTTTAACCTTGAATTGCCTAGCTGCAATTGGTGTCAGTTCAAGCTACTGATAAAAGCTTTTGTTGAGCACTTTTCTCCGTGTAGAGTGCCATCACAGAGGTACTTTGTGGAAAATTTATAAGATGAAAGGGCCCACAGAAGTGAATTCATTCCCTTGCAATTGCACCACAGAGCTGCAAGACCTCCAGCAGTCAGATAGCCCAACTCTTAACCAATGCCAGTGTGGTGTTCTAGCCTCCATATAAATACCACCCATGTACGAGAGCAAACATCCTTAATAGATGATCTGAACATCTGTGTACAGGGAGCCCGGTTAAAAGTGTTCCTTCAGCCTGAGCTGAAATCCACCTGCAGAGGAAATAGGATTAGAGGCTCCGGAGTCCAACCCTGAGCGTTCAGCCCTCAGCTTTGCCACTTATGGGCTGTGTGACCTCGGGAAAATAACTTTATCTCTCTGTGTTTTAGTTTCCTTCTGCCATGAAGTGGAACTATTAATAGCACCTGCCTCGCAGGATTGTCATTATTTAAATGAGTTAACGAGTGAAAGGCACTTGGAACAGTGTGTGGTACATAGCAAGGGCCATGTCAGTGTTGGCTGTTGGTCCTGTCATGGTTACTATCCATCCGACCAGAAACCCAGAAGTTTTCAGCCTTTACACAGCCCTTGGAACATTTTACCAGAGCTGCCATGTCTCAGCTTCATCCCTGTTTCTTTTATTTATTCCTCATATGACACGGCTTGATTTGTCACTGTCCTTTAGAAAATCATTCTCCGAGTATAATCTGCTGGGAATGGTACCTCCATTTCTCTGGACAATATAATTGGATGACTTGCTTTTGTTCTATGCCACAGGCTCACATAGGGTTTCCACTCAACTAAAATCTCTGGGTCAGTGTTTCCCAGTGTGTCCAGCAGACCAATCATGCAGCAAAATGCTTCATAAAAAGAAGGTCAAATTAATTAAGGAAACACTGCATATTATACTCACCTCTTAAAATTCTTAATGTATGTTAACATATTAAAAGCTAAGAAGGTCGTCGGTGGAGAAACACGTTAAACTCTGGTTGACCTCAGAATTTCCCACACTTGTCATTCAGCGATCCCAAGGCCTTTTCTTTAAACTTCTAAGGCCTGTGAACACTAAAAGGTCCTAAGGCTCTATTGGGCATGATGGGAAATGCTGTTTTTTGGCTGTTTCCAGTGACCCCTCCATTCTGTACTTATTCATGTGGATTGGTTTCCTCTCACTTCTGTCAAAGACTGTCCTGTCAGTTTGATCCCACCATACAATCTCATCAGTATCCCTAAAAATCCTGACCTACAGTGCATGAATTAGCCACCAGCCAACTTTGCATACTTTGCACATTTTAAAACGTGTCCTGTCTTCATCAAGAAGTCACCGGTGAAAATGTTAAACGTTTGGGCCAAGGTCAAACGTGAGCCACACCACCAGAGCCTGCGCCTCAGGTCAACACAAATCCCGGATTCAGCCCTCTGATTGCTGAACTATGACTCTTCCCAGTTATATCACCGTCTAATCTCTACTGCACACGTTTCTCCATCTCATACACAAAGACACAGCGAGAGACTTGGTCAAAAGAACTACAAGTTTCAGTTATAATATGTCCTATAACAATCTCCTGCTCCACTGATCTCGAAACTGACCTTATCAAAATGACCCTTTGTAGCTGGGAACAAACCATTACCGAAAGGCAGTAAACGGAAAAGCACTACTCATTTATTCCTATTTAAAACACGGGTTGATGGATGCTTAATCCGAACCTACGCATTTTTTTCTGACTTAGGTTTAAATGATAGTTTGTTTAATGATGGATTCAAAGACATGCTGCAGAGTAAGAATTCAAGCCTGATACAGAAGGTGTAATACAGCAGACAGCTTCCATTCATTCTGGAAGACAAAAAATAAAAAAAATAAAAATAAATAAAATAATAAAATAAAATAAAATAAAATAATAAAATAAATAAAATAATAAAATATAATAAAATAATTAAATAAAATAAAATGAAAATCTGACCGTGAGTCAGCAACAAATGTAGGTGCAAAACGAAAGAATGGAAGGAAATACCACGTATGTGAGGCATTACTAAAGGCACAGCAAGCATAGCATGAGGAAGTGATCTCATTACCCCCAGCGCTGTTCAAATCCTTCTTAGAAAACCGCGTCCAGTTCTAAAGGCTACAGCTGACCCAGAGCTTGGGGAAGGCTTGGCAGAAAGGCACGGCGATAATTAAAGGGGTTGAAAGACCTCTGAGAACAGCTTAAGAGAACTGAGATTATTTAGCCATGGAAAAAACCAAACCAAACAAAACACAAGCAAGAAAGAGTAGCTGAAGGGGTGATTTAATGACAGTTTTCGATTATGCAAGGAGCTCTCGCACAGGGGCCTGCGACCAGCTGTTCAATCTCTCCACTGAGGGCACAACAAGAAGAAACAGGCTTAAGCAGCACGAAGAATTCAGGCTGCAACTCACACGGAAGAATGGCCCCACGCGGAAAGTTGTTGAGGCATTAGTGGGAATTACCAAGGGAAGCTACAGACGCTTCTCCCCTCTCAAAATCCTAGACATTCCCCTGTGCTTCAAGGCTGGAAATGCTCAAGGTCCTTCCTAGCTCCCAAGACGCAAGATCCATCATGTGGGCTCCTCTCAAACTGCTCGCCTATGCCAAGTGACAGCACCGAAGACAGGCCATCGGGATTCACTCTCTCACTGTTTCCATCTTTCATTTTTACCACAAACCATCCTAGACCCTAGTTACTTTCCCTCTCCCTTTGTCTGGCAAGAAAGAAAGAGAGAATTAAAAATCAGGCAAGCTTCTATAAAGACCTAACCGAACTAGAACTTTGAAAAATCCAGCTCAAGTTACATTTTGATCATTCTAGAAAAAATAAATATGGACAGAGTGGAATGGTAGGAAGTTGGTTCAGGTCAAAAGACAGGTACAATGGCAATGGACTGAGGCCATCCTCGTAGGTGCCTTATTTGCTGACATACATAGAGACCTTGGATTTCTTCTCTTGGTGTCAAGGATGACCTTGCCCTCACCCCTAAATGCCGTTTTTTTAGCCATCTAAGCAAAAACTTAGATGCCATTTAGCCCTAGGTTGTTTTTCTGTTTCTTACTTTAGGTAATATCTCCTTTTTTCTCTCTTCTGTGGTATGCACACACAAAAAGCAGAGCTATGGCCTATGAGCAACTCTCCCCCCGAGCATGGAGACTAGGGGCCGGAATCAGCTGGTATCACTGCCTGTCCATTACACCACACTGCACAGCTGCTTTCTACAAACGTCATCTTAACAAGGTGCAAAAGATAGTTAAAGGAACCCCAATACCTGCGATTTCTAGCCGAAGGATGCAATTACCAATATAATAATCTCAAAGGACATTATGGGGCAGGTCTGGGGTCAGGGGATTTGCCAGGGTTCAGAATAACTTTTGGGTTTCTTACACGTTGTGTTTCCCATCAATTCTCAGGCACTAAAGGACCAGGCCCAAAACAGCTGCCAGGGGGTCAACTGAAATACATACTTTTCTCTTAGGATATGCGTTCAAGGCCACAGAAGAAGTGTGATGGTAAGATTTCTCAGCGAGCCCTGCATCCCAGCTACCACACACATATACAGCTTATTTTTAAGAGAAGGCACCAGGCATCTCAATTGTGAGGTTTTTAACCATGTCAATATTTTAAAAAACTGGGGGGGAAATAGCATAGTGAGAAGTAAACATGTAGGAGATTGTATTCAGTAGTTCTCAGGTGATGAAACGGAACTAGTGTCCTGGAAACAAGACTTGCCTAAAGCTCCTCAGTTTCCCCCTCGGTTGCAGGTTATTTAAAGACAAGACCTGTGTTTCTACAGTCTCCAAAAAAGTTTGCGGAATTGAGAAATGGGCAGGAGTTAAGGAGAAATGTGATCACAGTACATATTTATAATATCTAAATGAGCTTAAAATGAAAAGAAAAAAACCCCCAAAAAACCAAAACACCAAACTAGTCATTCTGAAGATCGGGGAAAAATGTAACTCAGAAGGGTTGTCTAAGGAGTTGAAGCCAAAATAAGTACATTCTTGAGCTGCCCAAAGTTTACTTTGAAATAGTTTTTTAAGTAAATGTCTAGTTTGTCTGTTACGGTATCACACACAAAAGGCTAACACTGTAGTCTATTTCTAGATCTGGAGGGTATGTTTAGAATATAGGAATACTCCAAGTTCATACTGGGGGCCTTGGAGGGAACCCCATAGGCGGGCAGCCATGCTCTAGGTCAGCGGTTCTCAACCAGGGACAATTCTGTACCCCAGAAAACGTATGACAGTGTCTGGAGACATTTCTGGTTGTCACAGCTGGGGAAGGGGTTGCTACTAGTGTCTAGGAGATAGAGGCCAGGATCCTGCTAAATGTCCAGCAATGCACCGAACAGCCCCCCACAACAAAGAATTATCCGGGCCAAGGTGCCAGCAGCGCCAAGATTGAGAAACCCCGCCCTGATGTGAACACCCTACATGACCACGGTTCATCTGTCCAAACCAAGACACCACCATGGCTACGTGACTATCACTAAACCCCAGACTTCCCTGGGAGCCCTGGAGGGCACCCAGTAGGTGGGCCGCCTGCCATCCTCCACAGCACAGAAACCGAGAAGCTCTGATGGGCCTGTTCAGCTGCTGACGCTCTGAGAGGAAGGCCACGCTGCTTAGGAGACTGTGAATTGAGGAGAAAAGGGCCTGATGGAAAAACGCCCCAACCAAGCCGGCAGGTACAAGGGAAACATGCTCAAATCACAGAGCCCGACTTGCAATTAAGCTGCCTCTCAAACAGACAACTCCATGCAGTGTATTTTAGGACAAACAGTAGAAATGTATGTAATTGTGCAAATCACTATCCCACACGAGGTAAGGCAGGTTGGTTTTCATTTTATTTAGTAGAGTTCCTGCCCATTTCGAGGAAAAACAACTTCTAAACACAGATTTTTTTAAACAAGGTTAATCTCCTCTTCTCAGCGTTTTCATTTGCTGTTCTCACTGGTAAAACGTTCCTTCAAAAAGCCAAATAACCACTGCACTATCGTTGCCACCGTTAATAAGTAATGGCATCAGCAGCCGACAGCCCAACATTTCTGGCCCTGACTGTAAAGAGCCCCAGTGTTTGGAAAGATCTGCTGAATTTAAATGGATCAAAACTATTTTGTGAATTGCAGTCTGTACACAAAGATTTAAAACTACAAATAGGACAGGCAGTTCCTGACTGTTCCCTGAGCTGTCGTTACAATTTCTTTAGCAACCTCTAAATCTACCAAGGGCATCAGTGGAATATTTCACATAAGAGAGAAGCGATGCACATAAAAGGAGGGCCAAGAACAAGTTGTAAAGAATATTAATGGCTCTTCTTCCAAACAGTCCCAATTTTTATGAAAATCAAATGAGTGATAAAAAAAAAAAATCTATGAGACGATACGAAACCTGCATGTAACAAATAAACCAGAGGGACGGTGGCATTTTGATCCTGTTAGACCCAAGATACTGGCGTTTTTACCTTTGAGGTGCTAAGAAAACTATAGTCGGACACAAGGAATCATTTCTATGAGGTTCCACACGTTTTCTCACATCCTGCTACTTCTATTTGGAGAACAGCTGGTCTCATGTGCAAGGCCACACTATTTGCACAAGACTGTTTTCTGTATCTCATATCTCAGTTATAAGAGTTGTTACCCAGAAGATCAAGTACGACTTTTCTGATAACAACCAAGCTTTGAAATAAGTACAGTAATGCATTTCCCTTTCCAATGTCCATGTTCCATTTATAACATTTACCATATAATCAAAGAAACTTGGGATAAAGTGTTTAACTTTATGTTACAGATGAAAAAAGGCTCAAAGAGGTTAAGGAAATGGCTCAAGATTATCTACTATTTTGATACTAAAAATATGTATGCTTAAAGTAGTCTTAAGAAGGTTAAGACAAAAGTGATTTCCTATGGGAACGTACAGGCTGATTTCCAAAATCTTTTGAATATTTAACCTGTTTGAGGGTGCTAGAGGCTCTAATATCTAAGTAAGGCCTGGCTGGGACAATGCCCAGCTACCAAATCTTGAACTAAATTCTACGCTGACCTACTGAGAGCTATATGAAGGTACAAGTGAATTTTCAGAAACTACTGTGATAAATGCATACTCCCATCTCCCCTGATCGCCTCCTTTCCCCCTTCTTTTTGGCATTATGTTTCCTTCCTCCTAAGGTTACATGCTGTGGCATATATGAGCCACGTGGTCTGATAGGTGCGGGTGAAGATAAACTGAGGTAGCAAAAAAGAAAAAGAAAAAAAGAAAATCCTATGAGCTTCTCAATCCTCATTAGCACACAGCTCATGTTATATGATTAGGTCAACTTGTCACTCCCACAAGACTTGGTTAATATGGAAACACACTTATCAGACATGTCTACATTGCTATGGGGAAAAAGGACAGTCTGTGGTGATAATAAAAAAAAGAGGGGAGCCCTAGCCAGTTTGGCTCAGTGGTGAGAGTCGACCCTCGGACTGAAGGCTCCTGGGTTTGATTCCGGTCAAGGGCATGTACCTCGGTTGTAGGCTCGATCCCCAGCCCCGCTTGGGCATGTGCAGGAGGCAACCAATCTGTGTCTCTCTCTTACATTGATCTCTCTCTCCCTCCCCCCCACACACCCACCCACACACTTCCCTCCATCCCTCCCTTGCACTCTCTAAAAATCAGTGGAAAAAATATCTTGAGGTGAGGATTTAAAAAAAAAACAAAACCCTTAGGACAGAGGACCCCATGTGCTCTCCCTCCCAGGAGGAGGCCTGTGCCTTTACCTTCCCTCTTCCCTAAGGCGCATTACCTTTACCTCCCTCACTCCCAAGCTCCAAGGGTGCTTCCCTTGCCTCTATAACCTGTTTTCTAAGCCTATTTCTTTTACGAATTGCTTCGTCTACCTCTGTGATTTTCTAAATAAAGTTTCTCTTATAGTTGGAGTCTTGGCTCTGAATTCTTTCCCAGCCAGAACCCAAGTACCGAGGTTGCAGAACCCAAGTCTGGTCAGACCCCACCAGTCTAATACCTGGTGCTGTTCCTGCCTCTACCAACAGGGCAAAACACTAACCATGGGTTATACAGATGTACAAGCCAAATGGGGGTTCATTATCCTATCCTTTCTACCCTTCTTTATGATTGAAATTTTTCCAAAATGAAACACTGGTTGAAACCATTGGGTAAGGCAGGCGAGAGGGTAAGAATGACTTTCATCACTGTGAAAGGGGAGGGGGAAATGACATTAACGTCAATGGGATAAAATGTGAAAAGCTCCTTAGTATTAGTTTTCTCAGAAAATACAAAGCTCACATCACACTACTGACTTTCCTCACTGTTCTCTTAGCTTCATTGTTCTGAAAGCATCCCCTCATAAATTGAGCCTAGATGTGCTTTTCCCAGATACCTAAATGTGAATTTTCAGCCATAGAAATAAGTTTAAGGATCACCACATTCACGGAAATTTTTCCTGTTTGAAATAGGAATTGAGAGGTCAAGAGTTGCATTCATTAGACAAGAAGTAAAAGGCTTCCTAGAGCTGCTGTCTTGGGTAGAAATCAAGTATTTTATTTAGAGTTCTGAAGATAATGGCAAGTTGGAGGCCAGCAGTCACTGATCTAAATATTAATCAGGATTCTGAATCGCCCATTAAAGATAAAATCAGCCCAAACAATAACACGTGATGACTATCCACTCTTCATTTACATGTTCAAGGACAACTGTTCCGACCTCAGGCACTCCACTCTACCTGACTAATAAACCAATTAACACCATGTCTCCAGGGAATGAAAGCACAATTTCTAAATTTATGCAGTTCCACAAATATACTCAATGTTATTAATTTATGCTAAAGAGTTCTTATTTAACAGTAAAGTTTCACATATAAATGGTAAAGCACATATATCTGTAGATATCATGGAACATACTTTCTCAAGTATGAGTCAGGACACATTATGCTAAAGTACGATACATACTATTAACTCTTCTACTATTGCCTCCTACAATCATTTAAAATTCAGTTCAGGAAAAAGCAAAAGTATAGGAACAGAAAACAGAGCAGTAGTTTCCAGAGATTGGGAGCAGGTAGGATGACAGTAAAACAAGTGAATACAGTATATAATTTTAGTGGTGGTGGAAATGTTCTGTGCCTTGATTGTAGTGGTGGTGACACAATTACATGCATTTGTCTAAACTCATAAAACTGAACACCAGAATAAACTTTAACTTACGTTTTTTTCGTAGCTTTTAAAAAAGCAAGATAGAAAAAAATTTAATATATTTTATCAAATGCCAAAAACCACACACCCCAAACAAAAAACTCTAGCTTTAAGATTAGAGAATTAAGACACACTAAGGCCCCGGATAAACAGATAAGGGTATTATCTGTTTGTTCCAGGAGGAAGTTTTATACTTCCCTTAATCTTAAATAATCTTTGCAGAAAGAGCTTTCTTTTTAAAAAAATCCAATTTACAAACCAGTGACAAACATGGGAAAAAGGAAAAAAGTAAATGTTGAACTCACAGTTCCTTGTTTCCATGAACTTTTTGTGTAAATTTCTATGTAAATTAGAATTAATGGTGAACTGCTGAAAGGGAGTCCAGAATAGTCTTCCAACTAAAGGGATGGCTCTCAAAAATTTTTTTTCATTAGCACCTTCTGCCTCAACTTTTGTAGAAAATGGGGGAAGACAGAAAGGAAAGGAGGAGGAAAATTTGGCCATAACAATGATGTACAACTTCATAAGGTTAAGGAGGGAAAACAGAATGACATGTGCTTTTCCTTAGCAGTAAGTGTATGAATGAAACAGGTTTCAACTACAACACAAAGTTATTTCAAAATACTGATGAAGAAAGTATCTATCACTCCACATTGAGAAGTTAACCACACAAGCTACAATAACTTAAATTGATAATTATGAAGCTAAACCCACCATAGCTTATAACTTTTCAAAAAACCTGGTAATTGAAAATCAATAGTCAACTCAAGACAATGCTGATAATACTCTAATAAAAGGTGAAAATTGGCAGGAATTTTGTAATGAGAAATGAATATGCTATACTTATATAAAGCTACCCATATTAATCTTAGTAAATGTTAAACTCAGCTTATTACTCTAATCTGATTTTTCTCCCAAAATTAGAGCTTGCATGTTAATGGTTTTTTTTAGTATACTTTACAGTTCAGCAGTTTCAATTCCTGTGTGAACCTAAGGAGCAGCCTGACCTCAAGACCCTGGCTAATGCCAACTGCCCAGACACAGGAATCCAGATGGCCAACTCAAGGATGCTGACCATGAAAATCCATATTGGGACCAGCAAGGCCACTGCCTGCATGTCCACAGCCCTTCCCCTGATCTCTTTGTTCTGCCTTCCCTCTCCTTCCTTATAAAAACCCCTGCCTGCACTGAGATGTTAAGATGGGCTTTGGGATGAGAGTCTCTCATCTTCTCAGGTGGCCAGTACTTGAATAAACAACTTTCCTTTTTCACCAGCACCTGTCTCACGAGCTTGGCTTTCGTTGCAGCAGGCAGCCGACTCTGGGTTCTGTTACAATTCTAACTAACTGTCCATAAGCAGGCTGGGTAGGAGCTTGGTGATGCAACCTGTTTATGAATATCAAATTGTAGTAACTTAACTAATATCATAGTTACTAATGAGTATCCATCAATCAAGAGGGGTGTAAAAAGAATGTCTCTGGAACTATAGGAATCATATTCTGATTACTGAACAAAAAGCCAGAGAAAACCTAATCAAAGTGGAATTTTGGGGAGCTATTTTAAAGACAGAAAATATAAAATGTGATCAATTTACATGGGGATTGCTGTCAAACTGCTTAAAAAATGTCCTGGTATGGTATTTTAACACTTGTAAAGAAAACAAAATCCTAAGAGTCTCTAAAATCTAATCTACAGATGCTTTGTTATTGATAGAAAGGATTGTTAACCTTGGTGGGATATTCTCATGTTACAATCCACTTTAGATAATCATAGCTAACACTCAGGGAGCACTACTATGTATATTCCCACCACAACTCTAAGTGCTCTGTCTCTATTGGCTCATTTAACCTCAAGAGCTTAGGGGCCAGGAAGGTCAAGAAACATGCCCAAGGTTGTACACCCAGCAAATAGTAGAGCTGGGATTTGAACCCAGGCAGGTGGTTTCAGGGCCTATGCACTTAACCACTCTGCCACTCACTACTCCAGGTATTCTGGAATGATTTATTATTTATATATGATATACACACACACATCACACATACATATATACACTAAGTTGTCCTCCCTTATCCACAGTTTCACTTTCTATGGTTTCAGTTACCTGAGATCAACCATGGTTTAAAAATATTACATGGGAAATTTCAGAAACAATTCAGAAGTTTTAAACTGTGCACCAAAATCTCATGCCTTCCCTTCCTGAATGTGAATCATTCCTTTGTCCAGTGTCTCCATGCTGTATATGCTTCCCACCCGTCAGTCACTTAGTAGCCATCTTGGTTATCAGATCAGTCGTTGTGGTATCACAGTGCTTGCATTCAAGTAACCCTTACTTTATTGTTACAACTGTTCTATTTTATTATCAGTTTTTGTTAATTTCTTACTGTGCCTAATTTATAAATTAAACCTTATCACAGGTGTGTATGTATACCAAAAAAAAGGAATAATAGGATTCGATACTCTTCTGTGGTTTCAGGCATCCACTGGGAGGTCTTGGAATGAATTCCTGTGGATAAGGGGGGACTACTGTATATACTTGTTCTCAACAGTTGAGACTGGAATTTATTCTCATATCTGCATCATTCTATATTACAGCAACTGTGCACAGGTGATATTCATTTTTGTCATATGAATATAAAAATTCAGAAGAGAGATGAAAAAGCAACTTATTCATTTTGAATGCATGAATACAACAGGAGGCAGAAAACAGATGTAAAATAAACAGATTTTGACACCGAAGCTCTTGTAGGTGAAGCACATTTCATATAAAGTTGGCATCTCAATTCTACCTAAACAATAAAGTCCTTAAAATGTTTACAGAAGAAAATATTACAAAGACTACCATGGGGAGGGGGTATTTCTCAGGCACTTGCCAGATACTAATTTACAGATACATGACTCTCTTCCAGAGTCACAAGTGTAACATTTTCTCTCTTAAAAGGAAATAGTATTTGGTTTCATTTGAAGGCAGACCAGATACCTGCAACTGTGATGACAGTGTTTTAAATACAGACCATGGGGTGGGGTGGGGTGGGGTGGGGTGGGGTGGGGTGGGGTGGGGTGGGGGGAGTGTGTGTGTGTGTGTGTGTTGGGGTTGGGGTAGAGGTGCTCATTTATCCGCATCATCCTACTATAACCTAAAATTCCCCTACGGGATCACACATTTTCTTCAGTCCAGTATTTGAACTTGTGAAAGCCATCCATTTCTACTCAGATGGTTCAGCAGAAGGAAACATGGCTTGGAACAGAGGGAACTTGGGCCTGATGTCTAGTTCTGATATGATATGATTGCAGGATGTAGAATATATTCATTCTACCTCTCTGGGCTTCAGTTTTCTCATGTGAAAAAGGAGAGATGAGATGTAAGATTTGATTTGGGGTGGTGAACCCAAAAAAACAATATACAGATGATATATTATAGAACTGTGCACCTGAAACCTATATAATTTTATTAACCAATGTCACCCCAATAAATTCAATAAAAGAGACACATTTTTTTTAAAAAAGGAGAGAAGTAGACAATCTCCAGGGTTGCTTCGTGCAGACTGTGTGATTCATTGCCAGGGCAGGCCTGGCCTTATTGGGGTCATAAGGATCAATCTGCTCTGTGAACAGAGATGGTTCCATGGAACATGAAAGAGGAACAACCCGATGATACATTCATTGAATCTGTTATTTCCAAAACAAACTTGTTTCAAAACTTTACTTCTACTACTGCCCAAAAGAGTCAATTTCCCACTAAATGTGTTGACTGCCGTATGCTTCTAATGTAGAAACACATCCTGTTGCCTCATTTAATATCAATGAACATACCACTGTCAAATCCATAAATATACAGTGATTTTTCCTTTTCAATATCCACAGATATAACTACATTTCCTGGCTTAATGGATAACCTCTTCATGAACCTATACTGATTTTTAAATAAGCAAAACATTTCATTTGGATTTGATACTGATTTCCTTTCCTCTCTCTTTTAAAAGAGTTTTTGGGGTGTATTTTGCATTTTCTTTGATTAAGGTAAAATACACACACCGTAAGATTTACTATCTTAACCATTATAAGTGGACAGTTCAGTGGCATGAAATACATTCATACTGTTGTGCAACGATCACCACCATGCGTCGTCTCCAGAACGGAGGGATATGGGTTGAGGAAACCTTTAAAAGACCATCCAGCAAGCATGGCACATGAAAACATGCCTCTCCCTTCCTACCCCCTCCAGGCCCTCACATGACTCAGAAGCTAACTGAACCAACTTGAACTGTACTAACTGAACCAACTAGAAGTAAGGCCACTGGTTGGTGACAAGAAAACAAAGGAAAAGGGAAAGGACTATGCTACGGAGTCAAGTTCTCCTGCAATGCAGGGAAGGCATCTCTAGGAAAGACGAGCGCTAGACCAGCATTTCCTCGGGATGCTGGAAACAGCTGCCTTTGAGCACAAGCTCGCCGAAGGACCCAGCCGGGCCCCACTCCCAAGGTCTTACACTTCAAAGGGCAGGGGGCATTTTCACTCGGGTTCTCTTTCCCTGCGGCAGGTAACACATTTCAGGCCCGCCGCACAGTGAAAGGCAAGGTGAGTGCCAGGGCACCTGGCTGAGGAAAGGCATGCAGGGCCAGGATGTCAATTCTGAAGACAGCATTCACAATGGGTCTGTTCAACCCGACTGCGAATTACTACCAAGCTGAGAGGATCCCCAAGTCTAAGAAATAGAAACCTCGCCTGGCTCTGCGCATTCAAAATGTGCACAGTGTTGCACTAGAAACACCCAATGTGCCAACATTCAACTTCTTAAAATAAGGATTCCTCCTTCCCATTCCCCAAACTCTCCTATGTTCCCTGTTTTGTTGTGGCATCCCATATCCTAGCAGGGACCCAGGATGGACGCCTGTTACCTCACCTTGGCAACATGGGGTTTAGGGGTGCCAACTCTCCATGCAATCAAAAATCTGCATATAACTTTTGACTCCTCCAAAACATAACTACTAATAGGCTATTGTTGAGCACAAGCCTTACCAATAACATAAACAGTCAACACACACATATTTTTTATATGTATTATATACTATATTCTTATAATACAGTAAGCTAGAGAAAAGATAATGTTATTACGAAAGTCATATGGAAGAGATAATACATTTACAGTATTTATTAAAAAAAAATCCACATTTCAGTGGACCCACGCAATTCAAACCCATGATATTCATGGGTCAACTAGAGTATCAAAAAGTGCATTATTTGGGAATGAGATGGTAAATGGGGAGCGGGGAGGAATGGGGATGCTGGACTGGAAATCAAACTACTCCACCAGCTGAGAAATTTTAGGGGCACAGACAAATTGTTTATCGACTTAACAATAGCACAGCTGATGTGGCTCAGCGGTTGAACCTCAATCTAGGATCCAGGAGATTGTGGTTCAATTCCTGGTCAGGGCACATGCCTGGGTTGCAGGTTTGATGCCAGGCCCCGGTCTGGGAACACGCTTGAGGCAACCAATCGATGTGTCTCTCTCACATCAATGTTTCTCTCTCTCTCTCTCTCTCTCTCTCCCCCCCCTTCCCTCTTTCCCTCCCTCCTTCCCACTCTCTCTAAAATTCAGTGGAAAAAACATCCTCACTCCTTGGGTGAAGATTAACAAAAAACAGAGCTAAATGCATGAAGATGTTCATTGTGCCACTACTCACCTTATAAAAAAACAGGAACAATCTACATGCCTGTCAGTGGAGGGCTCAGGCATTTGGAAGAAGAGGGTGTTTCTGGGGGCACTGATCATGGCGTGGCAAAGGCAGTGGGCAGGTTAAGAAAGAGAATGGACAGGACTGTGTTGAGCTAGTGATGGGCATTTGCAGGGGGCACAAACTTCTGACCTTGTGGTAAGACTATGGGAAGGCCTTGGAGCGGTGGAGAAATGTCAAAGATACAAAAGGAAAACTTTTTTTAAATGATAGCTATGTCAACTAGTTACCAACAGCCATTGAAGGGAGGCTATGATGATATGATTAGGTAAATATAAAAAACTAAGAGATTCACCTACAAACATCTTTTTCTTATACACAAAGGACTTCTATGTCTCGAAGTTTATTTCCTCTCTTGCTGAAGCACAGACTCCTGTCCCTCGCAGCACCTTAGTAACTGTGACCTCCCAGCTGTAGATGGACATTTCTTTCCTTTGCACTGTCCTCTCTCCCCCAAAACCCAGAGTTCCAAAAGCCATTGCCTAAAAGAGGTTTCAAATATCAAAAAGTCCCCTATCTACCTGCCTATAGAAGAGCTATGTGATAAAGTTCTGTGTTTTAAAAATTAATATCTAAAATATAAAACAATAAATATGTTACTTAAGAAGGTGAATGACTTACAAATTGGAAGCAGCTTCTGACACTCGGCTCAATGTTACTGCCCCCAAAGGATGCAACTTCACCCAACTGTCTTGGGATTTGGATGGAATCATGCAGGAGGAGGCCCAGCCGGCGCTGGTCACAAAATCCTGTTGAACTTGCCACTTGCTTGAAAAGGTCTACAAAAGGAAGAAGAGAATTGGAACGGTCAAAAAGTAGCCCCAAGTAGATGCTAGCAGAACCTAATGGCCAACTCAGTTCCAGTAGCGATTCTCGAGAGTGGCCAATATTCCCAGGGAGGGGTTACCTTTACTATATGTTAATCTAGACATGTAATATTTTTATGGATAAACTACAGCCCTTAAGAAATGAATTTACATACAATCTCAACACCTGAATTTTTCCTAAGCCAGAACATAATCCTTTGGGGAATATGTTATATATAGGACATAACTACAATAATAAAATAACTGTGTCAGCATTAAGAACCATATAACTAGCTCGAAGCACCATCCCCTTCGGACATCAGAGATTCCAAAATGTCCCAAAATTGGGACTTCTTTATGAATCCATAAGATCACTGAGTTTCTTGAATGTGTTCCCACAGGATGCTGTATATATCACTACGTTGTCTGTGATTCAATAGGTGGCTGTCTTTTTGGCGGAAGAATGACATCTCCTTGAGAGCAGGGACCATATCTTGGTCAACCATGTGCCACAAGTGTCCAGAATAGAACAGTAGTACCTGTGGATAGCAGGTGCCCAATACAGTGGGTTCACGGAATTAATGAACATATCGAACACTTGCAACATGTTTTGCTCTCAGAAGTAAAATCATTTTAATCATACCTTATATTCAAATAAAAGTTGCCCCAAAAATTAAATCCAAGAAAGCTTTTCCTACTCATAAGCACTTTAAACTCTAAGAAACTGAATATTTTAACGAGACATCTAAGATGGCAATAACCAAAATGAAACTGCACACACTGCTTTTACCCTCTCTTTAACACACACACACACACGAATTTTTCAAAATTATGAATTAGTTTCAAATATCCCAATTTGAAGTTAATATTTTTGTTTCACCAGCCTCAAAACACATTCCCTCTTAGTAGTTATTTGAAACACAGGCTTGAAGCTCCCCTGATGATTTAATTTAGTATTACAATGTGCTGGTACAATACCAGGAGAAGGTTAGATTATAAACTAACCTATAATAAGTATATTTAAAAAGGAAAAAACTGCCTGGCTGGTGTTGCTCAGTGGTTGAGCATCTACCTACGAACGAACCAGGAGATCAGGGTTTGATCCCCAGTCAGGGCACAGGCCCGGGTTGCGGGCTCGATCCCCAGCAGGGGGCGTGCGGGAGGCAGCCGATCAATGACTCTCATCATTGTCTCTCTCCCCTGCTCCCTTCCTCTCTCTGAGATCAATGAAAACATGTAAAAAAAGTAAAAAAATAAAAGGAAAAAAACCCACAGAAAAATTTTATTTTATCCAAGATACGTTCTTAAACGGTTAACAAAATCTGCTCAGTTATTTGTCTTTGGTTTTTAGGATGAGAAAACTCCAGTGGAAACTACATAAAAGTGAGAGCTCAAAAGGCTTGTGTAGTTTTTGGCTGACTCCTGGGGGGGAAATGAGCAGTAGGACACATAGTGGCTTTGGAGGAATTTAATCTCTTTTATCTCCTGCCTGTCCTTAAGCTCAGCACATCTCCTGGTCCCCGTGAGGCTAGGCCTTCGGGGGAAAGAGAAAAGACTAAAATCGAGGAGGGTTCTTTAATATTCCTACTGAAAAGATTTCTTACGAGCATTTGAGCATTTAAAGGGGAAAACACATTCGGTCCTTCAGGGTGGGAACGAATGGTTGCTTCGTCATCTCAACCATCCCTCCTCTAGTGTTTGCTTTTAACCCTTTGCGGTCATATGAAATTTGGACATGGGTGGCGTACTGGTCGGAATTAAGAGCTTTCAGAGAAATTATGAACTGATACATGAATGAATAGAGTTAAGATTCGTACGGTTCCTTGCTGTGGTGGCTGAGAGCAGACATACGACCGGAACGGTAAAAAAGCTTTGGTGGCTGAGAGTAGACAAACGACCGCAAAGGGTTAATTTGGATTGACAAATTTTTAA
Source organism: Miniopterus natalensis (assembly GCF_054644295.1). NCBI lineage: Eukaryota > Metazoa > Chordata > Mammalia > Chiroptera > Miniopteridae > Miniopterus > Miniopterus natalensis. The sequence continues at coordinate 88,448,621 of NC_142103.1, read as the reverse complement.
GCAGAAGAACCCAATGGCTAATCAGGAGGAAATTCTATAAGGTGATATTTACCCCGTAAAAACTGGCAAGCTCCAATCTGTCTCTCCAATAACAACACGTTAGTCACATCACAGAATGGGCTGTGTCAGTGCACCTCGCAGTAAGATGATTATAAAATAAACACTGTTTCTTGAACACGAATGCCAGACAGTAGTCTTTAAGTAAGAATCCAAAGACTAGGCAAGAGCACAGATTTAACCGTCACATTTATTTTTCCGACTTATACAAAGGGGTTAGGAAATCAGGCTTTATTCCCCAGGAACATGGGTTTTATTCAGACACAGTCAATGTAATACTCAGGCTGCAGAAGTTAATCCTTACTCTCTATTTAAATACCTGCAAGTTAATGTTTGACAGGGAACAGCACAAACCACATTTTATGACATTCTAAAAGCAGCTCTGCATCTTACACGGAGAACTTGCTGTCAAGTAAGAACACTGCCGTTCTCCACCTAGAGCTGGGGTAATTAGCCAACGTTAATAAAAGAACACAGAGTTAATACACATGACTTACATCTGTACTTGTCCTCCAAGTGTGCTTTACACAGAGAAATGATGCCAGTCTTAAAAGACAGGACCCGGATCCTCCCCGTTCGTCCCCTATTTTAAATAATCAAATCAGAAAACGATTACTGACATTTTACTAGACGGTAAACCCTTTTCAGCTAAGGAGAAAAACACACCTTGGATATGGGAACTCTATTGACCATTGTTTCATTAAGATTAAGAACTTTTCTGAGTTCATTATCTATTTGGCTGATGACTTAGAATGTGATGGAAATCTGACCAACTCCGCCAATGAATATTTACCAAGTTTTCAAGTCTCAAAACCCTTACTTGAGTTGTAAGAGTGGCTCTCCATAAAATAGGAAAAATATCCTTCTGGTCATCCATGGAGAGCCGCCTGGGTCTAAGGCGGTAAATGGATGAATCCCTACTATGCACTAAGCTATTCCAGCTACTGAAGCAAATTACTTACTTTGGTTATTGAAGCCAAAGAAAAATTACCAGCAACTAACTGCTCTGCCCTCTTCAAAACTCTTTTAGATTTTCATTACATTGCCCTTCCTCAGAAGAAACTTAACCACTTCAGGCCATATGACACAGAATGTCAAATATGAATGTTTATCTCCTTAAGAAAAATATGATACGGTCTATTAAAGAGCTTCAAATATATGATCTTAAAGAGCAACTGAAAAATAAGCTATTGCTATGTCAATGCTTTAATATATATACTTTGAGTTTACATATAAAGCTGAAATACAGCATCGCATATGACAAATTTATTAATGTTTATTATATCCATGGGGAAATTTAGAAACGAAAAGTTTTCATTTTGCAGAAAATGTCTTTCAATGATTTTCAGCTTTTATTTTGTTATGGAAAACAACATTAGCTATTGGTAAAAAAAAAAAAAAAAAAAAAAGTAGACTAATTCTCCCATTCTCCCATTTAGCACTTTGAAATTACAAAGGATAGGTCCCAACTGTGGTTATTTTTGGTGAGCAATATGCTCGACTTTCAACTGGTACAATTTACCAAATCCCCTAGTCAAACAGAAATCCTGGATTCTGATGCGTTAACAAAAAAATTACTATTGTTGGCATTTTTTCTCATTCTTCTTCATTGTTTAAAAAAGAAAATCAAAGTTTAACAAATAAACTTTGTGCAGTAACTCAGGTCTTCAGGGAACTAAACTGCTCTCAAATAATTTCCAGGCACGTAGAAAGAAAGTTATATACTCAGAACCCATTCATATGTCATCTGCAGAGAAAATGGTGCTAAAATGAATGTGAGGAAAGACCTGACTACAGGCCCTATCAAAGCAAATGTAAGGGTAACCTACAATTACAATCCAGTGTATTCAAGGGCATGGTAGATACCGATCAGGATTCAACAGCCAGGTGATCTCAGAATTTAAAAAGCAATCCCTTATAAAATGACAAAGAAAAAAGGGTATACATTTTAATCCAGGAGGCGGTAGAAATCTACAGCAAAGGCAAAAGGCGAAATAGTTGACATGCAACTCGTTTTCGAAAACCTTCCCGGATTTCCAAATGGGGAGATGTTCTTTTTGACATGTGAAATGAGGCATGTAATAATTCTGAGGTCTAAGAAGAATTCAGGCAAAATTAAGACCAATTCCTTCTGCTACCTTCCTCAACTGTCTCCATTAAAGCTCAAGACAAAAATTCAAACTGGGGATCTCTATGTTGAATCCCAAAGAAATAAACGAGAGCTGTCTAAGAAAGAGTGATGAATTGGAGGAGCCTGTAAAAGCTTATTTTAAAAATAAAACCCAAAACTTCCTCTGTTCGAGGAGCTGAGTCTGCTGTATTAAGGGCTTGTTTTCATTTCATTTGGCTTATCAACTCATAATCTCCTGCGCAGATCTCCAGAGTATCAGCTGACACTATTCAGATCTGGTGACAGGTATGAAAGCATCTCCGGGAGCACATCTGCCAGTGAGAGGGAGCCACCCCCAAAGTGGATGGGGGAATTCAGGACACACAGGCAAGAAAGCGAAAGAACCAATGGCTACACGCTGGCCCATTATAAAAAATGAGTATCTCTGGGTTTTGTTTGTTTTCTAATCTGAGAGCAGTCAACGTCCTAGCTCTTACCTCCTAGCTTATGAAAACAAAATATTTTTCAGCTCCAATAAATGCAAAAATGATTTCTCACAGGGACAGCATTAGGTCACACAGCTTCATGAAACTTTCAACCTTAGGACCAAATTCCTAGACCGGAGTCCTGTTGTGATGCTAATTAAACCTTCACAGTTCCATACAATGAGCCTCCTGTGACGAGTCTGAAAGAAAAGCTGGCCGTACATACGTGTCATAAACATTCAGCAGCCAGTTGAGACACATATCAACGCAGAGGGGGACGTTGACCAGGTTGTTGTGCTCTTGCTCCAGGCGGTCATAAACAGTGGTCAAACAATTAATGATCTGCAGGATGTCCATGGGCTGGTCATTTTGCTTGAGGTTGTGCTGATCCAAGGCATCACATGCGGCTGACAGGCTCAAGAGATCCACTGCAAAAGCCACATAAAATCACAAGTGATTCAAAGGGAGGGGGAAGAGTCCTCCTTCCACTATTTTTCCTTTACCTTTGAGAATCTGGTAGAGATGTCTCGTGTCCTTTTGTAAACACCAAACCCGAACCCTACCCTCTTTTCTCTCTTTCTTTTTTTATTTTTTAATTCCAGTTTACATTCAGTATTATTCTGTATTAGTTTCAGGTGTGCAGCCATGTGGTTAGACAATCATGTACTTTACAAACTGGTCCCCCTGATATTTCAAGTATCCACCTGGCCCCGTGCATAGTTCAAACCCTACCCTCTTTCATTTATTTTTATTTAAATATGTTCTTATTGATTTTTATTGAGTTGAGAGAGAGGAAGGGAGAGGGAGAGAGAGAGAAACATCAATGATGAGTCACTGATCAGCTGCCTCCCGCACGCCCCCTGCTGGGGATCGAGCCCGAAACCCGGGCCTGTGCCCTGACCGGGAATCGAACTGACCTCCTAAGTCATGTAAACCTACCCTTTTTAAAGAGTTTTTATTTTCATCCCTCAGCTCTAAGTTTGATGACTTTGACGTGTGTTCAGGATCTGAGGTGGTTCTCACATGCGAGCAGAGAGATAGTTCCCATTCTTGAAGTACTGGGGAATATTTGCGAGTTGAGGGGGCCTATCCTGTTCTACATAAACCAAGTCATTTTCAACTGAATAAAGAAAAAACTATTTTACTATGTTACTGGAGATTTTGAAAGAGCTCTTGACCATACTTTCTTGTATTAGCATCAGAGAAGGTCAGCTTCATTACACTGCATGGTTAGGGTGTGTAAACTCTAGTTCTAGTTATGCATTTATAATTATTAAACAGTTTCCTTCTTGAAATATCAGTCACCTCACAATCTTCCTGCTATCTTAACATTAGGTGAAAAGATTATCTGCTTCATGAAAATTTTCCACGGGCAAACTAAAATAGCTGCACAATTGATCCAGTTCCATGCCTGAGGCTTACTTATTTCTTCTTTCGCTTTCAGATTGTATTTGACACTGTACTTTTCGAAACCTCTAAGACCTTTATGAGTGTGTGGGGAGGGCAGGGGGGAGTTCCCTTGATCGGAGGTGGTGTTTAATCAAGTGCCAAAAGACGAAAATTTAACAAAGGTGAAATCTCAACCTTGTCCAGCATCAGCATATCGCAAGCTTTATTCCCAAGTGTCATGAAAAGATGCTTTTTTCTAAAGCCAGCTTATTAGCCAAACTGGAAATGCAACAACAACATGCTGTTACAACACCTTCTACACCTAAGCTCTGGTCTGAATTCTCAGTCCTTTGAGAGCAAGAATCAATGGTAATTAAGTACATTTCTCACGCATCTCAGAGGAGGAGGCAATACAATTATAAATTGTAACCGCAGATAAACACCGGCCAACCCAGTCAGTAAACAGCTTGCCCAATACTAAAGAGATGTAAATTTAAGGCTTTAATGTATTTTACCAGCTATTTGTGGCCGATTCTAATTAAACATTAAGGAAAAAAACAAAAACAGTGGTTAATACCTATGTAGGTTAATACCTAAGCAGTACATATTTTTCTTTTAAAAAAGGGAAATAAGTACTTTCGAAGTTTCCCTGGAAGCATGAAAGAGACCTGGTGGTGGGAGCAGGAGGGTTTTTTCTTTGCTTTTCATCCCAGTGAGCAAAGCTCTGTGATTCCATGCACCAATTTCCCTAAAAGGCCCCGAACGAGCACCCATCTTATCAAGGCAAAGGCCACTGGGGAGGAAAAACATTTTTCTGCACCCTTCTAAGTTCTTCTGGCTGGTCTAAGAATTAAACTGATATGAAACAGGGTAAAAGGAGGAAAAAAAAAAAAAAACCAATTTAATTTTGTGCAAATGGGGAATCCACACGAACATGAACATTCCAAAGACAGTAAGTCAAGATGAGTTATAATTGTTATTCTGGACTAAGGAGAAAGAGGCAGAGATCTGGAACTTCAAAGGCAATTCACAGGAAGATGATGAGAGTTAATGTTTAGTAAAAACATGTTTTGCTGGGGCATTCAGGAACTGTGGGCCACAGAGAGGACTTTGGTCAAATGGGCCTTCCTAGGTTCCTCCCTACCACACCTAGTTCATATTAAACTATAGTTATCTGTGATGATAGCTCCCTGCCCGGAGCAAGTCTTTTAGGCAGTTAGGGGGAAGGTCAAAAGTTCTTCCTGAGTCTGCTTTCGGCTCAAAGTATTCCACATGGCAAAGGGACACATTTTAAGGTGGAGATTTTGCTACTCTACAGGCCCCACTCCTTTCGCTTAAAAATACTGTCAAGATAATGGCCTCTTTACAATGGTGACTTTGCTTGAAGTGGCAGAAAGGAACCTAACTTGATTTGAGAGGGAGGCAGGTAGGAAAAAGAATAAAGAATTTAAAAAATAACAGTGCAAGCAGGAAAGACACAAGGACGGAAAGGCCCAGCGGGCCCCCCATGGGAGGCTGGAGAGGGGTAGAGACGAAAGAACTCAAATTTTCATTTTCTCTTCTGTGTGCTTGATTTTCTCTGAGGGCACGGCTTCAGGTGCAGGTAGTGAGAACATTCAAAAATGCAGCCAGGCCCGGTTGAGCATCAACCCAGGAACCAGGAGATCGAGGTTTGAGATAGAGGTTTGAGATCGAGATCAGGGCACATGCCCGGGTTGCAGGCTCGATCCCCAGCAGGGGGTGTGCAGGAGGCAGCTGACTAATGACTATCATCACTGATGTTTCTATCGCTCTCTCTCCCTCTCTCTGAAATCAATAAAGATATATTTTTTTAAAAAAAGAAAAAGAAATGCAGCCCACCATTTCACCAGTGGCAGAGAGAAATGGGTTTCTTCTAAACACCAATATTCCTAACATGTTTCTTTATATATTGAAGGAAGCTGTGGGAGGTTTGAAGTTTCTCTATTATTCTCTTTTGTGTTACTCTGCCTTAATCATAATAAATATTTTGCTTTATATCTAAGGATAGAAGAACTAACAAGTGAGAATTTTTAGACTCACTTTTGTAAGTCTAACTTACCACTGCAATGGAAACAAACACACCGACAGCAAAATTGCATGAATTTCTTTTTAGCAGGCCTAGTCTTATCTCGGTGCAGGTGAATGGGTAACAAGCAGAATAGAAAATTTGGAGTATAAATAGCTCCAGAGTGGAGCAGAGTGATTGCTCTGAAATAACAGGAGCAAAAGATGACATAGTTGGGAGAGAAATACTGTGCAGTGCGCTCTGCTAAAACTCGATGTGGCTAAACACAAGCACCATCCATCACAGAACGCTGGAAAACACACTCCTCAGAACAAACATATCAAACCGAATTCCACTTTCATGGAACAATTTTTAAAGACTTCTATTTAGGGATGCATAGCTGAAACTGCAGGCTTGAAAAGAGGTGAAAAAATCGATAAGGGCAATTTAATTGCCACACAGATATACACTTAAGTGTCCAAAACGAACATCTTCTAGAATATATTGAGATTTTTTTGAAAGCCTCAACAAGCAACCAGCAGACATAACTTTGTGACACTATCCTTTTACCTCAAGCTAGGAATTTCCATTTAGGGGAAAAAATATATATATTGTTTAGTGTATTCACTAGGGAATATATTTCAAAGCTATATTAAAACCCAAGTATGTTCTTATATACCCTCTCTTTCAAAAATTGTTTACAGTAGAGGATGCCATAGGTTTTGACGGCACTGAGTGGGGACCCCTTGGTGGTGCTCCTAATACAAGAGAGGGGCCTGGACAGGACACTATCCTCTTTGCTGTGTTGGAAAAGCAGCACGTGGCAGGTGGGGGACTTCAGCACTGGATCCCCATTAATGGTTCCTGAGGCTCTGGTTGTGCCTAATCATCCTTTCAACAGTCTAAGTTCAAGTGCTAACTCGATTCCTCTCCTTCCGTATGACAAATGAGGAGGAGAGGTGGATTTTAGGGTCTTTTACAGAATCATAGGCTTTGAGATCTACAAGGCACCTTTAGAATCGTTCTGCAGTAGAGAAAACCGAGACCAGAGATAAGAAGACTTCCTGTGGGTGTTAGGGCAGGACACCCAGGCTTTCGGGCTCCTCATGGAGGTACACACTGAAAAGCAGAAAGGGTGCCGCAGAGGGTGTCCTTACAGGCTTTACTGAGAAAGAAAGAAAACCATTCTTTGTTCCCCGCTAGTGATAACAGGAGAAGAGAGCACCACAAAGTTGGCTAGAATAAGTCCCATGGTGCCGACACAACTCCGAGCTCATCCCCTGGGTAAACCCGAATACTCTGGGTTAATACATAAATAATCCTGTAAGCTAACTAGTGCAGACAGAAACACAGGGGGGTTCTCACGGGATAGCTGCTATGTGCTTGCTGACTTTTTTTGCCCAGGCAGCAGAAGGCACCTGTGGGAAGAGGGAACTTGTTGACATCATACGAAACTCACTCTCCAGGCAGCTTGTATTTCAGGCTGAAGGCCTTTCCAAGCAAATCTTTGCCCAGCAAAGAAGTCAATGCACTTTGATGTAGTTATCTGTGCTGCGAGAGAGAATTCCAGAGACTCCGGAGTGGGCACGAGATGTTTTGCTGAAACAGCCACATAATGCACAGCCTTGATGAAAACAATGAAGTGCCTTTTTGTGTTGACATGTAGCCACGGGTTCCAGGTTATCACTACTGTTTATTGCTCGCAGTAACACTGGCCATTTTTTTACCTGGTCTCAGTGAGACCTGTGGAGGCCACTGTGCTTGGGACTAGCTAGGTAGGAAGACTATGCCCAGGTTACCAGCAGGCTATTAGAAACCTGGTCGAAGCCTCTAGTATGTGCTCCCTGCTTGCCAAAGTGACTTGTGCTCACATGGGTGTTGGTTCTTGATCCAAGAGAGAAAGTGCATCCTGGTGAGGCCCTTGGAGCTTGCACCTGGCCTCTCTGGACCCTATGACGTGAGGCGGCCTGTGGCTGTGACACATATCCTCATTTTAATGATGTTGGTACACTGTAGCCTTTTCCTGCAATGAACTGTAGGTTTGCTAACACTTATTTGAGTTCCCTGAGTCCCCTTTCGCAATGGAGCTCTACCTGCCACTGCGAGTGCAATGAATGTCAGGGGTGCAATTGTCTAGACCCTGCAACTCACTCAAAGCTAAAAATACGGCGAAGACATTGGAAAAGAAAAACAGATGATTCTGATAAAAGGGATGAAAGTGAACCATTGCTGGTTGCCAAGCCACCCTGGGTGTGAAGTAGCACAGGCTTGGAAACTGGTTATCGATAATGCAACTTCCCAGTGGCATCTGGAAACGGTGGAACCTGAACGCCAGGAGCTGCACGAAATGGATTAGGTGGAAACCGCAAAATTCAATTCCTGGGCTGCATTAGCAAAAGCTCAAGTAAGTTCAGAAATCTCCTTCTGTTCAACTTCACCCTCTCCGGCCTGCAGGTGGAGTTCCAGCTAAAGGAACCTGGGCAACCATCACTTTTGATAAATGGGCTACACCTGTGAGACCAATTACAATTAAAACGATAGTTCAAGCAGGGAACTTGTAGGTGTTTCCTACTTCACCACAGTTTCCTTTTTCAATGTCATGCCTAGTAGTCCCTGGACTGAGGCTACAATTAAGAGTCTCAAAGGCTGGTAATATTCCGAAGCCTGATGTGATGGCTATTAGCTGGAACGTAAGTGCAAGAACTGCACAGAAATTGATGGAATAGATTACTCCTTCCCCACGCCTCGCCTAACTGGGGCTGTCACGAATGTTTTGTCGCCTACAGGACAGGCTTAGCCCCATTTTTCTGTACTGATCCAATCTGAAGCCCAACCACTGGGAAGAGACGAAGGAGAAACACTGGTGTATCTTCTCTTCTTTTCTTGCTACAAGCTAAATATGGGCTAGCCCGGTGGCTGCGCCCAAGGGACATAGTTGGTGTGTTGTTTGGATTCAGATTTATATGGAAGAGAAAGATAAGATTGTTGCCGAAGGGAAGGAAGCCACCCATGGTTCTTGAAAAGGGGAAGTTGCCATAAGGCTGGTGCCCAGAAAGAGGCTTCAACTTAGGGGACAATATGCTCCCTTCGCTGTGATTCAGATGCCCTTTTCAAAGAGCCAAGAAGTGAGGAGGACAGCTGGCCAGCCTAGTGAACACATTGGATGGAGAGATGGGAGTTGTGACTGTGATCAAGGCTCCACTGGCAACAATAAAGTGGCTGTGTCTTTCGGTTCTTGTTTCTGTTATTAAGGACCGGTGTTGGGAAGTACTCTGGGAATATTTAGCCAGTCATATATGTGGAACACTGATTTATAATAATCTGAATAAACACCGTCTAGCCATTAATTGGAATGATGAAGGCCTAAGAAAGGTATTGGGCATACAGTAGAAGGTTCAGAAGCTACATGCCTCATCCGTCATAATATTATGTGTAAAAATAGAGCTATTTGCCCCGTTACTGTACGAGGAAAGCCACATACGGCTGGAGGGACAGTTGGGACACTTGGATCACTGAGGAGGAATTAAGTTTAATTTGGTAGGTCTACTTCTCTGAAATTAAAAGGCAAGAAATTTGACACGGATGGTTAGAGAAATTTCTGTGGCATATTCAAACCGAAGTCCATTTAGGACTGGCTACTATTTATATGATGTTTGCCTGGGAGATTCGATATTTTTGCATCTCAAATTCCTTTCCTAGTTATAGTAAAGATGTTAGGACACAACGGTAACAACATGTCTGGTGGACCAAAGAGCATGGCACCTCTGGAAATAAAGGAACCTTAGGAGAATTAGGAGCTGGGTGCGGACTAGCTGGCCAGGTAGAATTTGCTATGAATGAGAAAAGGTAAACTGATGGAAAAGACCTCCTAGGGCAAAGAGAGCACTTCGAGGGCATCCGATTCCAGGAGGAAGGTTAAGGATGGCAAACTTCCTAGGATGACTGGAGAACGGAACCTACAAGGTGCCCTCTAACAGCTTCAGCACAAATACTGAGGGCCAACCATTCCTTCCCCGGTGTGTGACCCACGCGGACTGGACAAACTTTACACAGGACTACAGTGCTTTCCCTGGGAGAGAAATGTGTCCTGTTACAGGACCCCTCTCTTTGGGTGCCAATATCTGGCAAACCAGATAAGCTGAGAAAATTAGTTTGGCTCTGTCCTCAAGATGTTTTGAATTCTGAAATAACAGAGACCTGGCCTCTACCCTATGTGGTAAAATAATACATAGTACATGGGAAAAGTAGATTTTTGTGGGGGTGGAACAAAATAATTACCCTGGCCTCTCAGGCCCCCAGTCTGTGGCTGTGAATGCATATCCTAACTTTTAAAAATATATCTATATCTTTATTGATTTCAGAGAGAGGGAGGGAGAGGGTCATTGATTGGCTGCCTCCTGCACACCCCCCACTGGGGATCGAGCCCGAAACCCTGCATGTGCCCTGATCGCCAATCAAACCTCGATCTCCTGGGTCACAGGTCGATGCTCAACCTCTGAGCCACGCCGGCTGGGCTGCATTATCCTGACTTTAATGCTGTTGCCTAAGTGAAGCCTTTTCCTGCAAGACTGTAGGTTTGTAAGCCATGTTATCATGGGTCCTGTGAGTCTTCTTTAGCAACTGAATCCTGTCTAGTGCTACCTTAGTGCATCTTCAAAGGTGAGGCGCATTTAAAAAGAAGGGAGCATATTTCTCACCTGGTCTGGTGAGGGTGCACCCTTATTCAGACAGCTCCAGGCTATCCAAAATCTCTCTACTGTGTGAGCTAGTTGTTGAACAGAAGCAAACTGTTCTCTGTTTCTTGTTTGCAGAGCATTTGCCAAATTTATCAACTGCAGTATATTTGGTCCTATGGTTTGGGCTCTCTCCAACCTACCACACACTAATAAGCTAAATACACATGCTTTAAGTGCATTTTTATTTCTGATCTTAGAAGTTGGCTATCTTTTTAATTTTAGAAGCCACACACCTGTAGTATGCCATCAGAGCTACAGCGAGGGAAAGAAAAAGCTTAGATTATCTTCGTCGTAACTTTCAATGGGGTGTCAGCCATATGAACCACTTTATAAACCCTCTTTCCAAGATTTTCTCTTTGTCTCTGCTCTGCTGTCGAGTTTAATTTTCATTCACAATGCTTTGAAAGGCAATATGAAGTCATGCAACATTAAATCGATTTCATAGTGGGGACATTATAGGCCAATGGTGATGTTCTCGACTTAAATGGCACACTCTCTAGAGTGGATAAAACTGTGTTATTCGGGTGTCTGCCATACTGAAGCTTTGATGTGAACTGAAAAAAGAAGACCAAGTTGCTTAATGGCGGGAGCACTGCATATTTTCTAAGGCATCTGTAATTCAAACTCCTCCCTGGCATCAGGAAATCACTGAGATAACATCATTAATTTTCATTAAAGTAAGAGTTAGCAGAAGCAACCTTCGGCTGGGAAAACTAGCCAGAACAAGTTTTATTTGCCTGTACCACAGACAATGGCCCTTTATCATGGTTTTGCAGGCATAGAAATGACAAAAAAAGCCAGAAGAGAAACCTAAGCAAATATAAAATTAAAAGGAAATTCTTAAATCATCTCCTGAACGGTTAGTTAAGTAATGCGACCACATATGCTGCATTGCACATTCCTACTATACATGCAACCCTTCCTACCATTCTTGAGAATCCAGTACTTAATTAAGTAAATACACCCTAATTCTGCTCTACCATACTCGTCTTCAAGTATGAGAAAAGTCATTCTCAGAAAGGAAATGTTGAGAATTTCAAATATGTTTAAATGTGAGAATTCTACGTTCACAGCTTAACCTTTATTACAAGGTTATAACCTCAAATGGCCAAATTTTTTTTATACTATCAAATGCCCAGTTTCTCCGATGTTTACTGAAAATTTTAAAATAAACTGAAATGAAAGACAATGAGACACACATGTAAACAGTCTTATTTTTTAACAGGAGAATTGGCTAATGCCTAAATTCAAGGTCAAAAGAAACTTTATGGAAAGGGACAGACTTTGTGAGGTTTCCTAATCAAGTCTATTTCTGGGCTTTTTTCATAGTATAACCTGGAACAGCTGACGATCTCTTTTGAACTTTTAAGGATCTCTTGGGAATGCACTATATACAACAGCACTTTACAACGACCGGTTCATAATGACCCCTGTATCAGTGGAAAGCAGTATCTCTGGGGTGGGGCAAGGACAGAAAAAGAAAAAGAGGCAGAAGGCTCACCACCCAGCCCTCTGACTCCGGCCCACCCCACGCTGCCTCTTTCCAGCTCTGGTACATTAACAGGTCCCTACGGAAATCCTAGGCCTGGAGAGCCCTTTACAACCACTTAAACTTGGCAGCTATAGAGTTGAAAAATGATAACTTCAGACTCTAAGCTAAAGAAATAAAAACCTAAATTTACTTTCCGTTGTACATCCATTCCACGGAAACATATTCAACCCTACTCTGTGCTAGACTTTGTGCTAAGCATTGGAGAGACCAGAATGAAGAGGAAAAGCCTCCTCTCTCCTCCCAAATAATTCTACTTTGAGGATGTTTCTTCTCCAGTCCCACTTAAAACCACTTGCCAGTGACCCTCCCTGACCATCTCATTGCTGGCCTCCGCAGACGCCCTGGTCAGGTCCCTTCATTCCTGCAGGCTTGACAGTCAGGGTTCACGGGCCTTCTCTCTTCCCCTGGGACTGGCCTCAATTCTGGATGGTTTCAACACTGGCGTGGATGACCCCTGCATCACTCCAGCCACTCGGTTCCTTAACATCCCATTTCATCCCCATGGACATTCACAGCTGCTCCAACCTCTGCCATCCACTCAAATGGTCACCTCCTGGACCTAATCCACTAGAGCTGTTCCACTCCTGAAATACTCCCTGACCACGGCTTCCTGGCCTTCCAGTGACTTCTGCACTGACTCTTCCTCTGACTCCCTGGGCAGTTAAGCTTGTTGATCCCTCTACCTCCTAATTACCAGGTTCCACCAGAATTCATAGCTTCTCCTACCCGAAGAGGCTTGACAGACATCACTTTAAACCTACCCATCCTCTTGCCCAGCTGTCCGCTGCCCACCCTGGGGCAGAACCTCTGGGCTCCTGGCGGCTGAGTGTGCCTGGAGCAAGGCCGCAGCCCTGCAGACTGGGGCTGCTGCGAGACGCTCAGCCGGCTCTGGGCTCCACAATGCTGCTTCTCAAAGCATCCCTCTCTTATGCTCCACAAAGATAAACCCAACCCCGACTTGATCACCTCCCACTGTTCGCCGCAGCCCAGGAACTCTCCTTCACCTTCACACGGAAAACAGAATCCTCCACTTGGGCATCCCTCACCTTCCTGCCACCAGGCCTCCTTAGCTCCCTGGCCCTGCCCAGATCCTGTCCCCAGCCTCGCTCATTACTCATTACGGTGGAGGAGAGGTGCCCTGTCCTTCCCTTGGACTCTGGATTACCTGCCCCTGTCCTCTGAGAACTCACATTAACTTCTCTAGAGTCAATAATAGCAATCTTGTTCTCTCTTCTAATGCTCATTTAGATACTCAAGGGTCTCACATACGTATACTTCATTCACTCCTCAGCCCCATCCAACCAAGTACCAGCCCTCTTCCTTCCCCTTCACAACTATTTCTCCAAGAACTGTCCATACCAACCCTCTTTACATCCCCTCTTTTGTATTTACTTTTAAGCCCGCTTCACCACCTCCACCGTGCCTCTAAAATCTCAACCAAGCTACTAAATCCAATGGACACTTTCGCTGCCTTCATCCTGAGCTCCCAGCAACAACATCTGGCCTCAATGGCAGGCCCCTTCTTTCTTCCCCTGCACTATGCGTGCTTAACCTCTTCGTATGGGCCTTCTCTCCCCCCTTCTGGTCATTCCTCTGCAGTCCCCTCCACACACTGTTCATCCTCTGTCCTAATACTCTTTCCTTCTTACTCGACATGCTCTCCGAGCATCTACAAGCCAATGATTCCTAAATATTGCTTGTGTATTTCTCCTGAGGGCCAAAGCTTTATGTCCAGCTCTACTGGGCAAGTCTACCATTCACCCCAGCTGAGCACCTAGTATTTCCTTGACTGTCCCTCACCCAACACATGCCGTCATCCTACTCATCACTGAGGCCTATCCGTTCTACCTCGTAAGTCTTTCTCAGTTCTCCCCACTTATCTCCGTTCCTACTTTGCCAGTTCGGGCCACCATGCTGCTGGTTCAGATCACTCACACTTCTCAACTGGCCGCTCTCCTCTCAGATGCACGCTCAGCCGGCCCATTCATGCTCTATTTCACAGCCAGAAGGATCTTTCTAAAGGAAAATCTCCCTTGCGTGGCTCCTCAAAGACCTCTAAAATCTTTAACTTGTTGAAAAAGCCCTTCGCAATCTGCCTCCTGCTTTTCTCTCCAGATGGATACGTCACCAGAGCCCCTCTTGGAACTCTGTGCTTTAGCCATGCTCAACTATTTTCAGTTCCTGGATACATCTCTGGACTCCAAGCCTCAGCACACTCTGTTCCTTCTGACTAGAACATTCGTCTGAGAGTGAGCTCTACTTACCTTTCTGGACTCATGTAGCTTAAGACATCACCTCTTTAAGCAAACCTTCTCTGAACACCCCACCCCCTCCCCCAGTAGCTGTTCTCATAGTTCCCCATTCTCCCACTATCACATGAATAAATACATGACTTTGAAACTGTCTCTTCACTTTTCCTCAGGCTGCCCATAAAGCTTGGTAACAGAGGCAAAATCATTTTATTTTTTTTAAGATTGTAGATTTCTTGATGATCTTATATACATTCACCTACGCGTCCACCTTATGCACAGCCTGCAAATCCCTCATTAGACTAAGTTACATTGGGGTAGAGACTGTGCCTGTCTGTTTCATGGCCATGCCATCAACGTATGTGGGTACTCAATATTATACTATAATTCACTTTGTTGATAGCAGATAGTTCTATAAACTTTCTGATGAAAAGACAGAGATTTATGACACTTCAGGATTTTCCCACTGATGTACAATATTTAGCAAAAGCAGAAACACAATCCTGTCATCTTTCTTCTACCACAACATCTATCTGAACGTTAGCATTCAACCTAAAGAACAACATACATATGTGAACTTTGGTTTATATAAGGCAATCTAATACTACTACTGCCAATACTAAATACACTGCAATAGGAGGACACCATTTGAGATTCATAAAGATAATTCTGGATGCCAATGCCATTAGTTGGAAAATAAAAATTATCAATATTTTAGCAATTCAATATCGGTAGCCGAGGAATGATTCTAAACAATATAAAATAGTCTAGGTGAATATTAGGCCAAAGATACTTTTAAAAAATGAATTCTACGTTACAAATGGACTTGTGACAGCTATTTTTTTCTCTCTCTCCAAATGAAAATACCCCTGACCAGCCCTGGCCAGTGTGGCTCAGTTGGTTGAAGCATAGACCTGTGCACTTAAGAGTCATGGGTTCAATCCCTGATGGGGGCGCACATGGGAGGCAACCGATCAATGTTTCTCACATCAGTGTTTCTTTCTCTTTCTCTAAAATCAAAAAAACATATCCTCAGGTGAGGATTAAAAAAAGAAAAGGAGAGAAAACAGAAAATATCCCCGAACCACTTTTTTTGTTTTTTTAAAGCAAAGAGTAACTCTCAAGTATTTCCAGAACTGGTAAATACTCACAGCAAAGAGCCTTCTGCAGTCTTCGGAGTTTCATGGCAGTCCTATAAGCTGAGAACCTGACGTTATTCAGGTCAGCTGGAGAAAACAAGGAGGGAAACAAAGATCATTTGTTATTTCATCAGAAAGCACAGACAGAAAGTCACAATGATTTGCTGGCAACTGCAACAATGACAAAAATAGGCTAGGAAAAAAATCTCTTGCATATGCCCCAAGTTTGGGGAGGTAACATTCTGTAAATATGGGGAAATGAATAAAAACATCTTTTTTTTCTTTGATATTCAGGATGCCTAAGTTCTATGAAGGACTATAGTGGCATAGTCTGCAGGGTGTTCAGATATTTTTTTCCCCAGACTGTAATCTTGGTTTGATCGTAGTGAATCTTTTCCACACAGGATTAAAGAGAACAAGGAATATATTATTGAAACAGCTATTAGAACTTAGCAAAAATCAGGTGGCAATATTACTTTTTTTAATTTATTATAAAAGTTAAATATGCTCACTGTGGAAAACTTAGAAATTAAAGGAAAATATAAAATCAAGTAAACAAATCATCCATAATCCCATTACCCAAAGATATGCACTGTTAACACTGAGTATTTCTTACCCAACATATATGTGTGTGCGCACACACATGCGTGAAAGAGATGTATTTTAAAAGATAATTTCGACTAAAATAAACATTTAGTTTATATTCTGACGTGCAATCATTCTAGTATTCAGCACAGATGAACAATTCACCAATTTCTGCTACGTAGTTTCTACAGTCACCTGTCTATCAAGCTCCAACTCACCTAGCAGAAAGCTATATTTAGATGATACCCTTACTCAAGTCTATGCAAGCCTTGATACACCCTGGGCGATGTTTCTTTTCTAGAGTTTCTGTGTATTTATGTTTCAGGAACCCAGCTCCAAAAAGCTCCTTCAAAACAAGAACCCTGTCTCTTACTTCTGTCATATTTTAATATCTGACTGCTCTCTGAAAGAGCAAGTCTAATACAGCTGGGGGACTGATTAACACACTGAATAAATGAATAAAAGAAAGAAAAAAACATACTGGCAAGCATGACTAACTGCCATAATCAAGTGGCACCCACAAAACCGATTCTAATTGGGGGTTAAGAAAGGGAAATAATTTAACCCATATCCAAGTCAATTGGGTCAACATCATTAGCTTTATGGCCTTTGCAGAAACCAAATATAAAAACCTGAGTTGGAATTAGGGGGAAGAAAAAAAATGACTGTAATTTACTTTAAAATATTCAGCATAAAAATAAAAAAAGACAATACTAAATGTTGGCAAGGATGTGGAGCAACTGGAATTCTCATACACCGCTGGTGCAAATGAAAAATAGTACGACTTTGGAAAACCAGCTCAGCAACTTCTTATGAAATTAAACATACATGTATCTTATAACCCAAATATTCTACTCCTAGATGTTTTACTCAAAAGAAATAAAAACATGTCCACAAAAGATGTGTACGTGAATGCCCATAATAGCCCCAAACTGGAAACATGACAATATAAGAATGAATCAACAAATTGTGGTATAGTCATAGAATGGATACTACTCAGCAATGAAAAGGAACTAACTACTAATAATGCAACAGTATAAAATGATCTGAAAAACACTCTGGGTAAAAGCAGCCAAACACAAAGAATAAATACTGTTTGATTCTATGTATATGAAATTCTAGAACAGGCAAATCTCACCTATAGTGATAGAAGGCAGATAGATGGTAGCCTGCGGTGGGGTGTGGGTGGGTAACTGACCTCAAGGAACACAGGGGCATTTTTTAAGTGTTTGAAATGTTACATATCTTGACTGGTGTGGAGGTTACATGAGTGTATCCATTTGTCAAAACTCAAACTGTACACTTAGAGAATGGGTGCATTTGATTGTGTTTATATTATGCTTTAAAAAAGTAGATTTTAAAAGTTAAAAAAAGAAACCTCACATGGACAATACAATATGATGCATGTGTGTGTGTGTTTAAGCTACACTGCAGAGGCGGTCAGTTGTCTTAATCAAGAATGCACACTCCAGGGGTGGTTGGCTAGCAATTAATCAAAAAGCCTCACTCCAGAGGCAGCCACTGTAAGTGCTTCAGCTATATTTAGCTTCTATTACACCAGCGGTTTCATTAATTATTCTAATTAATGCTAGATGGACTTGCATTGGTGATATTAGTGGTTTGCAAAATAGGAGGACTATCTAAAAAGGTCTAGAAACATCCCCCACGCTTATATTAATAGGTGTGAGAAGAATCTAGCAGGTTCCCCGCCTTTAGAAATGGTGCCCTAGGTTGACTCCAAAATGTCCAGCCATGGTTCATTGGATTTTTGGTCGCCTGAATTCAATTAAATGGTTGGCAGAATCCTGCTGTTATAGCAGTGGTTCTCCAACTTGAGTGGTATATCAGAATCGCAGAGAAGACTACTGGAAATGCAGATTCCCAGGCCCTACCCCCAGGTTTTCTGATTTCTTAGGCCTGGAGAGGGCCTGAGAATCTGCATCTCTAACTTCCAGGTGATGCTGCTGCTGCTGTCCGGGGACCACACTTTGAGAACCACTGTGTTAAGAGGGCTGTGGTTAGAGGTGTGGATTATGAGGCAGAAAGGCAGAGCTGTGACTTCACTGTGATTTTGGCACAGGTTTTAAGATGGTTTTGTGCCCTGTAGCTAATAAATGTCCACATGTGACAGAGTTTGTTCTGAGACTTGTTTTCACTACAAACTGGTAGCCAAGATGGATCAGAGGATAGCCCTTACCTATACCTAACCATGGGTGGCTACCAACACCTACCAAACAGAACCCTGTAACCTTGTGTGTCCTTGTAACCCAAAGTGTGATTGGAGGACCAACAGCACCAGTATCTCTTTGGAGCTAGTTAGAAATGCAGACTCTCAGGCCCTACCCAGATCTATAAATCAGAATTAACATTTTAATAAGGTCCCCAGGTGATTCATATGGACCTTCTAGTGCAGGCGAGTCTTTAATTGTACATTTTAATAAAGTTTCTTGTTCCATGTTAAAGTTCAAGTATAACCTCTGTATAGATCTGTGTTGTCTGTTGTTTTTGTATCTTTCTACATTCCATTTTGTGGGCCTTTAGAAGATTATTTAATGACTATTACAGTCACTTAGATAAAAAACACACTTCTGGAATATATTTGTGCGTCTCTTATTTATGATAAACACCAAAAAAAAAAAAATTATTCAATAAATGAAGTGTCTAAAACTATCTTGAAAGGCTACAGATTCCTTCTCCCTGAAGTGAATTAACTTTTCCCTGGACCTTGTTCTCTGGTGAGTAGAACTTGATTTACCTGGGTCCCTCTGACTGTCCTTCATTCCCTCCCCTCCAAGAGTCCTGGTTTTTCCTTTGTCTCTTTTCCACAGTCATTATTGCTTATCTTTTTGGGTGGTCTCAACCAATTCATGGTATGAGTTGTCTTGTGGAACTAATCCATGAGAAACTAATTCCTGTCCTTCCCTCCAGACTGGGGTTAGCACCATTCACTAGTATGATCAGACGTTCCCTGTGCTTGCTAGTGCAGAGCTCCTTCCCACACAGTCATAAATGAGCCCCTTCGGCTCTTTATAAAATAAGCAACATAGAGACACAGAAATGCACTTCTAATCAAGTACAGATCACTTTTCCCTTAACATAAGCCTAAAGCAGTTTCCAAGAACTAGGCCTCCAACTCCAAATTCCCTTTCATTCATTTCCTTATACAAAAGTGTGGAGCGTGAGCTATGTGCCAATCGAACATTCTGGCAGAAGAAACTGCCTTTGCAATGGCCTCTTAACTCATCGGTCTAGTTTCCTCCTAATATCTCTCTTCTGACCCCAATTCTTTCCCCCTTTCCGATCTTCCTGGTTCTATTCGGAATTCAGAACAAATGGTCCAAATGAGGTCACAGAGGCTCCGTCCAAGCCTCACAGTTCATATCAAGGACTGGCAAATTCCAGGTGCCAGGGATCCAAATGGGAGAGGCAAGGATGATCAGCTTCTTTCAGGGTGTGGCCCACAGTGGAACACTATCTGAGACAAGCATCTGGAACATTCCTGCTCTAGCAGTGCTCTCGGCGTCCCTAAAGCAGTTCAAACTTTCTTCCCTTTCAAAGCCTTCTCACTGTGGCCCATTGTGCCTCGAGTTAATCTTCCCTGACACCCTTTTCCAGCATACCCCCAGCCCACCGCAGAGAATAAGCCTTCTGCCACGAGTTTCCTATGCACCAGAGTCCAACTGGTTCTCAAACAGTGATTCGGGAAAACCAGAAACAAGTAGCCAGAAAAATGCCTAGTTTTCATCAGACTGCAGCAGGAGCCATACGAATTTATATCCAGAAACCATCAGTGAATCGCAATGGAGTTCTGGCGCCCTGAAAGTCCTACTCAAGAGAGTGAACCATCTGTGTTGTTTGAGTCTGCACGCGTTGCTAGGAATCTGCAGCACCACTCCCTCTGCCTTACAGCTGGAAGAGATAAGTCTCTGCCCTGTGAAAAAGTGTGTAGGATGCACACAGAAACCTCAAGATGTGGTACAGCTGCGGACAATGTGACACTGTCCTGGGCTGAGGCCGGTGCTGACCTTGTAGCTGAAGTATGCACGCAGAATAAAGCTAAAGCCCCCCCCCCCAGCCCCCGTGGGAGGCAGGCCTCCACTTTGCCTGGGAGCTGCCTTTCCAGGACTCCGATCCAAGTTGTAATGAGCTCACTAGCTCTCACAACCGGAACTTGAGGAGTGAGACTCTCCAAGAAACGAGTTACACAATGTTTCCATGGCAGCTGATAGAAAGCACACTTTAGAGAGATAAAAATGCTGAACTATACATTCCTCTTAATGACTTGAATTATTTTACCCAGGGCTGGTTCTGGCCTAAAAATAGAGAAATCTAGAAACTTAGAGAACAAGGGCAAATCTCAGGCCAGCTACCCTTTCAAGTTGAATCACCAGCTGGCTACTGCAGGGATGGTCCATTTGACTTTTATTTTGAGGCACAAAACAAGTCATAGGAGTTTCCCCCCTTTATTTAGCCTACGAATTTCTCTTGACTTTGGTAGATATTTCTGTTTTACAATTTTTACTTTCGTTCTGTGGAAGGGAGTGGGGGAAGGTGTTAAATCACCAGAAAAGAGAAATGGCCCGATCAAGTTCAAGTCACAAATCTACACATGTTGGATATGTTCATAGTGAAAAACACCTCAGCATTTTAAAGTCATGGGAGCCGGGCCGCCATGGCTCAGTGGTTGAGCATCGACCTAGCATCCTGGAGATTGCGGTTCAATTCCTGGTCAGGGCACAGGCCCGGGTTGCGGGCTCGATCCCCAGCAGGGGGACGTGCGGGAGGCAACCGATCAATGACTCTCATCATTGATGTTTCTCTTTCTCTACCCCTTTCCCTTCCTCTCTTTGAAATCCATAAAGACATATTTAAAAAAAAATAATAGGGGGAAATTTGCAAAATACTATAGAAATAAGACATTAAACCACTTCATTTCAATGTTACAGCTGGTTTTTGCCTTTTAATCATACTTTAAAAATCTTACTATCTATGACTGACCTGAGGTCTAGAATTCCAAACAAAGAATATTTCAGCCCAGCTTTCCAATGGCTAGTGGAGACTTTTTGGAAAGGCCCAAAGTTTCACTATGTTTATACATCAGGTAGAAAGAATGACAATGACCTCATAAACCTAATGAGTGGAAAAAGCTATATGGCTAAAGATGATTCCAACAGATACATGAGTGGAGTGGTCTTTGTTTTTTCCTACCAACTCCACTGCACGGAAGAAATGTCATCTAAATCACTCAGGTGACTATGAGTGAAAAATACAATTTAGAGGAAGTATGACATTTTTTGCTATAGTTCCAACTTCAGCACTTGGCATATTAATGTGAATTAAACTACTACTGCATGTCTATTTTAAGAATTTTCCAAATTTGCCAAATAAGCCAAAACACGGCAGTCTCTTCCCACACCCTTTCTATTACAGGAAGGTGGTAGACTTTGAAATATAATAATACATCTCTAATTCCCCAGCCTCACTTCCTATAGTATTCAAATGGATTCTTGACATGGCAAGTATTTTTCTTACCAGCTCAAACTCACTAGAGTAGAAAAGAACCATGGATCTTAATGAGGCTTGAGAGAAACTGAGTAATTTAAAGCAGGCTTCAGAAGTTTTAGAGCACAATGTAGAATTATTGGGAACTCTTCAAGAACTCCTTAAGAACAGGGAAGATTTCTGGAACATATCTTTAAAGAATTAGCCAGAGAAGAGGTACATTAACATATACTTGGGCTGTAATTTTTTAGATATATTTGAGGCCTTTTAAAATCTAAACTCATTAAAATCTCATCATCAACATAGTTTTAGTTAAATGGGGGGAAAAATAAACCTCCTCAGAGATAAATAAGAATTACACATTCATACTTGCATGAGCTGCAGAAAGCAGAGTCTGTGAATTTATAATTACTATCAAGTTATGTTTGCAGATGTGAAAGGATATTGTTTATTTGACACCAGTGACTAGAATCCTTCTAAAAAATGAAAAAGAGAAGAAATAAAGTATCCATCGTGGTACAAACGTGAAAGACTTAGTTGTGGAAGAGAGAAACAGGCTATAAACCAAAAATAAAAAATTGAGAAGTTCAACTGTGAAATAAAAGCACAAAATCCCAACTGTAGGTTGTTCGAGGCCTTTCTGGCTCCCTCCTCTTGCTTGGCCTTCCTCAGCAGAATCTCACTACTTTTTAGTAACACTGTTATCTGAAAGAGTTGAAATTCAAATTGGTTTTGCTGGTTGTTAACTGTTCTGGTAAAAGGTTTGTGGAGAAAGCAGCTTCTGTAACAAATGGTCTATGTCAAGTTCTTTTTTGGAGGGGGAGGGGAGGACTGTGTATTTTGAATACCATTTCTGGGGCCCCAAATCTTCCCCAGATAAGGGGGAGCTGACTCATATCAACACTGCTATGTCATGTTACTTTGACTTATGCTTCAAATCAGAAAGGATTTGGCTCCAATTCTCAAAAACCTGCCTACCAAAAACTATATATAACACTAATGATTAAAAATGACTAGGCAAAACTGGTTTATAGCATTTTAAAAGGCATTCATCTGATAACGTTGTAATTAACTAGTTATTAATAACAGGAAAGGAGCAAATGGAAGGCCAGACATTACAGGCATGTTCCCTGTAAAACACTGGGGGAAGGGGACTGAACAAAGGGGAGACAGACGCATGCCCAGTAAAGTTGGGGGTACTCGCAAAGTTGCTTTCTGTCAGTCGCACCTAGGAACAAAGGCCATTGGCAGGAATGGGTGTGGTCACTACAAGCCAGGGAAGGTTTGGGATACTTAACCCCCGAAACAAAGGAGCTCACTCTCTTGTGCTCTTGGTTCCTCTCAGCTCATGGCTCACACTTGGCTTCCTAGCATTTGCCCACATGGCCTGTGGCCATGTGGCCCCCCAAACACAATGGACTAATGGACTGCAACTAGACTGATGCTGAACTGGACCTGTCTCCAACATGGAAAGGAAACTCTGGACACTGGCTTTGCTTCTGGCTTAACTAAAACCCCAGCTACACTTCTTCTATGACTGACTAAAGGAAATGGGACTTTGGAAACTCAGGGACTCAATTCCACACAAATATAAACCACTCATCCTCCTGTGCAAGTCTCAGAAAATTCTCTTTCTCACGATATTGTAAGAAGTCCACCCCCAGCAGCACTCAGTGGGGAGGAGGACCCCCCCACACTTCATCCCGCATCACATCTACCCATAATCCTTCCACGTACCCTTTCAATACCTACTGAGAGTGCACACATAGGGAAACATAGGCCAGGCAGGCAGGCTTCTCCTGAGAAAGTGAAGTTTAAGCGAAGGCCTGAAGGGTGATGGGAATTAGCCAGGGAAGAGTGGGAAGAGCACAGTGGGATAAAAGGTCAGCATGTGCAAAAAGAGGCGCTTAAGCAGAGAGGAGTGTGGGCCATTAAGAACCCTAAGAAGGCTGACACTGCTGAAATCACAGAGAACAAGGCGTAAGAAGGGCTGGAGATGAGGCCTGACAGGTAGACAGGGGACAGGCCCACTGCTGGGCTGCGCATGTCACGTGAAGGACTTAGGTCTTGGGACTTCCAGTTAAACATGGCAGATGGAAGACTCGTTTCTCTCTCCTTATTCCTGACACTGTACTAGGATGACGGCAAAAGAATAAAAAATAACATCTACCTTCCCCAAAAAGGGACAAAGCCGGAGAGGAGATGGGAACAGATAGAGCTCCAGCATCTTGAAAGCTCGGAAGATGACCCGCTGGTAACTGATTTAGGGAACCAGAGAAATCCCAAGCCTAAATTGATGTGAGAGAAAGGGGGAGAAACTGGGAAGAAGAGAGTCTAACAAGAAGTATGCCAATTTATACAACCAACAAGTCACAGAAAGTAGAGGCTCCGGGTTCCCTTGAAGGCTGTAATGTGGCTGAACATACAAGGATTGGCTGCAAGTCTTTAAGGCCCTAAACACCTCCAGCACCCCGCACAGCCAAGCCCCCTACCCATATCTCCTGCTTCATCCTGACAGAAGCCTAGAGGTTTAATTTCAGGAGAAGCTGATCCAGACATAGGGGCCTCAGGAGCAACTAAGGCGAGGAGTGTTAGATAAGGCACTGAAAACAGGGATAAGTACTGGAAGCCTGTATTGCAAAATCCTTATCTTCATTTCCTACTCCCAAACTCCTTATGTAGTCTGCCTTTTTTCCTTCTATCAACTCGTTGCAAAAGCTCTTCCACCTAAGCACATCCTTATTTGCCGTCCTTGTCATGATCAGAAGGAACTTCAATTAGCAAGGTCACTAAATTGGTCCTCAAACTCTGACCAGCCTTCCTTATCTTCTTCAAGCTCCAATTATAACCACACCAAATCAAGCCAATGCTTCTTTCCTTCTGGTCTCCTTCTGGAACAAGACACAGTCAAGTCACACAGTCCACTCTTGCGACTGGGATAAACAATACGATTCCCTTTCTTTGACTCAGAACTGTCATCGATGCTAAAAAGGGCGAGTGCCCGGCCGGTGTGGTTCAGTGGTTGAGCATAGACCTGGGATCCAGGAGATCACGTTCGATTCCCGGTCAGGGCACAGGCCCGGGGTTGCAGGCTCAATCCCCAGCAGGGGGCGTGCAGGAGGCAGCTGATCAATGGCTCTCTCATCATTGATGTTTCTATCTCTCCCTCTCCCTCCTTCTCACTGAAATCAATAAAAAGATATAATTAAAAAAAAAAAAAAAAAAAAAAAGGCCACTCAACACTGGCAGAACCAGCAGAACTACATGAACTTACAAACTTAGCCCAGTCCCCTTCAACTCTATTGTACCCTTCACTAATTACCCAATTTTCCCGGCCCCCTCTCTTCAGAAGTGAAAACACATTCCACATCCTCTAGTGCAGAGGTAGTTTAGTTTTTACTCCTTATAATAAAGGTGAGACACTGAACATGAGCAAATGTGACTTAAGTTTTATACCAACAAGTCACAGAAAGTAGAGGCTCCGGGTTCCCTTGAAGGCTGTAATGTGGCTGAACATTACATATAACTGAAATCACAAATCAGCTTTAAAAATTTGTGCCCTAACATTTTTGTTGGATTGGAAAAGCACACTTCCTTTGTAATATGGTTGACACTACCTATTTCAAACCCATCGCCCCTTCTCACAGGTGGGGGCATTTGTGGAAAACCTACTTTAATGATGAAAACAAAACAGCAGTAAATTTCCTCATTTCCTTTAATGCCAGCCTCGCCTCTGTCGGTTTCCAGTTGTAAAATGGCTCAACAAGATTTTCCTAAATTCCAGCATTCCAACCCTAGCCTCACCTTCTCAGTTTACTTGCTTCTCCACCCTTATCTTCCAAGATTTCAACATACGATCTTTCACCTCCTAAAACTCTGATCTCTTTCCATTATTTCTCCGATAACCCTAGAGCAGAGGTCACAAACTGGCTGAATTTAGCCTGTACACTGGTTTTTTGTTTTTGTTTGTTGGATTGGTTTTGGCTCACATGATGGTGTTTAAAATTGATGAATGATTTGCCAATAGTTAAAAATCTGGAGATTTCCCATTGTCTTGCTTTTCTCAAATGACAATAGGAAAAGCCGAGGCCCCTTTAGCTCTAACAGAAGCTTTTCAAGTTGTCCCAGTTCCCACCCTTCCACCTTCAGTCATTTAAATGACCAGTTTGGCCCCAGGAGGCATTTCTTTTTAGATTCTGGCCTCAGCCTGACCACTTCCCTACTCTTCCCCAAACTTGACATTTACCCTTCAGTTTCACTCCCTTTCTGGTCCTGGTCAAAGCTCTTACTGTGGAGTTCTCCAGTAACTAGCTATTATCTGGCTTTCACTCAAATTACTCTATGGAAACAGTTCTAACTGGGTTTTCCAAAAACTTTCCAGCTATTAATTCTTTGGACTCCACCTTTTACTAATGCAATCAAACTAAATAATTGTGCCACCAAAAATAGTCTTAATACACCTACTTTTCCAGTACAAGACTGGATGGGAAGACAGAACCAAAACCCCTGATCAGTTTACTGACTACATTTCATTAAGTAACAATACTTGTACATTTTAAAAATCAATTAATATTTATCTAAGCACCTATTATGGGCCTAACCGTGTACTAAGGTCAGGGTTGTTAAAGATCCAGGCTTCAAAAAATGGGGAAAACAAAAAGATAAAATATTCAGGCACACAAAATCAGTACACATGCCCTGGGTGTGACGTGTCAAGCAATATACACATACACAACTCTGGTTACATTATGTTGACATAAGAAACGTGCAAACCTGTAGGGAATTTTTGTGAGTTTATTTGAACCAAACTGAAGACACTTGCCGGGGCCCAAAATCTGAATGGATTGAGAAAATGCTCCAGAAAAGGGCAGTTTTGCACCTTATTTTATAGATTATAATCAAAGGCGATGTAAGGGGGTTAGATGAAATTCACTGGTGGTAGATTAGGGAGGCGGGAGACAGCAAAGTGGGAAAGTCTGAGACACTGGATACACAGTAAGACAGAGAGACAAATACTTTGACATCGGTGGGTACAGGGTAGTTCACTACGAACATTTCCAGCACACAGAGATGGCATTCTGGAAACAGGGTAACAATGCGGGGTTCTGTGGCTCGTGCTCTGGTGTGGTGGGTGTACCCTGAGAGGTCCAGAAAAGGGGGATTGCTCTGACATTCCAAGGGTATGTTATCTTAGATGCAAAAAGTCAACCGACAGGCTCACTTAAGGTAAAGGTTGACCAAGGGAGCACCAGGCCTAGGACGTGACTGCCGCCATGGCCCGCTTTTAGTTAGGATTTTTTACTTTGAGACCATCCTGTGTGGTTACTTAGGGTCTGAGTTTGCAAGGCCCACCATGCAGGCCTCCCCTGAGACTGTCAGCTATAACATGTGGCCCCTTTTCATCCACAGGGAGCACCCTTACATACCCAAACATAATGCACATTGACAGTCATGTGTTTTTGCATATCAAACACAAAAGTAGCTTCCAACACAAAGTAAACAGTATTCCAATGCACAGTTTTAAGGTTAACGAACTGAAAATTTTCCATGTCAGCCAAGGTTTAAAGGTTAATTTAAATACTCAATAAAAAGCCCGGCAGGGCATGGCTCAGCGGTTGAGCATCAACCTAGGATCCAGGAGATCGAGGTTTGATTCCCGGTCAGGGCACAGGCCCGGGTTGCGGGCTGGATCCCCAGCAGGGGGCGTGCGGGAGGCAGCCGGTCAATGACTCTCATCATTGACATTTTTCTCTCTCTCTCCCTCTCCCTCTCTCTTCCTCCCTCTTCCATCAATAAAGATATATTTAAAATAAAATTAAAAATACTCAATAAGCAATAAAAATAAAATCTATAGCAATACTGATACAAAGGAATGACATGACTAATAAGAAGCATTCTTGTCATTTTCATCCTTATGTTTGAGGAAGAAAAGTTGAGAAAAGGAAATGAGCACCTCTGCAGTGAGAGTGTTGTATTTAGTTGATTGTACCTAGGGCAATCAATGTTGGTGCTCCATAAATGTGGCTTTACTTGAATGACATTCTGAAAGGAACCTCTCTACTTTTACCATGTTTAATCTGTTGATAACACTGATCCCACACCTGATTTTTCTTCAAATAATATTCCCCACTGCTAAGGGTGAATCTCTAATGATTCTCTTGCTTACCCGTTTACAGCCTGAGCTTGGGCTTCTTTTTGGAAATACAAATAACAAAGATATCAAGACTTTCCCAAGATATAAAGAAGTTAGAATAAAAGAAAAAAGATAAACTTAACAGAATGCTTATCGGCGAGAAAGATGACTCAGGTGTATTTAATCGTGGCAGATTCTCTCGGTTGGTCCACTCAACACCATTTTCAGATTCTTTCTCCCTGGCCTTTCTCTACTACAAAGGCTGTAGGATCAGAATACTTGAATCCAGCCAGGGGCAGCCACGTGGACATAGTTTTGGCCAATGCTTGAGAAGATATCCGTAAGAAAGGGTTTACTTTTCCAAACTGACAAAGAGCCTCTGAGGGAGAAGGCCCTTTCCCCTTCCTACTGCCAGAGGGGGGGCAGTCATCATGGGATGGAACCAGGAGGGCAAATGTCACTCACTAAAGAGGGTGCAGTAGGACACACACTGGCCCAGAGCTCTCATGGCATCAGGGAACTCTTCTTGGCTCTCCACCGTTTCCACACTTCTGGTTATGCCAAAAACACCAGCCCATAGGTGGTTAAGATCTAGTTGGTCAGCTGTTTTATTATGAGCAGCAAAATGTAGATCTAATTGACATGTTAACTGGACTGTAATCAACAAAAGGTAGAATACGGGATACAGAGCATCATCCATCCCCTGCTATCCTGGTTAGGACGGAGGAAAAGAGTTAGCAGTAAAGAGACATGTTAGATCAGAGTTCCCCATCTCTCTCTTTTTTTTTTAATATATTTTTATTGACTTCAGAGAGAGGAAAGGAGAGGGAGAGAGACAGACTGAAACATCAATGATGAGAGTCATTGATCGAGCCCACAACCGGGCATGTGCCCTGACCGGGAATCAAACCCTGATCGCCTGGATCCCAGGTCGACGCTCAACCGCTGAGTCACGCCCGGCCGGGCCAGAGTGTCCCCATCTTCGCTACCAGGTGGTGACAATGATGCAGGACAGCTTGAGAGTGTAATGTTTAAAACAATGTTAGACTAGAGGGCTGTTAAAAACGAGACAAGAGGCCCAAACTGGAGTCACTTATGCTAAGCCCCCTATCACCAAACCGAGAATTAACCGAATCACGGTTTCCGCTGTCCCAGAAATGGAATCTTAAACCTGTCAATCAGGAATCGACTGATTAGCACCAGGGAAATGGGAATTGCCTGACAGACCCTTGTCACCCCTTGAAGCAAAGTGACCCTGCCCCAACCAATACGCTTTTTGCTAGGGTAAGTTCCTTGTCCCAGTCCTCCCTCCTTGCCTATAAAAGCCTTTCATTTTGCACAGCTCCTCAGAGCTCCTTTATATCTGCTAGATGGGATGCTGCCCAATTCATGAATCATCGAATGAACCCCTAAGATCTTCAAAATTTACTCGGCTGAATTTTGTTTTTTTTTAACAGGGCTTATTTGGCTAAGGCACTGTCCTAGACATAAACAGATGTGCAGAAGGTTTAATTAGACATTCATTTTGAATGGGACGTACACAAGTTTGATTCTCTCAGATGTAAGATAAGAATTAGAATTTTTAAATGTACAACTTATTTCTCTGGAAATTAATGTCTATCTATACATGAACACTTACAAGTAACTAATTCTTCATTAACTCTTTAGACATGTTCATATCTTTGTCTCTTCATTAATGCAAAATCTCCTTAATGCCAAGTAGCATCTTTCCTTACTCATAGCTCTTAAGGTAAATGTTATGTTTTAAAAAGCTTTGGTAACTTTCGATTTTTCAGAAGTTTTCAAACTTGAATTAAGATTTCGAAATTGATCTTTTATCTGCTAGTATACGTTTTAGGTTCTGACTGAAACTGATCTGCATCCCCTGTCCACCTCTTTCCATTTTTCTGGTTCCACCTCTACACTGCCCCCAGTATCCATTCCTTTAATACTTTCACAAATAAAAGGGATGCCAAAATGCACATCAGTGGAAATCTGACTGTAAACACCACGGAAAAAGCAAATTAACCGTCTAGCAAAAAACTTTTTTGCAACATTTCTGCCTTAGGCTGGTACTCACACTTTAATCTTATTAGGGACAATAAATCGGTTAGGTTTTATTGTTTCATTGTTGATTGAAAGGTGGAAGAAGAAAATCAGTTAAATCCTCAAGCACTGTGAATTCAAACACAGTAAAATGTGCTCATGTGCTCATTTGTATGTTTTGTATGGGGGGGGGGCAGTGAATGGCTCCAACTGCCCAGGCACCCAGAAGCCTAGCTGTGGTGTGATGTTTATAAAAATGGAGCATGTGACAGAAAATGGTGTGGTTTTTTTTTTTGTTTTTGTTTTTTTACTATTATGTGCTAATTTTTCTGGAGATTAGATACTAGTGATTAGATCCTGATAAAGATGCTAATATGTAAATCATTCTTAAAAAAGACCAATCACTTAGCAGCTGCAGCTGTTAAAAAATTAATCAATGGCAGGAGCTTTTCATTAGATAATGGGCTGCTTTGTCCCATGACATAGACTGAGTTGCTTTTAATAAGAAAGGATGCCTTCGGGATGGATGGATGGATCCACATTCACCCGTCCAGATGTCTGGGCAAATCATTTGAATCAAGAGAAGGAAATTATCAGTGTTACTAGGAAGACTCTTTTTTTTTTTTTATCACCTCAAAACTATGTTGTCCTTGCGAGTTGCTTGAACTAAGGCATGTCCTCTCTCCCTTGACGAGTCTGCGGGATCAGTCCAAGAATGAGGCACATCTGTACAGCTCACGAGTGGCCCCCTTTGCCCTTCCAATTGCAGTGTCCAGGGCTTCTCCGCCCCACCGTGGGGTTAACTCCTACTCTCACCTCCGCTTTCCCTGGATCCGGCCCACCCTTTACTCGCCTCACACTCCTCCCAAAGAAATACTTGGGACAAGCTTACAGCAGCCTCCTTTTTTTAAAAAAAATGTAACTCTTGCTTCAGCCCTTTCTGTTTCCAAGCATTCCCTACAGAGTCCAAGAGAAAAACAGACGTGGCGGGCCAACAGCAGAAGCAGTGCTAACATGCAGCGGGGGCCAAGGCCCAGTGCTCGATGCCACACAGAGCCCTCGCTTCCACGTTTCCAGCCTTACTAGGCGTCAGTAAAATGAGGCTCAGAGCGGCTTAGTAACTGCACCCCTGAGCCTGGGTTCAGGGCCAAATCCTCCCGACAGCTCCTAGCACCACGGGTGTGACCCCAACCAGCACTAGGGTCATGGGCAGTACCCCCAGAGGGACCACGACTCAGGGCAGAGGGTGGGGTGGCAGAGCGGAGAGGTCACAGACTTCACAGCAAGAAAAATAGGGAACAGAGAGGGAAGCGGACAGGCCAGTGGAGTGGTGCAGCGACCAGGAAGGTGACGAGGCCTCTAGTGAGTAAATGTCCAGTTCTTCTTACCAGAGACGCCTCGGGAGTAGAGGAACGAGGCACAGCAGCGAGAGCCACCCACAGAGCACTTAGCGCGCAGCCGTAGCTATTTATTACAGTGCAGGGCCCCAGACGCTCGGAGGGTTAAATAAGATCCTGTGATTTGGGGACCTAACCGCCATTTAGAACGCATTCTATTCCAAGCTGTAAGCAAATAAACTTACAAATAAACTTTTGGAACACAGCCGGAGGGGAAGTTCCAAAAGGATAAATCTTATCTCAAGGCAGGAATGCGGTTCTTGCCACTGCTGAGGGATTTAGCGGTTACTGGGCAACAAGGAATTAAATTCTTTAGGTAGCTTTCATTTATCTCTACCTACTCCTTATGGGTATTCTTCGGGGAGTTTTTAAAAACCCATAATTTTATCAAATAAGAGAATGATATTATAGCATCTTAGGACTAGAAATCTCTCATTCGAAATCTTCCTTTTCCAAATGAAACTAAAAAGGAATAGAAAGTTCTTAGTAACTTGTCCTGGGTTCCCTAGCCAGCTAGAAGAAAAACATAAAAGTGTAAAAGGCAGGTCTTTCTCTCTCTCTTTTACTTCCCTGCAAAGAAAAAGGGGTGTTTCGTTGAATTAGTAAAGTGGCTGAGGAACTCTCTTGAACAGGCAAATGCCAAAATATTTTCACATAAACCAGAAGCATTTTCCTGAACATTCCTCTGCCACCTTTTTCTTAAATCCTCACCTGAGGACATGAGAGAGAGAGAAGAGACAGAGAAAGAGACAGAGAGAGAGAGAGAAAGAAACGGATCCGTTGCCTCCCTTACGCACCTGACTGGGGATCGAACCCGCAACCCAGGTATGTGCCCCAACCAGGAATCAAACTGGCAACCTTTGAGTGCACAGGACAACCGACTCAACCAACTGAGCCACTCTGGCTGGGCCACCTTCTTTTATTGTTTTATGTCACTGCAGTAAGACCATTTAACACCCCTGTGGCAGGCAGTGTCCCTTCCTTGAGAACCAAATACAAAGGCTCCTTCTGAGCAGGGCTTCCAAACTACCCTTTTGGCTTAAGGGCTCCCACCTGCTCCCCATTTGAACAGAGAGACCATGGAATTTCTTTAACCTTGACAAGTATTTGATATCACATTAAATCTGGAAAACACATTTCCCCAGAAGCAAGCAAGGCCCAATTTCCTTGTTGGAGTAGTGTCTAGACCTTGGGATCTTCTTAAGTTTTCAAGATTCTTAACCACCCTGACACAGAGAGTTATGATGAGGAAGTCAGGGAGAGAGGATGTGAATTTCCTTTAAAGGGCACCAGCAGTCCAGATCCTGAATTAAGAGGCCAGGTCCCAGACACTCCCTTAAATTTGTCAACACGTACAATAGTTCATCTTCTCTGTACTTTTTTTTTTTTTAATTCTCATTAGAGGTTATTTTTTCCATTGCTTTGCAGAGAGTGGGAGAGAGAGAAACATCGATGTGAGAGAGACACAGATTGGTTGCCTCCCACACACGACCCAACCAGGGCCGGGGATGGAGCCTGCAACTGAGGTCCATGCCCTTGGCCAGAATCGAACCCGGGACCCTTCAGTCTATGGGCCAGCGCTCTAACCACTGAGCCAAACCGGCCAGGGCCTCTCTCTACTTTTGACGATAATCTTGATTTCTCCATTTAATAATAATAATGATGATTTTTTGGGTTTGTTTTGGGAGTCATGAGAACCAGTTAGCATTTCTAGTTTTGAATGGTTGCCTAATTTGACTTAAAGGCTACTAGCTGCTGATTTTAAACTTCTTACACTTATTTCTGGGTTTATGTCTCATAAAAATACTAACATAACTCGGCAGATAGCAAATTTTCATTCACAATCTGTCAGGTTATTATTCTTCAAAAAAAAAATGCTTTAGTTTAATTATATAAAAGGTGATGGCTTCAAAGAACAGAGCATTGTGTCTATTATAATACTATCAATATGAAAAAAGCGTATTTATTTGCATGCTTGCTTGTATATGTATAAAGTATCTACAGAAGGAAACATAAAAACTATACTAATAAATTGCCTCTGAGGATTGATATCAGGGCTGAGAGGGAGACTTTTCATACTACCCTCTTATTTAATTTTTAAAAATCATGTGCATATATTACATTTTAAAAATGACTGAGTATTAAATCTAATCTTCTTTTCCACACTTCTGTGATTTCTCCCAAACTGTTTGCTTCATCCACCATCATTCTTACTGGCTGTTATAGTTAAATACAAAAATTCTCATATATCCCCAACTTTGATATTGTTATTTTAGTGCCATCTTACAGACAAGTAAACCAAAGGCCTAAGGATTAAAACTCAAATCTGTTTGCCCTGGCAGGGTCACTCAGTTGGTTGGAGTGTCGTCCCAATGTGCCAAGGTTGTGGGTTCGATCCCCAGGTAGGACACGTACAAGATGCCACCAATGAATGAATACACGAGTGGAACAACAAACTGATGTTTCTCTCTCCCTTCCTCTCTCTCTCTAAAAACAACAAACTCAAATCTGTTAGATACTAAAGCCACTCCTTGTGATCACGGTGCAGCCTCCCAGTTTGCCTGGGCAGTTAAGGTTCCGTGTCATCATGTGTAAAGGGACCAATAACAGTACCTGTTCTGAGGGCTACTGTGAAGGCTACACGAGACACTGTATCTTAAAAGCTCCTAAGAGAAATATGTCCAGGATATATACTTGCTCAGTAAAAGGAACCTTACCTTGTCCCTACCGTTTTGCATATAAAGTACAAAAAAATACAAGGGCCCCGCTGATGTGGCTCAGTGGTTGAGTGTTGACCCAAGAACCAAGAGGTCACGGGACCAACTCCCATTCGGGGCACATGCCCGGGCTGAGGGCTTGATCCCCAGTAAGGAGTGTGCAGGAGGCAGTTGACTGACATTTTGCTCTCACTCTCTCTCCCCCCCTTCCTCTCTCTCCCTAAAAATCAAAAAAAAAATCTTTTAAAAAATCTAAGAAATCTTTTTCCCATGTTGATTATTCTAAAATATTTCTTTAGTTCTCCTATCCAAACGACTCCTGGATACTTCCAGGAAGAAACTTTAGCTCAGGGGCTAATCACTGGTTTAGGAGTGTAAAGTACATTTAAATCTCAGCACCATGGAGATGATATACTTCATGGGCTTTTGATAAGATTAATGAGAAATATATGCTTATGGTATGGAAGTTCATACATCTACATAAGTGTTCTAAAATAATTTTAAAATTGATTTTAGAGAGAGAGGGCGGGAGGGAGGGAGAGAGAGAAACATCGATGTGTGAGAGAGATACTGATTGGTGGTCTCCGTATGCACCCTGACGGGGGATTCGAGCCTGCAACCTATGAGCCCACAATCTGCCCGTGCACGGGATTACGCTCCAACCAACTGAGCCAGGGCCTAAAACAAATTTTTATAAAAGGATAAACTATATAAATAAATCCATAAGTATATAAATCCATAAAATTCAGATCTCTTTCCTACTGTCTCAATTTTCAATTTCCTCTTTTGTTCAATGGTATCACCATTCTCTGTATCATCAAGGCTGAAAATCTAGAAAGCATCTTGTAATTCTCTTCTTTAAAACCCATCCAGCCCAGCTGGCATGGCTCAGCGGTTGAGCGTCGACCTAGGATCCAGGAGATCTCGGTTCGATTTCCGGTCAGGGCACAGGCCCGGGTTGCGGGTTCCATCCCCAGCAGGGGGCGTGCGGGAGGCAGCTGATCAATGACTCTCTCATCATTGATGTTTCTCTCTCTCTCTCTCCCTTCTTCTCTCTGAAATATATATATATAAAAACATCCAATCTGTCACTACTTTCAGGCAATTCTACCCTGGGAAGGAAACTTCTGGAGTCATGCCCCGCTTTTCTTTCTCACATTGCTATCCTAACACCCTCATCATCTCAACTGCCACAAAGCAAAACCAAGTAAATTAACTAATCTCTCCCCTCTCTAAACATCCTGAAACCATCCCATCAAATTCTTATCCCTAAAAACAGAACACAGACTTCATTATCTCCCTCTTCTGAAGGCCCAACAACGTTTTCCTACTGTTAATGAGACTTAAATTGTTCATTCTGTAATGTAAGGCACTAAAATGCCCTTCATATAATGGCAGTGAAGCAGGTTTTTCTTCAAAACTCTGGAGGAGATTTTCAAGGAACAATGTCCTCAACAACCCTCAAACAAGCTACTCTTTCAGTTTTACCTTTGTTTATGTGGCTCCACCCTCCCTGTAATATCTTAGCTTCCATTTTAATTTACCTAAGTGTTACAAAATTCCTTCCCAGAACAATGTTTTCTCCTACTCTCCAAATAGGATTCCCCAATGATTCTAATCCAGATTGCTCTTTCTACCTATATACGGTACCATACGTTTGACCTTGATATTCTGTAAGTTGGTATACACAGCCTTATAGCGTTTATTAACTGCTCCACGTTTGTCAATTTTATTCCCCAAAGAAGACAGTAAGGTCTTTTGTAAAGCTGACATGTGCTTTTCTAGAATCCATACAAAATGCATAGAAAGACACCAGGCAATGACAGGCTCTGCATGTGTGCGTGCATGTTGTTAGCTTGAATTTAAACCTTCAGTCATTCCAACTGGAGGCATTTAAATTCGCCTTGCAAAACGAAATGGGTATATACTGGCATTAATAAACTATCACACTTCTATAATACATCATCTGTGTAGTGTATAGAGTTGTACACCTGAAACCTATATAATTTTATTAACCAATGTCACCCCAATAAATTCAATACAAAGTAAACTATTACATCAGCAGCATACGGAAATAACATGGTTGTCATTTGGGTCCCACAGACAAAAGAACTTAGAATACCTTCAGTGTTCCTCCACTGGCCACAAGTAGACCTGGTGCTGTGACCTTCACTCCCATAGGCAAGGACTTCTATCACATCATAAGGTCCACTGCATGTGTGAGTTCACACCAGCTTGGGAGATGGACAGGGATTGTGCTTACATTTCTTTGTATCCTGTTCCTCAGAGCAGGGCCTGGAATATTCTAAGTACTCCATATTTATGTGGAAAAAAAAAAAATCAATGCCTCACATGGGACTATAAAACTAAAGTGTCCATACCTGTGGTATGTATGAGTTTCCACCACTCAAGAGGCTAGAAGCAAGCTTCTTCCTCTCCCATGACTGAATGGCCCTTTATTAAGATAACTGCTGTAGTTGAGGGCTCTGCATGTTATTAAAAATGTGAAGAAACTAGAGTTGGCACAGAGAATAAGAAAATCTAACAATAATGGGTGGCAATAGGTCCACTGAGGATGGATAAAGGATTAGGCTTGTTTAGGGAAGAGAAAGCCAAGGCGTAATTCAAAAACTGTATTGATGCAATCAGGAGTCTCATCGCCAAGAGTCTCTCAACACAATGCAAAGAAACTTGCATTATTTCAGAAAAGTTTGGAAGAGTTTTGTTTGGTTAAGTTGCTTTTGCTTTTACATTACTCACAAGAGAGGGAAAATGCTCAGTAAACATTTAAAAGTAAATGGTCGTGACTACTGATAATCAAAGATATGCAAATAACGAGATGGTTTTATTTTCCCTATTACAAGAGCAAAAGTAAAAATAATGCTCCTGCCGGCAAGGGCTGGTTAGATGGCCAATTTCATGTATTTAAGAGTATAAATGGGTACAACCTATTGAGAGAATTTCAGGCAAAATACTCCAAGTAACTTAAAAGATTAATACCCCATGACTCAGTGATTACATGTCTACAAAGCAAATATGGAGAGGCTTTACGCACAAAGATGTTCCTCACAGTCTAACTTAGAGCAGTAAAAAAATTGGAAGCAAGTGTGGAAAAAATTATTAGCTCCATACTCTTTAATTGCACCTTGGCCAGAAGACATAACCGAAGCAAGAGGATACAAGCCTTAATTGACAGTGTAACAAAGAGCCCTGAACAGAATGTGATAATTGTTGGCACCGATGTTCTGAGAAGATAACATGTTCTGCTAGCCAGTCTCTTTCCAGGTAGACAGCTACAGCTAAGTGGATTTTTACATATTGGTTAGTGTAAAATTTAAAATTAACACTATAAAGCTGAGTTTCTGTCTAAATTTGTTTACTAAGAAGGGCAATAATTTTCCTGTAATATTGAAAGTTTCCAAGGATAGCTGCCTTGTCACCTTGACAGCACAAATATTTAGTAAAAGAAGCTTTATCCATTAAGATATTTGTGGCAGAAAGCTGGTCACTTAAATTTCCAAACTCTATTGTCATAGGATAAGTTTAACTTATCAACCTTCTGATTTTTGACTGCCTATTTCTGACCACACAGAAATAGGCAGATATTTATTCTATAATATCCTTAATACACTAAGTAGCTCGTTGCACAGGCGTCATAACACTTTACTTGGCTTTCTTTTCAGAAGTCTGTTTGTAGTAAGTTTCCAGAATCTTAAAGATTTATTTCCATAAATCCAACACAAATTTGAGTTTCCTTTATCATAAACTAATTTTTGAAAAATGGGAAATTATTTTTAAAAAGTGGTACTCACACCACATGAAATGCATAGAAACAAGATTGGAAGCAATCCTTTAAAATGTAAATAGTGGTTGTTTCTGGGTGCTGAGATGAGGTGATTTTTTTTAATACTTAACTTCCTTCAAAATTTCTGAAATGAACAGATGTTTTAATGTTCAAGAAAAATAAGATTATAAAAAATTGTGTACCTTCAATTAGTCTTATTTTTCATAATATTTTTACTGTGTTGTCCTAAAATTTAGGATTTACAATGCTTGGCACACTCTTAAATGTTTATTGAGTCAAGGAACTGATGAATAAATGAGGCTAACAGCACATCAAACTGTGTTCAGTGTTTCCTTCCCCTGTTATTTCAATTCCAGATCTAATATTGACTCTCTCTTTCAAGGGTCTTATCTTCTTGATCATCAATTAGTTATTCCTTTTAAGACAAAATTAATTCCAGAATAGCAGTTCACCTTGCTAAAATATCAAATTGCAAATACAATCTACAACTTAAATAAGTCAGTCAGAAAAAACTAAGAACCATATGATTTCACTCCTATGTGGGATACAAAACTGAAACTCATGGACACAAACAGCAGTGTGGTGGCTGCCAGAGGGAAGGGGGTGGGGGGTGAAGGGGGTCCTAATATATGGTGATGGGAGAAGATATGACTTTGGGTGGTGGGCACAGAGAGCAATAAATAGATCTTATAATGTAGAAACCCACACCTGAAACCTATATGTTCATATTAACCATTGTTGCCCCAATAAATTTCATTAAAAATAAATAAAATCTACAATTTAATTGATACTGCCTATTTTTATTATTATGCGGCTTTATCTTCTACATTCTGGAAAGAATTCCATCTCTCCAGACAGTTCCATCTTGCCAGTTTAATAATCTGCCGCAAGAAAATATCATCTATCTCTCTCCATCTTCTTGAGTGGCATTTGTCTTCTTTCCCAGCAAAATTACTCTCTCTTGCTCTACTGTGTTTCATTCAATGAATGTTTGTTTATTCAGAGGCTGCCACGTGCCAGGCACTGGTGACAAAGATGAGGAAGACTTTTCCTTTTTAATACTCACCCGAAGATATATTTATTGATTTTAGAGGAAGGGAGGGAGAGAAAAACATTGATGTGAGTCGATCAGTTGCTTCCCATACCTAGGATCGAACCTGTAACCTAGGTATGTGCTCTGACTAGGAACTGAACCCACAAGCTTTCAGCGCATAGGATGATGCTCCAACCAACTGAGCCACTTGGCCAGGGTAAGGAAGACAGTTTTTGATGTAAAGCAAAGCAAAAACTTGAGAGACTTGAGAATGAACAACTATAAACAATACAAGTACTATAATCAAATGAATGGGAGCTTATCTTTAATGTTTGAAATTCCGTGCAAATAACTTTTCGATTGCTACCTCCTCTTTCCATGTTCTTAGGTTAGTTTCCTTTGAACCAGTGTGCCCTCCTAGTGTCATATCTAAGTCACCTCAGACTCAGGAAGTGCTACGAGAGCTTTCAAGGCTTTGTGTTGCTCACCCCTGCATACTGGCATGGATGGTTGGCTGCATCACCAGCCTTGAGGTCTCCTGTACTTCAGCCATTTGCTGGTTGGTTCTCAGATCCATTCTCTGACCTTTCTCCCTCCTCTGTTCTGGATGAGAGAATGGCCTTTTCATGCTCCCTTACCAATTGCCTTCCAGGTAAGTTTGGCTAATGGGAAACTGGCAGAAGATCAAAGGGCAGGCGGAAAGGAGAGGCCAAGCTATTTCTCCCTTTTCCTCTCTGCCTTCAGCAAAAGCTCTGCCAATAGCTGTGTCTCCTTCCTGGCTCCAGCTCTTTCCCATCGGCTCCTCCCCTAGTGCTCCTAACTGGTCACTGGTTGTAGTTCCACCTGATGGCCCTGGCTTCTGGGCCATCTTGCCACTGTCCCTCCAGTCCTGGGTATAGCAGAGGCTTCTTGTTGTCCATGTAGCTCCTCCATCTCTGGGTAATCAATTTATGGCATTAAATGCCCTCTTTCTGAAATAACTAAAGTGGTTTCCATTTTCTGACTGGACTCTGATTGTCACCCAAGTAAAAAAAAAATCAGCATCAACACCCTCAGCATGTCATATAAAACTTATGGTCTCGTCCCTCCTTACCACCTCTGTGGCCATTCCCTTGCCCCCTAATAGTGCCACCAGCATTTGTTAGGAGTTTACTATGTGTCGGGCATTTTTCTGAACATGTCATATTATTTTACAGACTTTCTCTTTTCTTTTGACTTTATCAATTATTGGGCATGTTTCTCCACCAGCTTGTTTTCTATGTCACCTATATTTGATTTTGTAATTTAAACTTTTAAGGTCTTAAAAGATATAGACAGGAGGAGAAATATAAAGCCACACACATATATGTATTAACCAAGTCATCTGCATTTATGGTTAAAGGTTATGGTATATGTTGTTTCCTACTACAAAAGGTGTATTGCTTTAGAATTGGGAGAAGGTCAAGAACACAGTATGAAGTTTGTTATTTTACTTTGCATTTCAAATTAAAGTGTATACTTGCCTGAAGTTAGGATAAATTGTGATCAAGTGAACCTTGGTACTTTGGTTAAGAGGTAAACTACTTCAGGAAAATTAAGTGTCGTCTCAAATGTCAGACCTGAAGACCTACACTGGGGTTTCCCTCACTATCTTAACTCTTGGTATCTGAAATCAGGAACCCAATAGGTTTTGGATAAGGGGGGACATGAGCTATAACAGCACTAATAATAATAGATAGTGAATCATAATAATCATTAATAGCAATTATAGTTCCTTGAGCAGTTACCATGTCAGACATTTTGTCGTTTTACATATATTATCTCTAATCTCCACAGCGCTTCCCAAGGAAAATGGTAGCATAAGTACTAAATAAATCGGTAAACTGGGGTTCAAAATTGTTAGTGCCTTTGTCTTTGGCCACAGAGAACTGATGGCAGAGCCAGAATTCAAGTTCACGTCTTGCCAGTCTCAAAGTCAATAAACTATTTTGCTGCTACATCACATCACCTCCTAACCCAAACTCATAAAAGTGACAATAGTAAAATCACAGCAAAGTCAATCAGTTCCCCATTGAATTCATCAAATAATATAGAGTATACATATCACATTTCATATTCTGGATTAAAAACAAACTTATATTTGAAAAATGTCACATTCTATACATAATATTTAATTCTATGGGTGGGGAAGGCGTTCAACTAGGCAGGAGGGACCCTGCCACTTTCCTGTAATGGAGTGAGATTCTATTACTTTAACCTCCAAATCAATGGCTAAGAAGGGCTGTGAAATGAAAAAGAAGAGAGATCCCTCCTTTGCCTGGACTTGTCTCACTTGGCAAAATATAAAGTTCCATAAATAACCTTTCTTAGGTGTTCCTGTTTGGTGTCAATTAATTATCCTCGCCCCACCAAGGTCACTTGATTTGAGTGGACATGTATCCTTTCAGAAATTAAGTGCTCTAGAACAGTGCTAGTCAAAGTATGGCCCTTCACAAGGGTAGAAGCTGAGTCTGTGAAGCAACTTCTGTAGCAACTTGACACTGCCATGACATCCAAGTGCATGATCACTGGGTTCATGTCACAGAGCCGAGTGCTGACCAGATCGAGCCTTGCTGAACTTGTGCGGTGGGTTAAGTGTGATCTGAGTGCACGCTAGTCAGTTGCACTGGGGCCACCTCAAAGTCTGTGACATACTGT
Organism: Miniopterus natalensis; assembly: GCF_054644295.1. Lineage (NCBI taxonomy): Eukaryota > Metazoa > Chordata > Mammalia > Chiroptera > Miniopteridae > Miniopterus > Miniopterus natalensis. Next base: position 88,406,984 of record NC_142103.1, on the reverse strand, counting down.
ATGCTAAAAAAAAAAAAAGACCTGCCGAGAAGCTCACTCTAAAACTGACAGCCTCTTTAATAAACTAGAAAGCAGAATATAAAACTAATAACTGTCCCACAATTACTTGATTAAAAATATGTGTGTAAATATATGTGCATACACACACACACACACACACTCATGTGTAACACATGGCCCAGTTACAGAAGCCTCGATGTGCGAGGGGGCCCAAGGACTTCCCTGGAGTTATGCAAGGGATCGAGACTTTGTGAAATGGCTAACTCGGAAACACTTTCATAGAGTATCACCAATTCAGAAATAAACTAATGATTCATCCACTATGTCATAAGAGAGACTTTTCAGAGTATTTTTAGGTCATTTTATTACTACTGTAGAGGGTGCGAACTTGAAAAACTTACTATCTATTTTCTGTGAGTGCTCTGACTGTTCTGGCTCTCTTTCCAGCAAAATTGCAGCTCCCGCGAGGCACACAAAGGTAATCAGACTTGTGTGCTTAAAAAAGAAATACTGGAAATGTCTGAATAAGAGCAGCCACGCTTTTAGATGCCTTTACTTTGTGTGCAAAAGTCGTCTTCTGCAGACCCACCTACATAAAATTGTACACATCCAGCACTTTTTTCACAGCTGCAGGCGTAACCTTACTGCTTCTTATTTAGATCAAATAAACTACAATTAGGCAGCTCTTTTAAATTGCACACCAGCCTAAGTCTGAGAGAGAATCCTTCTGAGTTTCCTTCTGAAATAAGCTTTGGAAGATGCAATTCAGAAGTACCTATTTATTTATGCTCTTCAATTAGAGGCTTTAAATCACGTTATTTGAACAAGAAAAAATATTATAAAAGAATATTCCAGGAAAATGCCATAAATTTTGATTTGAACATTACATTTCTAGTCTCCGAATGGGGAAAATCAATTGATCCTAACTCAAGTTAAAAGAGCAGATTATTTTTCTTTTCTCCTTTACAAGCAGGATAGACATAAAGGAAGGACATTTATAACGGCCTTAATGTCTTATGTCTTCTATTTTGCAAATCTGAGTACATCTCCTGTGCTAACTTTGTCAGCTAGGGAATAAAGAACATCATTTGAGATTCCATAGCTTAATTACGCCGATAAAGCAGTTTTATAAATCATGCTACGAGTCACGGATATTCCTTTGAGCACAGTGAAGGAGCAGCCATAAAATGTGCTCTGGACTTGGTCCCTTATCTCCTACCCATATGTCAATAAGTCAAAGCAAGTCTTCAGCCTCAGTCTGCTCAAGTCCAAACAGAAGGAAAAAAATAGTTACCCCACCCAAGGATATGGAAGCATTATTTGCCAAATCAAAAACAGAAAGTCCCCTCAAAGGGATGGCAGGCCAGAAACTGAAACTGAGAGAAAAGTCAGCCCACATACCAGCCAGCTATATAGCTAATTTACAGCTGTGTAAGGACGAAATACGGTTATTCCTGCAAAAACCCTTTGCGCGCTGTAAACGGCTGGTGGTGACAAAGAAAAACTGGGGAGTTGGACACAGCATCATTCATGAAACCAAGCCCTAATCTAGCCAGAAGTTACATTAAAACCAGACATTTAGAGATGGCAGATCACTGCCCCGCATGGTAAGGCAGAAACTGAAGACCAAGAGAAAGCAAAGGACTAGCTCAAGGTCACACCCAAACTGGGATGGGAATTTAGGTATTCCTTCCAATTCAAGGCATTATGCTAGTGAAAAATCCAAAGGCAAAGGTTTTAATACTTTAGCAGTACTTAAGGAACTAGATCAAGAGACAAGGAAAGGAATGTGCTAAATATTAAGTGGCTTAGTTGAGAAGGCAGTTCAGTTTACTAAATATGTGGAGCAAAGCAATAGGACCAGCTCCAGATGCCAAAGGAATTCACCACCATTCAGAATCCTGCAGTTCCTAATCATAGAGCATCCTCAGGAGGGCATATTTAATGGGATGTAGGAAGCCTACCAAAACAGAGGGAGAGCCCGGCCGATGCGGCGCAGTGGCTGAGTGTCGTCCCGTGCACAAGAGGTCGCCGGTTCGATTCCCGGTCGGGGCACATGCCCTAGTTGCAGGCCCGATCCCCAGTAGGGGGCGCGGGAGGCAGCCGATCAGCTTCTCTCTCACTGATGTTTCTCTCTCCCTCTCCCTCCTTTCCTCTAAAAAATCAATAAAAATGTATTTTAAAAAAAGAGAGGAAGAATAAACTCGCTTATCCTTTTTAGCAAATGGAGAACAGAGGTACAGGATTTCTACAGCGGTGTTTCTACCTCAATCCTGACAGGTGCGATTATTTATTAATAATGGTATTCGTGCACCTTGAAGAAGCTCTTAGCTTCTTGACTTTAACTGGGACTTAACTAGTCCTTTTAATTAAGACTGCTGAAGGATCACACCAGCCTCAGACCCGAAAACTAAAGCCTCATTTTCACGTCCCGAAGCTCTTCTCAGGCAACAGACGTGAGGTTCAGGGCCACACGGCGCTGCGCTGCCTTCAGATCACAGGGGTTTTTAAGGCCACTTTTCCTGAGATTTCCTAAAACATCCGTAAGTCCATTTTTGAAAATTTAGAGCTTTGGCATCATTTGGGTGAACGTGATAAAGTTCCAAACCTTGGGCAACAGATAAGAGGGGCTAGATCCTTCTAAAGAATTCCAGAACTGCAGGAGAACCAATACCCCAGAGAAGAAAACTGAGGGCTACAGGGGCTCGGAGGAAGGAAAGGGAAATTGGGTTAAGTAATGCCAGATCATACAGCACATCGAGTTTTTAGAAAACGATTTGAAATAGAGCCAGATAACCTCCTGAGGCTTAATGATTCTCTCTTCACGTTACCCTATTTTTTCCCTATGTGTCTCCTTCGCAAACTGCTATTTCTGGGCTGTATTGCTGGTATCACTAATGCAAACACCTCATATTGTGGTTCAGAATGGAGCCACGGAGGGCACTACATAAAGATTTTATTGTATTTATTAAGTACTTTTAAGCAGCACCTACAAATTATATGTGTGGGGGGAGGGGGCTTTGTAAAAAATATTGCCTTGGTGGAAGAGGGGATGGGGGGATAAATGGTGCTGGGGGAAAAAAGTTTACTTAAAATTTCAGTGATGCACTTAAGAACCTAAACATAAATTGTGAGAAAATGACAGGCTTTTAATCATACAGTGGCACTTCACATAAATCAACACTATGTAAGTATTTCCAAATAAATTCCAGGACACGTTACTAACATATACTGATTTTGCAAATGCCTTTTGGAGCCTTAAAGAGCTTTACGTTTTAAATCACCAAGATAACCCATCGGAACGACGATCTTTCCGATCCATTTGTAATGATGCTGAAAGAAACCTGAAATGTGCCTCGTGAACTGAGCACATTATAACTCCAAAGACATGAGTAAGGCTTCTCCGGCCCAAAGTATGGCCCAGCGGGCTGGCGGGGAGTATCCCCAGACTCTCCCTACCTGATAACAGCTTGTCTCACCCTGCCTGTAGGACAGGGAGGGGCAGAATCTTCTCCCTGCCTGTTGTTTGTTTTCCCAGAATCCGCATTTTTAAAAATAGGAAGGATTCAACTTTTAGAAACCCATTTGTCTGCAGCGTCAGCCAAAGGTACTACTTGAAAAATTATGATCACAGCAAGTTTGGGAAGCAACCTGCCCCACCTCAGCCCAGAGTAAGAGAAAAACACAAAATTCTTAAGACACTTTTGTCCAATACCCTCGTTTTCAAGAGGATACTAAGGCCCACCTAAAAATAGATATGGGAAACTTTGTGTTTTTTTTTTTACATACCATTCACACCACCACAGTGAGGGCGGTCAGAAAAAAATGGGGGAAGAAAACTGTTTTCCTGTTGCTCTTATCGGCTTCTTTCTTGTGAAAACAAGACAATGCTTCTGCCAAACTGTTAATGTTGCGTAAAAAATTTTCTGGAGACCTTCCAACGTTCAAATTCCTAATGACTGTCAGGTCGTCATTGTAAACACTGAAATTATTTCTTTACTATGCTTTGTTGTGTGTACGTGTGGGAGCCTGACAATCTCTCCCCCTCATAACTTGGAAATTCTTGAATTGGGACAATGCCTAACAGTAAGGGGAAAAACAAATTATTTTTTAACACTTGATAAAAACTCACTAAAAAACAAACAAACACATTTTGGATCTGTTGAGGATAATCTGAAATGAATTCTTTTACATTTTGTTTAATTCAAAAAAGTTAGCCATGTCTTCTCTACCACAAAAATTTTAAGTCTGCTTTTTTTGTGAATGGACATATTTAGAGAGTGACAACACGTGAGACGATCTGTTCGTGTTTAAGTTTACCTGAGAAAGTCTATGGGGATCAAGATACTTCAATTCTGTGCGTGCGTGTGTATGTAGCTATGGTAGCTTTCTGTTACAGGGGCTCATTGATTAATGAACTACAACTGCAGGGACACAGAGGAATGGAGTAGGGACTTCTGACGATGAAACTTTTTTGCTATATATGTCATTGTAAATAATATAAATTGTAGAAAACTGGGGAAAAAAGAATGAAAAAGAAAATCAGCTGGAATGCTATTAACTAGAGATCTCCAATATTAACATTTCAAATAACAGCACAATCTTCCATCAGTTAATGCTCAAGTGCTACTTTTTCAGTCCTTACAAAGTGTTCTTGGCACACGATACTATGATATTCGGACCCTGCCCCCTCCCACACATACACACCACACAACACTTGAATGCTTTTGGGGTCAAGGCAGGTAAGAGAGCATGTTGAATAGGCCGGTTGGGCATTTTGGCAAATCAGACTATGAAAACCTCCTCAGAGTGGGCATATTTAGGAATGTGTAACATTTCATGCATATTGTCAAAAAATCACAGCTTCCACGGTAGAAATACGTCTGAAGTGGATGGGTATGGTGGGGAGAGGCCACATCTTGATATTTTCAACATGTCACCACAGACAGGTTCAGGTTCTATTTGGAAAGGGACCTACTAAGTACGGCCTAAGCCCTTTAACACACCAGACAACACCAGCTTTGCTTCCATTAGACCTTTCGTGAACTGAGTGCAACTGAAGGCTTCCAACCATCTCATCCAGCTCAAGAACAACTTAGACCTAAAGGGATACCTGCTCTTGAGGAAAGATAGAAGCCAATATATAAAAAGCAAAAGGAAAGAAAAGGTTTCTTTTCAGTACGTTATGCTTATATTTTAACTTTGAAGCATCATAATTTGGGGGTGAGAAGGGCGGTGATGGTACTTAATGTTGTAGGTTGTCTGAGGGATGTAGACACATGACACACTAAATCAGTCATTGCATGTGCCCCCAGCAATAGTGAAAGGAGGAGTGCTCACCATACTATTGCTAGAAATGCAACGATTTGTTCCAGAAATACCACTGCAGTAACTATCTACCCATAGGTAAAACGTCAATCTCTGCATATTTGCAGCAGGTGCACAGCAACCTACGTGGACATGCTTTGCTAAGTTAATAAACTCAATGAGATAAGTGAAATAACAGAAGACCCAGGACAGATCCCAGCGTCGTCCCTCAGAGCTGTGCAGTCCTGAGATGCTTTCTCTGCCTGACTTCACCGCCCTGTGCAATACGGTGGTGGAAACCATCCACCAGGCACCATGGCTGCTGACATGTTACATGTGAAGCACACGCAGTGGAGACTCTCAATAAATGGCCATGTTATATGATAAGTCACCACTGGATAAAAGTAATATTTGATTGCAAAAAAACCCCTACTGGAATATTGGTTCTGAAAGCTGAAAAGCAAATTCGACACCTAGTTCATTTCTAAAATGTTTGTTGTTAGCATAGCAAAAACCAGAATTTCCAAGGGGGTTGGAATTAACCACATACTTATGATGGCTGTATTTTATTCTCTCAAGAAAGTTGATTTCATCCAAGAAAAAGTTGCTAATAAATGAGCTCTAAATTCCCCTGCAACTGTAAAATTCCATTATGTTCCAAAGTCAGGTGATTTGCCCAGTTACAAATGATGCCAGATCACTGGTACGCTTTGAATTTACCATCACATTCGACCTACTGAAAAAACTTTAGAAATATGATAAAAGTGTAATTAATTCCTATTGAAGGTACAAACACCTACTCATCGACAGTTCACAATTAGCTTTTTATCAACCGTATTTGTGATTTCTCATTTCGAAGTAATTAAAAGCAAGCTGGTAGAGAATACAATGCAATGAAATGGAAATATGGCCATGGTACACTACCTTTAGGTAAAAAAAAAAGCTGATTAGAAAACGGAATGATCAAACTTTTGTAAAAAGGTACGTATGGAAAGAAAATTTTGAAGACATCTACTAGATTATGAAATGTTGGTTAACTGTCAAGGTGGGTTATAGATGGCTTGTCTTTTCTTTTTTCATTTGTTAGCTCGTGTATATTTTTAAACTAAAAAACTATGAAACAGTATTAACTCTACAATAGTAATCATTTAAAAATAAAAGTAAATTAAAAGATTACAACTAGAGATCACTGGGATCAGTGTGGAAATGAGGAGTGGGCTGAGTCTGTGTAAGCCAGGCTATAAGCAGGAGGCCCACGGACAGGATGAAATTAGCTCTTTGTTGACAGATTTCTAGTTTCTCCTGAAAAATCCGAAGTCCTGAGGGCACTGGGTTGGGACTACCAGCTCCCCCAGCACAGCCAGTAGCCACTTCAGATGAACTCTTCATTTTCCCATTTGCCAAAATATAAGCGTTCCCGTTTTCTACCTGTGGTATAGACACTGCGGCATTATAAGCCAGAAACATTCTGTAGGGGCTGGAAATGCAGCACTTAAAATTTAGCTGATCCAAATTTTCTTTAAATTTTAAAGAGATTTAAAGCTTAAGGCTAGACTGAAATGACATAATATTACTTGAAATGTAATAGATGTGTCTGGCTAGAATGATGTGACTTCTTTTCTTTTCCATGCTTTTTATTTGCATTTTTCAGATTTTCTAGAAAAAACTTATGTCATTTTTAAGTAGAAAAAGTTTAGGAAAACTATTTTTTTGGCTAACATCTCCTACCCCCTTCCTTAGTGTCTCTATAGCTGCAATTCATTAACTAATAGGAACCTATGAGAGAAAGACAGTCATAGCTACAGACAGGCACAGACAGATACACATATAAACCCAACATTCATTTACGTGTACAGAATTTACGTTGAAGCATCCCGATTCCCATGGGCTTTGTCACGTAAGTTGAAATCCAAAGAGTTCACCTCATGCATTTTTATCTGTAAATATATCCATTCACAATAAAGCAGACTCGGCCCTAGCTGGTTTCGCTCAGTGGTTAGGGCATCAGCACGCAGACTGAAGGGTCTCGGGTTCGAATCCAGCCAAGGGCATGTACCGTGGTCTCAGGCTCAATCCCAGGCCCAGGTTGGGGCACATGAGGGAGGCAACCAATCGATGTTTCTCTCTCTCTCTCTCCCCCTTCTACTCTCTCTGAAAAAGCAATGGAAAAAAATATCCTCGGGTAAGGATTTGAAAGCAGCGACAACAACAATTAGTTAAGATGTAACAATGCATTTCAGATCACTCCAGACAGATCTTAAATGATTGATCTTTTTCAATTATGAAAAGGATTGCTGTTTCCCCCTTATTTGGAGGCTGTGTATATGTTTTTCAAAAATTCCAAGTTATGAGGGGAAAAAGAACTGTCAGGCTTTCACACAAACACAAAACAAGCCATAGGAGAGAAGTCATTTAAATGTTCACACTAATGACCTGACAGGCTTAGGAATTATAAGCACTGGAAAGAGTGCAGAAAATTCCTTTACACAACATTCCTGGTTTGGCAAAAACAATGTCTTGGTTTTGCAAGGAAGAAATCAGTAAGAGCAACTCCAAACAGTTTTCTCTCTTGGTGGGGGAAAAATTGCCATAAATTGCAGGTATTTTCTTCTATCCTTTTAGGCTCAAAGGAAACTAGAAGACCTTTTGGCTCACTCAGGTATATTGAATTTTCAGGAATCAGTGAAATTCTAAAAGTTATTTTTAAGGAACCTCTGAAAAAAAGAAAGCTGACAGTCAATTAGGGATAGAAAGGAGTCATTTTCACCCTCTCAACAATCTAGTGATACATTAAGGACAACAATCTGCTTTGAGAAACATGGCCGTGTCCTTACCTAAAGACTGGTAGAGCTCTGTCATTTTGGGATGGTCCCAGCATGTTGTCTGGGTCTCGTGGCTAAAACATAAAACACAAAGAGAGACTTTAGAATTTATAATGGGTAGTAGAGAAAAGGCCGGGCGTGGGGGGGGGGGGGGGGCTGGGGGGGGGAAAGGCCTGGTTTGCTTGGGAATCATTCGGCATCTTTACTTCAAAGGACTTTCATCCTGTGGCGTCGAGTGTTTATCTTACAAGCAGAGAAGCCCCTACCTTTGCTTCCAGAGGCAAAGCAAGATGGACATTAGTTGGTAACCAGAATTCGTTTCTTTTCTGCACCCACAAGTCAGGTGCACTTCTGTTACACTACAATGACCTTGTTATGTAATCAATAACAGAAAATCAGGATTTCTGCACCTGTCCGACGGGAAACATTCAGCAAGGACACTGACAAGTGGCATTCGACTCTGTCAGAGAGCTACTGGACATCAGTTTAATAAATAAACTGCCCCTGCCGCTTTTCTACCCCTTTCTCCAGGGCCAGATTTCCCATCCGTGATAGCCGTATTTCATTTCGGCTTAGCATCCATCCACTGCCTGCCTACTATATCATACCTCCCCTCTTCCCATTACTTTTCCTATATTGACTTGGGCCTGAATGAAGCATTCACAGCTCTCTTCCATTTCTTAAAGTTTAGATAAAGTGTGGTTGCCGGCTACCAGCTCCAGCCACTAGAAAGAACAAAACACCCTTGTTCTTCCTTCAATTACATGAATAAACCCGGGAGAGATAACTACATATACTTTTCCTTACTTTGGCCCATCTACATAAATCACCATAGCATCATATTTCCAGTTTTCAGGGATTACATGACTGGCTTTGATGCATTAAATGCAGCCTTGAATGACATTTCGGGCCTCGTACTCAGAGCCTATTCATAATCTTTGGGGAAGGGTGGAGATGGATAGAAGAGAACTGGCTTAAATGTGGGCATTTCAAGGGGAGCAGAAACGGAGGCCTCGTGTGGAAAGAGGAGTTTGGGGAGCAACAATGTCAAGCGATCTCAGCGTGGGTTTTAAATCTTCGGATTGGATTCTGGCTCTGTGTCCTTCTAGCTGTGAAACTTGAGGCAAGCCTGCTCACCTGGATTAGCTGATATAAAGAAGTGACTGGCACTTCTAGTGTTCGATCCCATACCCGGTCGTTTTGGTTATTGTGTGGCCCCCAAATGAGTGGCCACTAAAAACAAACCTTTTATCAGTTGATTAGAACGTAGGTAAAGCCAGCCAAGCCTAAGGCCTTTCGTAGAAAGCAAAACCCAACACTCAAGTGTGATTTTCCTGTTTTTTTTTAAAAAAAATAAACAAAGCAGAGAAACGTTTATTGTGGGCTGACAAATAAAATACAATCGTGTCACAAAAACATGTGGAAATTCCCCGAACCGTACGACTTCAAAGACCATGCCTCTGATATTTCCCATTTAAAGACTGAACAGCGAAGGCTATGGAAAGAAATGTACACGATCGCCTTCGCTCGGGAAGGGCTGCTGGAGTCTTTTCCAAACATGTTCATTTGTGTTTTACTTTTCCGCAGAGACAGTTCGCATCTGAGGAGCGTGACAGGGGCTTCTTGGTCGGAGGTAACGTATCAGAGTGACATCCAAGTCTCAGAGCAAGAAGCGGAGGCTGCAGTCCATGCTTCTAGGGGCGTTTAGGAAGCCCCAGGCCCAGGCTGGTGTAGGATCTGGACCAGGGATGGGCGGGACTGGTAGTTGATATGCACAGCACAAGGAGGCTGCGGCTTGCAGCTCCGTAGAAAAAAAGTGGTGCTTGTTCTTGGGTGTTTTTTAGCTCGCAAAGTGATTGTGTCCCAATTCTGCACACGAGGGCCCAGCAAGGAAAAGGTTACCTGCTACTGACACCACCCTGCATTCAGGTACCTGCACTGCCAAAGGCCCACGCCTATGTGAGCGCAGGGGAGGGACGGAGAGAGAAGCGGGGAAAAGCACCTGTGTCACATGTGCAGGCCCTTATTGCACAAACCGAGTACAAATAGCGTCCCATCTCCGTGACGTGTGGGTAGACTGTAGTATCTTCAGTGGGTGGGCAGAAAAATGTCTGTCTGAGCTGATAAACCCAACCAGACAGAGAGTCACTCTGAAAAGCCACCATCTGTAATGGACTTCATATCGGAGGAACATGGGCAAGAAATGTCTTGTACCAAATGCAATTCCAACAGAAAAGGGAGACTTGCATACAAGTGACAGGAGAATCCCACATAGAGTGAATGAGGGCTTCATGCAGTTCCCTCCCCACCAAAACCCTTCACGACTGCAGATATACTTGCATTTCTCCCTTTATTGAAGAAATTTATTCTAGTGGTTAAGATGATGAGAAGGATTTTAGAAATTATTTTTAATCCAACAGCCCTTAACTAAACTGAAATTTCCTTTACTGGAAGATGGAAGAAATGTTAAGGCCTGACTTCTATCCCCCATTGTGCGTACCAGGTACTAGTCCTTTCCAGGTACTCCTCCCAGGTACCTGCGATTCTGGGGGACTTGAATAACCTAGGTAAGTGACCTCAAACAAATTCCAAAGCCAATCTGCTTTTACCTTCCTCCCCTCCAACACACAACCCTTTTATTTTTAAGCAATACAAAGTAACTAGAAAAACAGACTTATATTTCACCTTTGCAGTCTTAGTTTCACTTCAACTGCAAACCAGTACCAAGCAAAGGAGGTGAGCACAGTGGAAAGAAGAAAAAATAAGGGGTGTGACTAAGCCTCTAAACTAGAAAAGCCATCTTTTAATCACTTAATACTAAATATGATTGGTAAGGTAGCTGAAATGAGATTTTTTGGTAACTGTATTATAAACAAAATATTCACTTCACTATATGTGGGTATTTTCAACCTGTGAATTCTAAACCCCAGTGAGACACTATTTAACCCCCCAAATAGACAGGAAAGATGAACATGGGCAGGATGAACTGCTAAACACATATCTGCATAACTCATATTCGTACTGCACCTTACAAGACAAACCAGATTTTGTTTGTTTGTGACCAGTACAGATTTTACAGCTCTATTTATTACTCTGTATCTGTCCTCAAAAACAGTAGAGAATTGTCAGTAACTCCATGAGAAGCAGCTCAGGTTTACCTGGAATATACACACAATATAGAAAAATATGCTGTGCTGGGGAGGTGGTGGTGGAAGGGTGGGTGGTACTATTTTTGGGAACTGTCTCTTTTCTGCACTTCACTTTTCCTAGTGGAGACGCATTCCCTATACATCATGGCCAACCAGAAAGGAAATTCTGAAACCTGTTCACACGTTAGTGGATATATCTTCGTTCAGTCTTCCTGAGAACACTGATGTTCAGCATAGATCAAAATTCTACGTGTCCATTAACACAGAGACTGGCTTCACAAATCATCCTTAAAACACTCTTTCAATCTTTAAAAAATGTTATCGATTTGGCCGTGCTGGTTCCAAAGCTTGACATCAGATATGCCTCTCTGAACAGCCTGCAAACTCTGACTTCCCCTCTTTTTTACAATGTGTACAAACTACAAAAATCTCTAATCTCTTTTCCCTTTTCCTTGAGGCTGTGATAGGATCCTGATGCAAATGAAAATACAAAAATCACTGGATGTAACAAAAGACCCCGGCAATACCTACTTGTCAATAATAAGAAATTAAAGCATTACCCTACTGAGCCCAGGGCTGACCTAATTTCCTACCATACAATTGAAATTTTCTCTCACCTTCTTCAGTTTCAAGTAGTGTGCAAGGTTATTATAACCGCCTCAGAGCTGTTCCTGCTGTCAGTGCTGGAATAATCACACTTATTGAAATTGTTTTAGTTTCTTAAAAACAAACATTAAACACTTATAAAAAGTAACATATTTCTACTGCTCTTGCCGGAAATGGCAGTTGCCTAATTAAAATAAGATTTCTTCTGCCACCACTGTTGTTTGGGAGTGAAAATAGTCCAAACAGTTGCCTTTTTTTAAAAAAACAAAACAGCTTTCCATTACTTCCCAGGGAAGAAACTAATCGCTATGCAGCAATATAAAAAGGTAGCGTTCTCTTGCGATTTGCAGAGGATTAGAGTTTGGCTTCATATATAATCTGGAGGCCATTGATACACTGTAACACACACACACACACACACACACACACACAAAAAAAATCATTTCCCTTTAATCTGGGGATCAGACTCTTTTTCTAGAGGAACCTTGGCATTTCCATCTGAATGTTGAACTTGGCTTGCATTGCTGGAATACTGGCAGGGTGGGAATGGGAAAATATATTTAAAAGTTTCTGCTACTGTGGAAAGGGGGTTTAGAGAGGTGGGTGTCAATCAAAGCATCAGAAATCCTATTCTAGTCCCCATTTCTTTACCCTGGGATATTCAGCATTTTATTCTGCTTGGCTCAAGCCAGGGCAAAGGATGACTGCATGGGTGACTGTTCCAGCTGTTACTCGTCCTCGGTTCTATTTGCTTTTCAGGGCTGAATTCCCACCCACCCTCAACTTTGGCCAAAGCAATTTCACTTCAGGGTCGCGTCCAATCCAAGATCAAACAATGATGACTGAAACCAATTCCACGGTGATCAAGGGTCAGAGACCTTTCATAAAACCCTGTTGTTTCATTTGCTCTTCCAGCTTCTCCAAGAACAACTGTATCCTCCAAAGAGGGGATTTGGCACAAGGAAATTTTAAAAAGCTAAGCGAACCAAGAAAGGGTGATGAGGGGTGACAAGGAGAGGTGGCAGGAATATAGAAGCAGAGAGACCGGGAAGAGCTTGTTGGCCAAAGAATGTAGATTTCACTTAAACACTTTGGTTCGCCACTTAAATCAGACGGATTTTTTTTTTTCCCCACGTGAAAGCGTTTTATAATTAATAATATGCCTCCCTCGGGCAACTAAACCCCTTCGATTTAAGCTTCCAACTTAACTTCAGCATTTTATTGAGACAAACCGGGTCCTGCCCTTTTCCTTGCTACGATCGGCTCGGAAATGACAAACTTTGCTTCGAGACACCTGGAGAAACGCGAGAAAAGGACACTGAGAAATGACTCCCCGCTCAAGCCCAGAGGGCAAAGGAAACAACACCCTCGATCCCGTGTCAAATCCTTGACTTCTAGCCTCCCAACGGCCTTTTCTTTCTCTCCTGATTTCTGCAAGTCTTGGGGCACGAGGCGGACACGGGAGAAAATGCAGCGGGGGAAATGTCAGTCGGAATCCTCGGAAGAAATCAGGCAGAAAGTTGACCTTTTGGCACTTGCGGCGCGGCGGGCGGCGGAGGCGCGCGCCCCTTCCTCCGGCGAGGTCGCCGGGATTTCGGAGCAGCCTGCCTGGCTCGCGTCCACCAGGCAGCCCGGGAAGGAGCAAAAGGCTCCAGCGGCCCCGGTCCCCGCGTGGGGAACGCACTGTCCCCCCTCCGGGTACGGTGAGAAATCACCTTTTTTTTTTTTTTTTTTCTCTCCGAGCCCGTCCCAAAGCCAGGGGAAAGGGGGAGCTCCCCGCGAGCCGGCGCCAGGGGAAGCCCCGGGGGCGCACCTGCAGCCGCGCCGCCGGGGACCCGCGGGGGACGTTCCCCGACGCCCGGAGCCGGGGTCCAGCCGCCGCGCCTACCCAAGTTTGGGCCGCCTGGGCTGGCCCCCTGCTCGTGCCACAAGTGCACGGGACTGCGGGAATCCGAGGGGGCCCGCGAGGCACTTACCCTTTCAGCTGTTCCCTCATGGCTGCAAGGGCTGCGCGGTCGGGGGAGGGCGAGCGGAGGAGTGAGCTTCCCGGAGCCGCCGGGCTCCCCAAAGTCGAGCGCCGCCGCCGCCCAGGCTCGCAGCTGAAAGCACTGCGGAGGAGCCGGCGCGGGCTGGCGGGCGGGCCGGCGGGCGGCGACGGGGCAGGCGGGGAGCGGGCGCTGCGGGGAGACGGGGCGGGGCCGCGCCAGGCTCCGCCCCCAACTGGGGACCCGGGAAGCCGGACTCCCGCAGACCCCGCACTAGGGGATTTCCGAGCGGAAACCAAAGAGAAAGAGAAAAAGAAAAAGGCAGGCAGAGGAGGGGATTTAAGGTAGTCCCAGGAACCTGGAAGCCACACACCGCCCTGCTGGCACCCCCTTAAAATCTCCAGCAAGACTACTTGTTGTCGAAATAAATGACCTAGGTGCAAATGACCTCATCGAAGATCATTAAGTGTGGGGGCTCAGTTTTCTTTTTAGAGAATGAAACAGAAAAATCACGAGCATAATTCTTACCCCCCCACCCCCACCCCCAAAAACCTGAAGATTAAAGTAGCGAGGCTGTAAGGACCTGAAATTCAGGTTACACTCATCACGAGCTCAACGGGCTGCCTAAGGAGCATTTGCACGTGTGTTTGTGGCACAGCTGCGGTTCTCCAAGTGTTGTCCTGGGACCGGCAGTATCAGCATCACCTGGGAATTTCCTTGGAAACGAAAATTCCCAGGCCCCAGTACGAATCAGAAACGGGGCACGCTGAGAAGCCTGAGAACCACCGGGATAGGCTCTGGAAATGAACCGCCAGCGCCGGTGGTGTGGCAGGTTTGAGCTTTGAGTAATCTTTTAGAGAAATCTAAAAGGAAGCCATTTCCAATGGGAGATTTGATTGGAAAAGTTACGGGGCCTAGAGAATTCCAGCATTTCACATCTTCGCATTTGCAATAGGGTGACACAGATTAACTAGGCAAAATTATCTCAAGCTTGGAAATATTCCGAAGGGAAGAAAGCCTCCATTAGCACAAGAATTTTTCGCAACCTCCACATATCTTCAATTAGAGCCCAAAGAGTATCTGAAGATAAACTCCCCTCCTGGTTTCCTTGGCCCCTCTCTCTCTGTCCATTTATTTTGTTGGCCTGCTTCTCTTCTTTCAACCATTTCCTTTCCACTCTCTTCTGGTTGATTCATGCCACCTCGGTTTGGAGTTCAAAATATGCTTCTTTTTCTTTCTAAATATCCTCTTTTTTTTTTTTTTGGCTCAACATTTCCCCCGTAGAGCTGAAAGGGCTCTAGACATCAATCTTTTTTTTTTTTATTGTATACTTTCAGATTTTATTTTTTATAATGAGTATGCATTACATTTATTTTCAGTAAAAGGAAAAAAATGAATATTTATAGTGAAAGAAAATGATGAGCTGGTGCTTCCTGGGGTACATGGTTACTAATGTTTACCTTTTTGTAGACATCAGTCTTTTACTGTCTGCTACAAGCACGGTGCAAGAGACGAAAAATAAAGTACGTGAACGAAAGGGCGGGGGGTGCCAAGTTTCTTCCTACCCTGACAAACCAAACAAAAATGTAAACGTTGTCACTAAAGACATGTGCGCATAGGTATGGTTGGTATTGCTATTTTAAAGCAAATACAGCACTTCTTCTGGATTTTGCCTGGTAAACTGAGGCATCCGTTAGTGTTGTGTTTTAGCGATTTTGAGCCAGTGAGTTGTGGAGGCAGCTGCCATTCCAGTCCGAGGGGTGCACACGAGGATTGGATTCGCTTTGGGTCACAGAGTCCCTTGGTCCTGTAGATTCTAGGTCTGCCCCTCTCCTTGACTGCAGGAGGACAAGCCTTCTGCCATGAGGAAGTCGTGGCCTTTGCAATTGACCAGTGACGTAATCCCTGTGTCAATGTGGCAAATCACTTAAATACTGTTATGTTTGTTTCGGTGAAAAGACACCAACGTCGCAGCACGGGCATTTGCAAATATTAGAAATCAGTCAAAGAAAGATTTTTGCAACCCCTGTGTCGTGAGTTGGCATTGCATTCTCTCCCTTTCTTGGTTTTTGGTTGGTTGGTTGGTTGATTGTTTGACACTTTTAAGGTACCTTCTCAAGATTCAAGAATTCTGATATATTTCTCTAAAATATAAGAGCTCATCTATTTTCTCAGGGTCCAGTTAGAAAACGACTAGGAACACTTCTTTAAAAAAAAAAAAAGGAAAATAAATCACTATTCAGATTTTTTCTTAAATTTGACAGATGGCAATCCTCAAAAATACATTTTTAAGATCTTTTTAAAACTAGAGTTATAGGCACTTGAAGATTTGTTCCCGAATCTTGATGTTATTTTAGAAATTAAATACTGAAAGGATTATTAAGAAATGACATGGGCATCACAGCGACTGTTATCAATTTCAGTTAGCTTATGAATTTTGCTTATCAGGGAAAGGCATTAAGAGGAGAACATAATTTAGATATCTTCATTTACATAGTGATGCCATCTATGATATTCCATTAATTGCTTATTTATAGTAGCCTTTCTTCTTATTATTACTGCTTTGATGTGAACCCAGGCATGAAAGGAGTGTGAGGGCTTTGCCACCAGAAAAACACTTAAGTTGAAACCCTGCCTCCAGAACCTACCATGAGGCACTCATCCCCAGTACTGCGGCTAGAATGTGGCAGTGCAAGGGTTGGAAGTGGGTAGTCTGGCTTCAAGGCCCATGCTCTTAGCCACTCTGCCATGCTGCCATGGCGAGACGTGACTTCTTTTATTGTGGGGTAAGATCTGTATTTTTCTTGTGTGCTCATAAGCAACCTCATTGCTGGCTGAGAGCAGAGGAGAGTGAAATAGGGGTAAGGAAGGAATGAGATGGGATAAAGTCTAGGAAGGGGCCCCCATACATTTTTCTATATCCCAAACTGCAGTCTTTGAACCACTTAAATGTTGTAGGTACTTTAGAAAAATGAAGACCTCTCCGACCTAAGGGACTGTGCTGGGCATCCCCCCCTTCTCCCCTCCAGCTCTATTCTCTGCCCTCCCCACTCGCTCTGTGCCCCAGGAGGTTGGACCTCTGCGGATGGCATCAATCAGGCTCTCTTGCCTTTTGGCTTCCCTTTGCTTTCTGCCAATGGGAGGCACTGATGAAAGGCCTATAGCAAGAGATGAAAGGGCAGGAGGAGGGAGCTACTTGGGTATCTATTCTCCAAGTTCCTTCTTGTTGGCCTTGAGCTTGGCGGTAGCCGAGTTCCTTTACCCACAAGTCTTGTTGGACAGTCATTTCTACAGCAAGGGCATTCTCCAGGTTCCTTAAAGCATTCCCTCCCTCTGCCCTTGTTCTTTCCCCTACCCTGACCAGATTTTGTAAACAGCCTTTTCATTATAGTCTTTTCAAGTACCACTTCTGAACGGACCGTCTGTTTTTCCCAGGACCCTGACTAAACAGGGACCCACCCAGTCAAAGCCACCCTCTCAGGCACTAGACAGGATGCTGAGTGTGGACCACTGATGGAGGGAGAAGGTCATTCCACCTGTTGGAGCTGAAAAGGAGACTAGGCTCATTCACTGGACAGATATTTCTAGAAGCCTCTTCTGTGGCCCAAAAGGAGCTTCTTACTATTGGGGATAAAGGAAATCAACAATTATGAATGGTGCTAACAGCTGGAGTGATGGTAAAGAGGTCACAAGTGCCTTCTTTCCAAGACCTTAAATGCTCTGCTTGGTCTTTGGGAGAGAATGTCAAGGTGGAGATTAGAAAGGTAGGTGGGCAAATTGAGAAGGACCTAGTCTGATGATCCAGAGTTTGACCTGTATCATGAAAGGTATGTGGGAGCCTTTTAGAGAAGAAATTTAAGCGTAAGTTGTGGCTCTGTCAGATTTGTCCTTTTGAAAAATCGCTTGGGCAATGGTGTGGGCCTGGATCAGAAAAGTTTGGAATTAGGAGGCCAGATACAAGGTGACCGCAGTATGAGGAGGACCTGAAAGATGGTAGTGGCAGAGAGAGTGGAGAAAGAATAAAATAAGGTAAAAACTGCAGGAGTCTTGACTGATTGGATGTATGAATGTAAGAGGGGGAAGACCAAGGGCAATGGTCCTCAGACTTGGCCACCAGTGGAATCACCTGGGGAGCACTAAAAATTCAGATGTCTGGGTCTCATCACCCAGAGATTCTGATTTAATTAGCCCTGGGCACTGGGATTTTCTTTTTAATCCTTACCCAAGGATATTTTTTCTGTTGCTTTTCAGAGAGAGTGGAAGAAAGGGAGGGAGGGAGGGAAATAGAGAGAGAGAAACATCAATGTGAGAGAGCCACATCAATTGGTTGCCCCCCCACACACACCCTGGCCCTGGTCGTGGATCGAGCCTGCCACCAAGCTGTGTGCCCTTGGCTGGAATAGAACCCGGGATCCTTCAGTCCACGGGCTGACTCTCTAACCACTGAGCAAACTTGCTAGGGCTGGGCACTGGGATTTTTAAGGCTCATGGGGTGATTCTAATACACAGCTGAAGTTGAAGATCACTCTTCTAGAGTGACTGGCAAGGCTGGATGAGTAATGGTCACCAAGCTAGGAATTTCAGGAGGAGGGGATAGGTTTAGGCAAGAGGATCAGAAGATGTGATGAGCTTGAGGTGGCAGTGTGACTTAAAAGCGAAGGGATCCAAGGGGCAGCTGGACATCTAAGTCCGGAGCTCAGAGGGAAGCTGTCTGATTTGGAGCCGTCAGTCTGAAATGTCCGTGTTGTGGGGTCATGAGTTTGGATAAACCATTCTCGTGGGGGGTGTGAAGGGGGAAGGACAGAGGCCAGGATGCTCCGATCTTCCACAAACATCCATCTTCCTCTTAGGTTGCTTGCGGTTTCAATGTTAGCCTGATTTTGCCAGTGTCAAGCGAGGAGCAGAAAGGGAAAGGAAAAAGACAGGGAATGGTGTGCACTGGGCACTTGCCTGGGGACAGCCCTGAGGGACTTCACCGCCCCCGAGGGTCCAGCTTCCCTCTAGTTCCAAGAGTCTCTATCTGAACTGCTTTTTGTTCCCTAACCAACCATAGGCATAACCAGCATTATTTTATAAAAATCCATTTGGAATATAGATATTGCTTCGATTGAGCATAATGCATATTTTATAGTAAGATTTCAACATTTGTATATCCAGTAAACACAGAAGGATTCCATGTTTCTCTTTGCATAGTAGGAGTAGTAGCCATGAACAGTGAATCAGCCATCTAACAAATGCTTACAATGATGGTGAGTCATTGCTAGTTAGGGCAAATACCATGGTATACTCATTAAAATATGTATAACAATCCCTCGAGATCAATGTGAAACCAGCATCTTCTGGATATAAGACTATCCAGTCACTCTGCATTAACCAGTAAATGAAGAGGCCTCTACATTCAGACACAGAGCACTTCACATGCACACAAAAGCCTATTTTTCCAGGCCCTTCCCCTGCAGGGAGGCTGCCTAAGCCAGGCCGAGGGAAGCTCTCTGAGCCAGCTGCCATCTATCCCAGAGATTTCACCAAACAGGTTCCAGATAAAGTCAAACTCGGCCTTACTCTCGTGTAGTTTTCTTTTAATAAGATTTTTCAAAGCTTCACAGAGCCACCTATATCAACCCGAAACATCTAAAAAGATGTGAAGTTTAGCATCTTCACTAAAATAAAGCCACACTTCATTAACCTCGCAGGCCGGTGGCTGCTTCACGGGAAAGAATTCCAAGTACCTATTAGCCTGCCAGCGCTATCGCTACCCCATAACCACCTCCTGCTCAAAATGGGTAACTGGTGAAGGTGGTTCAGGCAGATATGACACCGGCATTCCTGGTCCACCTTAACAACCGCTCAAAGCTGTATCTATTTGTCTGCCTTTCCCAAATGGTGCCAAATAACAAGAATTTCAAAACTAGGCAGAAATTCTGACACTCTGCATAATCTCCCTTCCTCTTCAGCTACAAATAAGGCTTTGTATTCTATTAGACTCACAGCAGGTGAAAACCCCAATTAGTGAATTCATTCCGGGGCCTCTCTCTACCTTCCTCCCACACACCACAGTTAAAAAAAAAAAAATAATAAGGGAAGTCACAGCCTTTTCTCAAATCACAAATAAATTAACCCTTTGATCTACCCAATCAAGCCGTTTACCACTTGGAAGGATTTTCACAGGAAAATGGGAGGGTGTTTAAATATTTGTCCTCCTTGGCTTCATGATGGAGGGGTTACAACATTTCTGTTTTGCCAGATTTCAGTGTTTTCTTCAAATCCATAAATGTCCCCAGATTTTCTGATCAATCTAGAAATTAGTTTTTCTTTCTACTTGAAAACTCACAAAGCCAATATTATCTAAGGAATGATTAATGGACAGTCTGCTACAACGGAGAGTTATTTTTAAGTTATGTTCTCATTTTAGTGTATTTGAGGTGAGAGAAAATATTAAATTTTAGTTTAAACACGATGCTTTGGCCTTAGGAAGTGCATAAAGTCCATATTTCATACTTGGTAAATATTTATTTGTTGAAGGAAATTCATCATTGGACAAGAATAGAGGTTTGGTTTGAACATTAAAAAAAAAAAGCAAGACAGTTTTAGTTCTTTAGAGTGATTTACTTATACTTTGTCAATTGCTTCTCTGGAAATAATTCACAACCCATTTTTATGTATGAGAAAATGATTAAAAAAGAGCAGCTTTGTCTTTTTTAATTGTTTTAGTCCTGTCACTTTTCTTGAAACAAGTCGTAGGACTTATTATCCACAAGAAAATATTGAACATACATCAACTAATAACGCAAGGGCTTTTAGAAGTAGTCATCTGTTACTGTCAGAGGTTCATTTCATTTTGAGGTTTTTTAATTAAAATGCAAAATTCTACATACATGCCTGCCTAAATTACCCCTTTCTGAAATACTTGAATTTCAAAAAAAAAAAAAAAAAAATGTTAAATGCTAATGCAACCATTTTTTAATACTTATGACTGGCATCTTGAGATTTGGAAAAAAGTAAACAAAGGAATTACCAGTCAATTAAGTGAACAAGGAAGTCATCCGAAGTTGAAACAGATAAGGGAAATTAATATTCAAATGCTACCGAATGAAGACACCAGGTTTCCCCCCCCCCCCTCGGAGATGAGTATCTACCAGAATCAAAAGCAGCTTCTTAATTTTCAGCAAGCGTAGCTGTATGTTCCAGCAGAGGCATTAAGGCAGCAAGGCAGAGCTCCAGCCCAGTTCGGCCCCTTGGAGCCAGCCGGTTAACCCTTCGAGGCCACGCCACTTAACCCCTCTGGAGCAATGCGGGCTCATCTGTGAAATTCGGGGAAAGCTGCACAAGGCCATAGCTGGTTCCGATGACATAAGGACTGTGACAGTGATGTGGCGGCTGGGAATGTTATGCTAATGTAAAGCAGCCTGTCGTGCAGGTATAATTCCTTAAAAGAAAACCCAACATGTCCAGGAATACTGTTACGAATATAGCACAAAATAAACTCAGCAGTCACTTTAACTTTTCATTCTTAGGCTGTCGTATGAGGGGAAACGAGAGGTCTAAGAGTTTCAGTCTTTCCCCTTCAGCAATTTGCAAAAGGAACCTTTCCTCTTTTTGTTTTTTTTTACATTTAAGAAGGAAGCAAGTAGGTAAAATACAATTTTTTTTTTTTTCTGCAAATTTAAGCACTAAGATAGGAGTAAAATTCACAGCATTAGCTCTCATTCTTTGGGGCTGGGGTTAAAATATAAATACTATTCATACATGTTAAAAGGTGCATTCACATTCATATTGTCACAGAACAGAACCCTGGAGGAGTAACAGCATAAGTGAATACTGTTTTTGTGAAAGATAATGGAAGAGGAAGACCCCCTTCCCCCCAGATGGAGAAGTTCTCTGGGTGGCGGGCCTTGAACAGCATGTGGTAGGAATTCCCGACAAAGAATCCACAAAAGGGGAAATAGAGGTAAAAACCACTTTAACCATTTAATGATCTACCAAGGGCTGAATCTTGTCTTCTAGCTCTGGTTTATTTTGTCAAGGCATTTTTTTTTTTTTTGGAAGAACAAAGGAAAATATGAATGCAAGGAATTCTGATTAATTCACAAATTTCCAAGAACCTTTCCCACGTGCTGCACCTAGACTAAGTCTCTGTGTTGAATACTTCCCTATATTCATTTCTTTAAGTGACTGCAGTCACGGTGGATTTATGGAGCACTGACATATGTCTTTGCTTAGCAAACTATTTCTCTTTACTATTAGTAGAAACGGGAAAGAGTTTGGAGGATGGACATGGAAAGATATAAAAAAAAAATTCAACATCGTATCGTAATCAGGTTCCTTTACTACTGGGACCCAAATATGGCCTTGACCTTAAGAAGCTTACAATCTACTGCGGGAGGGGGAGGAGATAGACTCACATATGACTAAATACACTATCAGACAGATATAAGGAAATTTTTTAAACTGCACAAAGGGAAGTGTGGTTAGCTTGACCTCTTGCGATTAGGGAACACTGTTTCAATTAAAAGCTAACTACACTTAAATCACCAGGTTTTATGCATGTGATTGTTAGGGTATGAAGAACTGAAGCAGTTTCTTAAATTGACTCTGTGAGCTAGTCTCTCATATTAATAATTTCCTAAGGCACAGGTTTCTTTCTGTTAACATACTGCTGGGCCATGAAATCATATGATGCTTTTTGGGAATTCAAAATATGTATTGGGCCATTACTGGGTTTTGTATCCCTGGAAGGCTAATATGCAGAAAATACCACTGTCCCCATTTGAATATCAGATCATATCCTTTTTTGTTTTGTTTTTTAAAGAGTTTTTGATTTTTAGAGATGGGGGGTGGGGGAGAGAGAGAGAGGGAGAGAGAAACATCGACATGAGAGCGGAACATCGCCCAGCTGCCTCCTGCATCCCCCCCCCCCCCCCCAGTGATGGGACCTGCAACCCAGGCATAGGCCCTGACCAGGAATCAGACCAGCAGCCCTTCGGGGCACAGGATGCTGCCAGGCAACTGAGCCACACCGGCCAGGGTTCAAATCACATTCTTGAGTTAATATCAAGACACTAGTGTGAGAATCTAGTTCCTCACAACTTACCTTACGGTCATTCCCTTAGAAGCCAACAAAGAATTGAAAGCCTCTTCTCATATGATGGAAAGAGAGGAAAAATTGGCATCTTCAGTACTTTTGAATATTTTTCTTTTTAAATAGAATTCAATTTGGTGCGGGAAGAAATAAGCGTGGAAAAGAGGGTATGGATCAGAACGGGAATGTATTCCAAAACTCTTACAAGAGCCCCATTAGGAGAGGGTGAAAGTGTGAACTAAGGAAGTAGCTCTGAAAATGGGTGGAAAGGTTGAATTCAAGACGGCTTCTAGGGTAAAATCAATGCTATTTTTCTTTGTTTCTTCTTTCTTTTTTAAAAGATTTTTAAAGAGAGAGGAAGGGAGAGGGAGAGGGACATACACCACTGTAGGAGCGATATATTAACCCACTGCCTCCAGCATGCCCCCTACTGGGGAACAAGCCCACGACCTGGGCATGTGCCCTGGCTGGGAATCGAACCGGCAACCTTTGGGTGTATGGGAGGACGCCCAACGAACTGAGCCACGCTAGCCAGAGTTCAACGCTACTTTTCAACCAACTGGATGTGAGGGCTGGACGAAAGGGAAGATTCTAGGAACCTATAAGACTGTCTAAATTTCAAAACTTAATAGGTAAAATCCAGGATTAAGGAAATAAAAATAAAACATTAGCACACAGATTTGAAGATCAAAAGGCTTGATACAGTTATTAAAGTTCATCTATGCACACCCACCAGAACGAGAAAGACAATACAAAATGTTGGGAAGGACACGGAGCAGCTAGAACTGACATGCTTTGCTGATAGGAATGTAAATTTGTACAACACGTTGGAAAATCGTTTGGCAGAAGTTACAAAAGTTGAAAACATAAACACCCTATGACCCAGAAATTCCACTCCCTGATGTTTTTCCAAAAGGGATGCTTACATATATCCACCAAATGACACATTTTAGAATGTTTATAGCATCATTCTTTGTACCAAATGTCCACCAACAGTAGAACATATAATAAATTATAGCATAATCACACAATGGAATATTTTACAGCAAGGAGAGTGAACAACTTCATCCAACAGTATGGATAAATCTGAGTTTTAAAAAAACCTGACACAAGAGAATACATGCTGCATGATTCCATTTATAGTAAGTACAGAACCAGGCCAAATTAATTTATGGTGTTCAGAGTCAAGATAGCAGTTACCCATGGAGGGTGGGTAATGACTGGAAGGGGCACAAGGGGACTTCTGGGGACCAGTAATGGTCTATTTCTTGATCAGAATGCTGATTACTTGGGTGTGCTCAGACTGGGAAAATTCATTGTACTGTATTCTTTCAAGATTAAACTTTTCTGTATGTCTAACATATAATAAAGAGTTTTTAGAGGTGTAAAGGGTAAGTGAGGTAAGAGATGCAGTAGCAGCACAAGTCTGCTTCACTGGTTTAAGGAGTGGTGGTCTGAGGAAAGTGTCCAGTGTGTGGAGCTGAGAATCTGGGCACTGAAGACGATGAACCACTGTGACTAAAGCCTTACAACGGTCCCCAATCCTTGTACTATGCACGGGCGATTCAGCTCCTGTTCAGCTTAGTACCGAGCTAGTAAGACAAAGGCTGTTATAAGAAACCATGGAGTGAGCGATGCGATTTATTCCTGCTAAGAATTGGAAGACTACAATATACATTTATATTAGAAAGGTTTTTAAAAGGGGTATACTTTGGCTGGGGGCTTTCTGGATGCCCAAGCAAAAGAAAAAGTATAAAAGGAAATCGAATTGATTTTATCATTTGGATTATTGATAAGGGGGAAAGGAAATAATTCTTTAAGTGAAGCAAAGCAAAATCTAAATTCTGCTCTTGGATATGAATAAAATTACTGCATAGATTTTCCAGATGGGCGACACTGCACGGTGTCAACCTTCAGCAAACTCCCTTTAGTAGTTGTCTTTAGAGTGGCCCTCAACATAAGCTAAGGGTACAATGCACCTGACTTGAAGCAATTGTATGGAAGTTAAGGCAAAGTGGTCCAATGGCTTTCCAATGGCCAGGCCTGAGGTAGGGATAAAACATGTACAGAGTTTTCCCAAACTGCGGGTCACGAGCCATTGATAGGTTATGAAATCTGTATAGTCGATCATCACTAACACTGTTTTTAATGAAATAGAAAAGAATAGGAAATATGAGAGTGAATTACATAGCAAGGGTAAGAAACCTTTGGTAAAACTCTTCTTTCCATTATACAAATATAGATAAATATTTATAGATACAGATACATATGTGTGTGTTTGCAGTGGGATGATATATAAAATGTAATTTTTTACTGCGGATTGGTCAAAAAAGATAAAAGCTAGAGAGCTCCACTGCATAGAGAAACAGATGGACTGCATGTCTATTGAACAAATGCGTAAATATAACCTCTCTAGACTAAGATTTGGAAACAAGCTGGGGGCAGACAGTATGCATTTTTATTCCTGGTAAAGGCTGGAGCATTATAAGAGATTGGAGGGGGATTATCCGACTCAGGAGGGGGAACAGGTTAGGGAGGCATTCATCAAGTCTAAGGTTCTGGCCACATGAGGTGCTGCAGGGGCTGAGAATTTGCTTTAAGTTTCAGGGAGTGTCTTCTCTGCCAGCTGTTTGTTTGGGTGGCTGTTTGAGAGTATACTCGGAATCACTCAGCCTTTTCTTTTTATTCCAAATGGCATGGTGATATCGTCACATTGCACAAGGAAAAACATTGCTGCTAAAAGTATTGTCAAGGGGAGTAACAAGTAGCTCACATTACTATACACAACTGCACACCGCCTGCCTGAGCAACACACTTCAAAGCATAAACTGAGAAATAAGCCTTCTGCTCTCACCCTGCAGTGGCACCTCATTTGAAGCCCTTGCTGGTGTGCCCAAGTCTAGGTCACCAAATTGGTAAGCGTGAGCCTTACAGGATGGTGACATTTTGGGGTTGAATGGTCCCCGTTCTATTTAATACCTATCCATTCATCCTATTAAGAGTTTGGGGAAATTTATCTGTATAAGTGTTTATGAAGACTAATAATGATGACGCTTACAAAAAGAAAGAACGATTCTTATATTCTTACATGACTGTAGGAACAATTTAGACAGTCTACGGCTACGGGGAGATTAAGCATATCAAGAGTAAAAATAAACAGCTTTAAGAATAAAATTCTTTTCAAAAGAGTGACCAGCTAGGAGAGTAATCAGAAAGGAAGTCACAATTTTTCTTTCTTCAGTATTTAATCACAGCAGCATTCATTAAATTCCCAGTAGTAAGAAGTGGTTAATTAACTATAATTCTCATCAGTATGTTTTACATTTTAAAATCACCAGACTATGGATACTGTATTTCTACCATTGGTTGTGTTGGGAGCTGCAAACCAACTGTTCAGCCCAGCAATAATTACTCACAAAGCAAGAATTATCATAGCACATCTCATTTTACTTGCACCTAAATTCCAAGTCTTCTGGGTCCACAAAAGAACCTGCCAAGAACTTTTCTCAAATACCTTGTTATATATTGCAAAATGACCACAACTCTGGCCTCCTCCCTGGTATCCAGCTCTTGCCATGTGATTCTGTATCTCTTCCCATCAGAAGGTGGGCTTTTCCCTACTCCTTGCATCTGGGATGACCCTATGACATGACTCGCTTTGGCCAACAGACGACCAAATGTGACACAAGCAGAAACTTGACAAGCCTCCATGTGAAGGAGCCTGGGCTATCCTGTTGGAAGGTGAGACACACAGACCTAGTTGCATCTGTTCCTAAATGACAGCCTGCCAACCATCAGACACGTGAGCCAGGCCATCGTAGCGCATCCAGCTGCTAGTTGACCTCAGATGCGTGGGCAGGCCCAGCAAAGCGTAATAGCCGGTCCAGAAAACATAAACAGCCCAGTCCATCCATCAACTAGTGAGCTAAATAAGTAGTCATTGTGTTAAGGGATCTACAAACCAGGGCTCATAGGCCAACTCAGGCCTATGACCTGTTTTTGTATAGTCTCCCACCTAAGTGTGATTTTTATATTTTTAAAGAGTTGTAAAAAAAAAAAGAAAAGAATATTCAACAGAGGCCGTATGTGGCCAACAAAGCCAGAAACATTTACTATCTGGTCCTTTATAGAAATGTTTGCCAACCCCCATGTTCAGCAATACAGCTTTGTTTGTTATGTAGCGAAAGATAGCTGATACACACATACTACAAATCTTCTCAAAATGAAGATTTCTAAGGGTAGGTGGAACAAGTATACAATTTTTAGCAACTTTATTCATAACATCCCCAAACTGGAAACAACCCCAACGTCCACCAACGAGTGAATAGATAAACAAAGTGTGGTATATCCATATCATAGAGAGTTCTTTGCAATCAAAAAGGAACAAACTACTGATTTTTGAACTCCTGATATTCGAAATCACTAGACTGAGTAAGAAAACAGACACATGTAAATACTGGATAATTCCATTTATATAAAGTTCTAGAACATGCAAGCTAATCTATAGTGACGGAAAGCAGAGCAGTGGTTGCCTGGGGCCAAGGGTGAATTGAAGAAAGGCCTGCAAAAAGGCACAGGGAAGCTTGGGCGGGGCTGTGTGTGAAAATGTTTTGTGCTTTAATTGTAGCAGTGGTTTCATGGGTATACATCTGTCAAAATTAGTGATCTGTACACTTCGAATGGATGTAGTTTGTTTTATGTAAGCTATTCCTTAATAAAATTGATTTTAAAAGTTCTTTTAAAAAGCATTTGCTCTAAAATCAAATTTAACATTCAAAAATGTATTCGATTGGGCAGAAAACGAGGCGCACTGCAAAGGATATTTATATAAATATAGGACAGATTCAGGTCATGCTGTCAGCCCCTTCTGATTAATTCTGAAACTATCAAAATATTAGATTCAGAAGTGACCTTAAAGGTTAATGAATTACTTCCTCTCATCCAATATGGAAATTGCCTTTGGGGGTGAGACAGTCATTTTAGGTTGACTATCTGCTCTACAGGGAGTTTACTGCTTTGTAAGGTGGTAGATTCTGGTTTTTGGGAGCTCCATTACAACATTTTCTTTAATATCTAGTTAAATTTGCCTTCTTGTAACTTCCACGTATGCAGCTGAATCTGTTCTCAGGGCAAAACAGAAAACAAACCAAGGAAAAACAAACAAAACAACCACCACCAAAATGCAATAAAACACATCTTCTAACTTTTTAAATTTTTTAGGCTCCCTGTTACAATCTCTTTAATACCACTTCTCTCTAAGCTAAATCTAAACACCTGCATTTCCTTCTATTTTTTTATTATATAATATGGCCTATAGGCCCTCAGCTATCCTGATGATACTTTGAGAAACAAGAGCCATTTAAAATGTGATTTCCAGCCTGGCCAGTGTGGCTCAGTGGTTGAGGATCGACCTGGGATCCAGGAGATCTCGGTTCGATTCCCGGTCAGGGCACATGCCCAGGTTGGGGGCTTGATCCCCAGCAGGGGGCGTGCAGGAGGCAGGTGATCAGTGACTCTCTCATCATTGATGTTTCTCTCTCTCCCTCTCCCTTCCTCTCTCTGAAATCAATAAAGACATATTTAATAATAATAAAATAAAATGCGACTTCCAGAACTGAGTATGTGGGATGCTTACATCCCCTTCTTTACCGCTATTGTGATCTACAACAATAGCAGCATTTTAGTTTTGTAAATGTCATATCATACTTTCTGTTTATACTGTACTTGTAGATTACTAAAAACCCAAGGGTTGTTTTTTTTTAAACACAATTTGATATTAATTAAGGTCTCTTCCCTCCTGTGTTTTCAAGTTGATTACTTGAGTCTAAATGTGAAATTTATGTCTTATTTAAATATGCTTTCAGGTTTCATCTTGTAATGAGACCTCATCTTTCTAACTGATTTAAATCTATTAGAATTTTGATATACTTATCCTATAAAGTCGTAACTTGTCAATTTCAAATTTATTAATAAGTACAGCTATTATCTACAATCATTTCATCAACAATGGAGTACCTATTATGGATTCAGTTATGTTAGGTATTAAAGAGACATAAATGGATAGAAGTGGTCCTATCTTCTTGGCATTTATAGACTAGAGCAGGAGACATATATATATATATATATATATATATACACAATTACAATTTAGTCTGATAAGTGCTGGTGTGCAAAGGCATGAATATCTTAAATACAGGGCCAAGGACAGAGACTACTGCATATTAATCTCGATCTATCAATGGGCTTTCTTTGGATGTCTTTGTTTATCAGCTGCAAATTCATTTTATTACCCAGCCCACTGTTCTTTACCTTGTTCCCAAGACTGTCAAGAGAGACCTTAAAAAATAAAGTGTAAAATCAAAAGGTACCCTGCTTATAACAGCCTTCTCATCTCATCATTGAGTAGCCCTAAGAGAAATGAAAATGAGGTGAATTTGGCATGCCAAAATTTGAGGATAACATGTTGACTCTCGGGAGTGTGTTTTTCTAAGTATCATTATTAATCTCATCAATGTTGTTTTCTAGGATGGTATTGCTTGTCAACATCAAGCTTATTCGTTTGTAATTTTTTAAATTCGCCTTCTCCTTACATTTTAAATGTCAAAACAATCATTTCTTATCTCCTGTATGCTGTCGCCAATCCCCTTCCCATGTTTTCTCCAAGCCTATTCCCAGTAGTTTTTTTTCTTGGGAGGGGGGGTGTAAGGTTTTAATTGCCATCAGGTGAGAAGAACACACTCCTATTGAACAAAAAGAGGGTATCTGCACTCAAATAGAGGTTGGGCATGAGAATCATACAATAGCACTTGTAACAAATTACATCTGATCTCTGAGTTGATTTTATTTAACTTACAACAAAAACATTATTAGCTGAGATTGTCTCCAAGATAGTCTAGAGAAGAATCCTGTTCCCATCCGGCTGGCATGGCTCAGTGGATGAGCATCGACCTATGACCCAGGAGATCGAGGTTCGATTCCTGGTCAGGGCACATGCTCAGGTTTCGGGCTCGATCCCCAGCAGGGGGCGTGCAGGAGGCAGCGGATCAATGAGTCTCTCATCTTTGCTGTTTCTCTCTCTCTCTCCCTCTCCCTTCCTCTCTCTGAAATAGTTTAAAAAAAAAAAAAAATCCTATTCCCATTAAACTTGAATAAAATTCTGGTTGGAGAGAGGAAGGGGGGGGTAGAGAGAGGGATCAGTTGCCTCAGAGAAAGAGAGAGAGAGAGAGAGATAAGTTGCCTCCTACACACACCCCGAACAGGATCAAGCCCTCCAACTAGGTATGTGCCCTGACTGGGAATCGAACCCACAACCTTTTGGTGTATGGGATGACACTCCAATTAACTGAGCCACCTGGTCAGGGCTGTGTCATTGCTTTCTGATGGTTGATTTTTGTTTGATAAGTAAACCAGATAACATATCTGGCCGTCTTTTAGTCATATAGCAAAAATAAAATTTATTTTTCTGAAATTACACCCGTAATTTATAAAAATCTCCAGTTTGCATCACACGTAAACCTCCTATATTTTGGCCAGTTTTAACTAGAGCCAAATAATTGGCATATACTTATATTTTATTGTAATCAAATGTAAAGCCATGTATACAAAACATAGACTTTGCTTAAAGCTCCCTTTATAGATGAAATATGATTATAGAGCTTGACAGTAGATTATTCACTACGGGGGAAAAGTGGTTGATCTACTTCTCTTGGCCTCTACTTTTCTACCCTTGGTGACACTGGTTATATTTCAAGGTTCTGAATACAATAAATGAACACTTTACTGAAGAAGTATCTTTACCCACGGCAAAAAGAAATGTGCTATCCAAGACTAATAAAGTTGTTTATGAGTTTCAATGAAGAGCAAATGCAAATGGTAAAAAAATTCCATTATATATCAGCAGTAAATCTAACATTTTTTTGTAAAACAGTTTTCACAGTCGCTCTACTTATTTTAGCTTTTCCTAAACCTTGCTGCAAAACTTTCAGTTCTTTCTAATATATAATCAAGGGAATTTTATGTCGGGAAGAAAACTTCTCATCTTTGTAAAGGACAGTTAGAGGAGAGGTAGGGAAAAACAAGAAAGACTGCGCATGAGAATTAAGTGTGAAGGTATGAACTGAATGCACTTAACCATTATTTCAAAAAGACTTATCTGAAAAAAGGTGTCTTTTGAATCAAGTGGAGTCTGAATTTACAACTTTCGAGTCTTCCCAAATTTAATAATAACACACATTATTCTGAAAATGAAGGCAGATACATAGAGTATCCATAAATAATTTTGAATAAAAGATAGACACTGGTTTTTCTTTTTTAATTTCATAACTTTCTGTATGAAATCTATCAACTCATGTTTTCTTAACCTTTCTAACTAAAAGAAACTCCAACAAACTTTAATAATAATGAATTTAATCAAAATCAAATTTTAAGTGAAATAGCCAATAGAGCTTGGTTAGGTTATGCCTAAATTTTCACTTTTTACATAAAAATTAACAACAGCAAAACAACTGAAATTCAGCCCAAGAAAACCCTTCAGAAGAATGAAAATGGTTATGTTTTCACAGATGGAATTTGTATTTATATGTATCTTTTCAACCTGGCAAATTTAAATCTAGGATATGAATTCAGATATTATAGTGTCTGAATAGTGAGAAAAGCCCAAAATATGTCCAACTGTACTTGCCCCACTGAACTAAATTATATATTTTTAAAATTATATTTTAGGGAGTCCCAGTCAAGATGGTAATGTAGGTAAACGTGATCCTCACTGCCTCCCACCACCACATCAAAATTACAACTAAAATATAGAACCATCACCATTCGGAACCACCTGAAATCTATCTGAACGCAAGTCCCACAACTAGGGAACTAAAGAAGCGCATCCAGGATGGCAGGAGGGGTGGAGGGGCAGAGGCGCAGGGCAGGACTGCCGAGCCCACTGGCCCCACGCCCGCGTGCCGGCTTAAACCCGGGAGGGATATCTTGGATGTGGAGGGTTCCCTGAGGAGCGAGGGCTCCCAGCCCCGCAGCAGCCCCCAGCCCAGGGCTCCAGGCCGGGAAGAGACGTCCCCACAGCTTCCGGCTGTGAACCCAGCGGGGACTGTCCCTGAGGGTCGCGGAGGCCGCGGGAGCCCCGGCAGCTCCTCTAAAGGGCCGCGCGCGGACTCACTCGGACGCTCCCTCTGAGCCCAGCGCCGGGCAGCGGCCTGAAGGGACCCGGGACACTCGGGGGGGAACTAACCTGCCTGAGATCCGGGCGGGAGGCGGAGGGCGGCTTCCTCCCGGGCAGAAGGGCTGGCAGAGGCCATGGCTCCTGTGGCGAGTCCTCCCCGCACAGCCGGCAGGCAGGCGCCATGTTTGAGTCGCCAGCGCCTGACTCGCACCTTTGGCCCCGCCCCGTGACTCCCGGAGGCCCCGCCCTCCCCACCTGCAGCTCACCCAGGCCATTTCCAGGGGCTTTTCTGTGCAAGGGGCCTCTCGAGCCTCATGCTTAGGACTTTCCTAAAATCTCTCAAACAAGCAGCAGCTGACCTCAGAGTACCCCATGCCTCTCAATAAGTGGCCCCAGGCCTGGCACCAGTGGCAGCCTGCATTGGTTCATAGCTTTTTCTCTCCTGGGCACCTCCAAGCCCAGCACAAGGAGCAGCCATCTGCAGATTGCTGTGTAGCTCATGCTGGGTGGCCCTGGGCAAGGCACAGGCAGAGGCTGACTTTGCACCTCCTGGGAGGCTCCAGAG
The DNA here is from genome assembly GCF_054644295.1 of Miniopterus natalensis. Classification (NCBI taxonomy): domain Eukaryota; kingdom Metazoa; phylum Chordata; class Mammalia; order Chiroptera; family Miniopteridae; genus Miniopterus; species Miniopterus natalensis. The sequence continues at coordinate 88,374,302 of NC_142103.1, read as the reverse complement.
CCAGTGCACCTGGTGATCAGCTTCAGATCACACTGGATTACAACCCTAGCACCTCCATGAGTGACACACTCAAGGGGCAGACTCGGTGAACACCAAAGCCCCGCTGAAGCAAGTCCTACTCCATTGGGGCATCTCCTGCACAGCAGCTCTTCCACTGTAGTTGCAGCCAATCCTCACAACTGATGCGCCTGGGGGTCAATCCCTCCCAGTGACGCCAACAGCAACCAAGGCTCAACTACAACAGGACAGAGCACACAACCCACACAGGGGAGCAGCTAGAAGGCCCAGCTCAGGTGACTGGGGAGGCTGAGCCCCTGGACCCTACAGGACACCTACTACACAAAGCCACTCTACAAATTCCAGGAGACACAGCAGCTCTACCTAATACATAGAAACAAACACCTGGAAGCAGCCAAAATGTGGAGGCAAAGAAACACGTCACAAAGGAAAGAACAAAAGAAATCTCCAGAAAAGGAACTAAATGAAATAGAGCTAAGAAAGCTACTAAATACAGAGTTCAGAATAATGGTTATAAGGATGCTCAAGGATCTTCATAAGACTATTAAGAAAACAAGTGAGACCATTGATGACATAATAAAGTACCAATCAGAAATGAAGACTACACGAACTGAAATGAAGACTAATTTACAGGAAATCAACAGTAGAGTAGAGGACACTGAGAATCAAATCAGCAATTTGGAACATGAGGAAACAAAAACACCCAACCAGAAGAGCAAAAAGAGAAAAGAATCCAGAAATATGAAGACAGTGTAAGGAGCCTCTGGGACAACTTCCAGTGCCTCAACATTCGTATTATTGTGGTGCCAGAAGGAGAGGAAAGAGGGCAAGAAATTGAAAACCTATTTGAAAAAATAATGACAGAAAACTTCCCTTACCTGGGGAAAGAAATAGACTTACAAGTCCAGGAAGCACAGAGAGTCCCAAACAAGAGGGACCCAAAGAGGCCCACACCAAGACACATCATAATTAAAATGCCAAAGAGAGAATCTTAAAAGCAGCAAGAGAAAAGCAGTTAGTTACCTACAAGGGAGCCCCCATACGACTGTCAGCTGATTTCTCAACAGAAGCCTTGCAGGCCAGAAGGGAGTGGCAAGAAATATTCAAAGTGATGAGCAACATGGAACTACAACCAAGATTGTTCTACCCAGCAAAGCTATCATTTAGAACTGAAGGTCAGATAAAGAGCTTCTCAGACAAGGAAAAGCTAAAGGAGTTCATCACCACCAGACCAGCACTACAGGAAATGTTGAAGGGTCTTCTTTAAGAAGAAGAAGAAAAAAAAGATCAAGAATCTGAACAGTAAAATGGCATTAAATACATAGCTGTCAACAATTGAATCTAAAAATCAAAATAAATAAAAAAGCAGAACAGAAACAGACTCATAGATACAGAGAACACTTTTGACTGTTGCCAGATGGGAGGGTGGTTATGGGTGAAAAAGGTGAAGGGATTTAGTAGTAAAAATTAGGCATATCCCATGGACACAGACGATAGACAGGTGAAGACCTGGGATGAGGTGGGAGATGGGTGGTGGGGGCAAAGGGGGAAAAATGGGGGACAACTGTAATACTCTCAACAATAAAATAAATTATTTGCTCAGCCGGCATGGCTCAGTGGTTGAGCATCGACCTAGGATCCAGGAGATCGCGGATCAATTCCCGGTCAGGGCACAGGCCCAGGTTTCGGGCTGAATCTCCAGTGGGGGGTGTGCAGGAGGCAGCCGATCAATGACTCTCTCATCATTGATGCTTCTCTCTCTCTCCCCCTTTCCCTCCCTCTCTCTGAAATCAATAAAGACGTATTTAAAAAACAACAATAAAATAAATTTTAAAAATTATATTTTAAAGGTCAGGAGATTCTCTTTTTTTCTGAGGTTAGCTCTCTGACGCCATGCTACCTACTTCTTGAAATAATAATTCTGAAAGCTTATACTGTCACAAAACCTCAGCTTTAATTTGGTTCTCATAACTGCTCTGTCTTGGTCTGCTTCCACCTTAGTGCCCATTTATTCTCTGACATGAGGTAATGCTGAGAACCGTGAATATTATGTAGAGAGCAACAAAACACGGGGGCTAATTTGTGCAAAGAGCTTACCTGTAGTGAGAAAAAGAAAACTAACATATCAAAGCAGATCAAGAAAATATTGTTTTGACCTCTCTAAAAACAGTTGTCAAAAGACCCACAACCCCTTCCCCAGCACAAAGGCCAGCCCTGAGACGAACATGCTCACGACGCGCATGGTAGTCCAGCTGGGCAGACTGTTGACATACGGAGGCATCACTAGCAATACTTCTGCTCTGACCCAGATCCCTTATTGACAGTTCCCAGCAAAGGGCCTGCATTTGCGGGAAGACTAGAGAGGAGAAAGAAAGTCGATGAAGACAAAGAATCCCTGGTGATAGGGTCTTGGGAGGGGGAAAAAAAGAACCAACTAAAGAGGCTCTGGGGAGCTCAGAAGTCTGGCATCTCAGTCTAGAAACTGAATATATGCTAAGCCATAGACAACTCAATTGTCAGTTCGGTTATCATTCCATTTCTATCCCTGTCATGGGGAATTGTCAGAAAGAACATGCAAACAAACTACTTCTTCCAGAACTGCAATCAAGAATGTTTTCTGCCCGGCCGGGCGTGGCTCAGCGGTTAAGCATCGACCTAGGATCCAGGCGATCAGGGTTCGATTCCCGGTCAGGGCACAGGCCCGGGTTGCGGGCTGCAGCTGATCAACGACTCTCTCATCATTGATGTTTCTGGCTCTTTCTCTCCCTCTCCTTTCCTCTCTCTGAAATCAATAAAGATATATTTAAAAAAAAAAAGAAAAAGAATGGTTTCTTACGATTGAGTTCCATTTTCCCCGCTCCCACTCCCCAGAGAGACAATGCTATTGCCATCCACATAGTCTTTTTTAAAATCACTCTCCTGTCCCTCTTACACCTTGCTTTGGGACTGACTGGTGTGTAGCATCTCCAGTCATTCATCACACATTGGACAAACCGGAGGCTTTGATATGAACCCATTCAGTCTGTCAATCCATGTAGGAAGCGCCCTCCATGTCTTTAAAATGCTATTCGGAAGCATTTAAAGAGGGCCATCTGCAATAAGACCGATCATTAGATGATGATACACAGTACTGGGTCACAGATGGAGAAAGTAATAGTATTCGAGAGCCATTTTCATGTTAATGTTATAGATTACATATTAAAGAAATGTGCCAGTAATGAAGCAAAAAACAAAGAGGGCCATTGGAGAAGATCACTTATGCTATTGAAAGCAATGATGTAATAAGCAGAATGGCCCCAAGCCATCTGCTTTTAAAGCTTCCCAGATTTAGGCTGTCAGGGCCATTCCATTGTCCATGGAGGTGCTATTCTGAGATAACAAGGGAGTGGGCAAAGCTAATATGAATTCAACTCTTGTTATCATTTTAAAAACTTTATTGTAACTTGTTTTCTTTTTTTTAAATAGATCTTTATTGATTTCAGAGAGAGGAAAGGAGAGGGAGAGAGAGAGATAGAAACATCAATGATGAGAGAGTCATTGATCAGCTGCAGCCCGCAACCCAGGCATGTGCCCTGACCGGGAATCGAACCCCGATCGCCTGGATCCCAGGTCGATGCTTAACCACTGAGCCACGCCCAGCCGGGCTATAACTTGTTTTCCCCCACAAACAAATCTAATGCTCCTGGAGCATACCAACGGGATAATATAAACTTGCCCTCTAGAGTTGGCCGTTTTGACTTGGTGTATTTTGGGTACTTGGACTTTTAATTACCCCCCCCCCCCCACTAATCCCTTCTATTTTGAAGCTCTTCTCTAGGGCATAAGACAGTTATGCCAACTGGAGATATTTACTATTTGTGGGGAAAAAGCAAATTCTTAAACATATAGATGTTTGTGAGTGAAGAGACAATTTCAGCTGGCTCTTTCAATGTTAGAAGCATAGCTCTATAAGAGATTTATATACATATGTGTGTATGTGTGTATGAAAATTTTATGACACAATGAACATATATAATTATATAAACAAAATAATTGAACAAATGGAGAAAATGGTGCAGAATATCTCAGTCGCTACCTTTCTAATCAATGATCGCCGTATGCACCACAGAATACATGAGCGGTTGAAGGGAGTTACTTTTCACATTTGAGACTATTTTTTATGTTTCTTAGTGTTAAGTTATACACATTACAACTCTGAAGAGACCAGGAAAGAAGCAGTCTTAAAATGAGGATTAAGATAGTGATTTTCATTAGTGCTCTCCTTTAAAATGGTTTCAGTCTTTTGTGCTTCCCTAATTAAAACTTTGTCCTTAAGTTGTGCCATTTGGATCTTGCAAGGAGATAAAGGGGAAAAGAAAACAAAAAGTTTATGATTCAGGGGCCTAATAAACTCCAGCTGGCAAATCATGAGCCTAGTTATGTCAAAATAAATAAATGATCAAAAATAATCTTATTAAAAAAGAAAACCATATTGGGACTTTGGAAAATAGATTTAGGTAAAACAAGTGAAATGAAAATAGGAAAGATATTAAAATACAGAACCTGATTATGTATTAGCCAGATCAAAGCTCTGAGTGACAGTGAGGCACTGAACAGGGATTACCACCTGCTCTGTTCAACTAGCAGCTGGACCCACCAAGAACAGCTGGACAAGAACCCTTATATAAAATTAGCCTTTAGAAGCATAAGCTAGGTTTTTTTCACCTGCTCCTCAGCTCTGCATCTTTATCACGCACGCCAGAAGTAAAACGCTTTTTCTATTTTAATGCTGATTTTGCCTCAGGGAAAACACAGCTTTGAGCCCCCAGCAGCTTGCTACCAAGCACCAGAGGTTGTCTTCTAGACCTGAGAAGCTGTCAAATGCACTTGGGTTTTTGTGTCACTGGCTCATCCTGTGCTCTTACATTTAAGCCACTGCAAATTCTTTCAAAAGCAAGTAGAAGGATGAATTCTAAACAAAAACGGAATGATTAAAAGTCTTTTATCCCCATACACTTACTCACCGATCATCATTTCACTGGAACCTGTTTAAAATGACAATAGCTATGCACATCTGGAAAGCCTATCAAATCATTTGGACTCAAGAGGGTAGGTTCCAAAAAGAGGCACCTGACAATCTTTGCTCGGTGCTCTGCATCGTTGTGAAGTCAGCGATCGGTTTTGAGGGGTATCATGGAACAAGCAACCGGGTAAATCATCTACGGCCTTGTTCCCAGTGTAGCCCCAGAGCAGCAGCCCCAGCCTCCCCCGAGAGGCTGCGAGGAAGGCAGAACCTCAGGTCTCCACACCGACTGAGTCAGAGTCTGGGTTTTAACAAGATTCTCAGGTGATTCATATGCTCATTAAAATTTGAGAAGCGATGTGTCTCCGTGTTCAGCCAGAACCTCTCTTTCTTTGTTCCGTCTGTGTTGGAATACTTTTGTTTGAAGATTGCATTTTAGCAGGAACCAGAGGCTAGGAAGCCTGGGTATGAAAACAACCAAAGCTTCTGGTACGCCTACTAGAGAGAAGCACAGCCCTTACGGATGGCGGCATCAGGACTTCTCAGGAGGCTTCGTGATGTTAGGACATCTGTCCATCTGTATAATGGAATAGCTTCCCTTCCCATTAGACTCTAATCTGTAAACGTCTGGCTGCCAAAAGGAACTGAGAATAGAATCCTTCCACTCCCACGGTGCAAGGTAGAACACAGAAGGGAAGGGGGGGGAGAGGGAGAAGGGAAGGGGGGAAGGGGGGGAGAGGGAGAAGAGGGGAGAGAGACAGACAGGGAGAGAGAGAAACAGGAGAGAGAAAGAACATTCTAGATGGCAAGTAACTGGCAGCAGGCACTTTGTCTAACGTTAGTATTGGAAGCAGCGTGCCTTAGCAAGCTGATGAGGAATCCCTATGTCAAAGCTGCACTTGGAGCAACTGCAGGCAGAAGGACCAAGGCTTCTCATCAGAGAGTATTAAAAGGCCTGGAAGAAAGCAGCGTATGCGGCTGGAATAAAACACAATGAAGAAGATCAATAAAAACTGGGCGTTGGGGGAAAGGTGTAATCTATGGCAGGGTCAGGATAAAGTCTCTTTTTCTGATTTGTCCAGTTCTTACTACAGAGGAGCTGAAGGCAAATATTGGAATGCCTCAGTACGCACTCAGGCATACAGGCATTTATTTATGTGTTTAACTTTTTAGTTATATGCTTTTATATCTAATCAGGCTTCAATGAAGTGTATACAGCAAACAGGAAACAATTCTCATTTGTGTAGCACAAGTTCAGTTATTCCCAATGCATTTTTCCTGATGCCTGAAGATCTCCAGTTAAGGACTCCTTCAAATACTCCAATCAAAGGCACTGACGAAGGATGCCTCCCAACAGATAAATATGTGAACCAGTTGGTTTTCAAAATGGTAACTGGAGTTTGGATTCTAGCGTTCAAAATAGAGTGTGACAGCTTTACCCTTGGCTGAAAGAAGAGAACAGGATGGCTTTAGAGTGCTTGGGAGAATGGCAGAAATGGAAGAAAAGAAGAAAGGGAGTGGGGCAAGATTTAAAAGGCAATGGGCCCTGGCTGGTGTGGCTCAGTGGTTAGAGCCTCAGCCCATGAACCAAAGGGACATGGATTTGATTCCCGGTCAAGGGCACTTACCTCGGTTGCAGGTTCAATCCCCAGCCCTGGTTGGGGAGTGTGCGGGAGGCAGCCAATGGATGTCTCTCTCACATCGATGTTTTTCTCTCTCTCACTCTCACTCTCTCTCTCACTCTCACTCTCACTCTCACTCTCACTCTCACTCTCACTCTCCCCCTCCCTGCCTCCCTTTCACTCTCTACATTAAAAAAAAAAAAAAGTTGATGGAAAAAATATCCTTGGGTGTGAATTAGCCAAAAAAAAGAATAAAAAAACCAAACCAATGGGACAGTTAAGAAGATATTGTGCAATGTTTGAACCTGGACACCAGTTGGGCAATAGAACGTCAAAAGAACACAAGAATGTTTTTGTTCCTCTCAAAATAAAAAATTCCAAATATCTTACACAAGCACGTCACCAGGTAAGTCTGTGGGTATCATGTACTTAGGGCAGGTAGTTGGAGTGGTATCTTCAATCTTTTTCCAAGGCTTGAAATCTAGGTGTATCCAGGAGTAAGAGAGCCCTCCCCGCACTCCTCACAAGATAAGGCTGGGCAGTAGTTGAGTGAATTTTGCAGTTAAAGGAAGTAATGTGGGTAGGTTGCCAACAATTTATCAGATCACCAAATACAATTCCATTAAGATAATGGTTATACCCCTGAATTAAAGACTTATAGAGCCACAGAGGGGTGGCTTTTATCTGGAAAGGACAAAGGAGCTGAATAATGGCCTCAGTTCTTTGCTACAGAGACGCTGAGACAAACCAAGAGATTTTATGTGTGCTTTGCTCATTTTAGCAGAAACAACAAGTGATTTCATGACATAGAATCCTGTTCAAAATGCTAAGAATAGCTAACTGCTGCCAACTTCGGAGGAAAGATTCCTACCAGAATTATCAAATTTCTGCTGCTTTTATTTATTCAGTTAGTCTAAGATGTAAAAGAAAGAAAGAAATAACAGAAAATGCTAAAATCTTATTTTTAGGCTATTTGGATGTATAACTAGCACTTACATTCTCTATCAACTTTTTAAAACCTTTCTTAAAGAAATATAAGGTCATACAATTTTAACAATCTGATATAATGGACAGCCCAGATAAAGTGTTGATTTGGTTGTTTTGACAGTTTTAAATGGAGAATTTTAATTTTTGTCAGCTCCATATCAAATTTAAAAAGTAAGTAAGTAAATAGAACCTTTAAAGTTATGCTCCATTTCTTAATTTGCTTAACAGAACACTTAAAAAAAGATATAGAAAAATATGTGCAAGTTTGAAGACCAGGCCTGAGCCCACTCAGCTGTTTCTTCTACGTACCTTTGGAGTATCTTACATAGAATGAGAAGAGAGAGCTCCAGATTTGAGTTAGAAAATGCTGGTTTGAACCTAGTCCCTAACATTGTGATGTTGGAAAAAAAATCAGTCCTATGGTCTGAATGTTTATCTCCTTAAAATTCATATGTGGAAATCCTAACCCCCAAAGCTGATGGTATTAGGAGGTGGGGGCCTTTGGGTAGTGATTAGGCCATAAGAGTGGAGCCCTCATGAACGGGATTAGTGCTCTTAGAAAAGAGACCCCACAGAGCTCCGGTTTCTTCCTCTCCTGAGGACACAGACAGAAGTTTTCCACTCAGAAGAGGGCCCCTACAGGACCTTGTCGGCACCCTGATCTCAGGCTTCCAGCATCCAGAACTATGAGCAATAAGTTCCTGTTGTTTATAAGCGACCTAGTCTGTGGTATCTTGCTATAGAGGCCCAAACAAATGAAGACAATCACATAATCTCTTTAAATACCAGCGTTGTTGAGTATAAGATGGGTAGATGTGACCTACCCTACATACTTTGTAGTGTTCTTTTAAGATTAAACGAGATAATATGTGTAATATTCTTCATAAACTAGAAAATTTAATAATTTTTTAGTTTAGCACATTTTATAAAAATATTACTTAACTCTTTAAATGTTGAAGATAGTCACTTATTTTTATATGTTGTTTTTTTTAAATTATTGATTTGAGAGAGGAAGGTAAAGGGAGAGACAGAAACATCAATCTGCTGCCTCCTGCGCGCCCCCTACTGGGGATCGAGCCCACAACGCTGGCATGTGCCCTCACTGGGAACTGAGCCTGTGCCCCTTATTGTTCATGGGTTGGTGCTCAACCGCTGAGCCACACCAGCTGGGCTATAGTCACTTATTTTAAATTGTTATATTGTTTGCTTTCATTCTAATTTCTTTTTTTAAAAAAATATTTTTATTGATTTTAGGGAGAGGAAGGGAGAGGGAGAGAGAGAAACATCAGTGATGAGAGAGTCATTGATCGGCCGCCTCCTGCACGCCCCCTGCTGGGGATCGAGCCTGCAACCTGGGCATGTGCCCTGACCGGGGATCGAACCCTGGTCTCCTAGATCCTAGGTTGATGCTCAACCGCTGAACCATGCTGGCCGGGCTCATTTAATTTCTTGAAGTTTCCCTTGAAGCACAGATAAACAGATAATGTCAGTGGTGATGGTGGTAGTAATAAGATAATACTTAATCCTGAAAACAGTTCAAAAATTACCTTAGACACATAGTGATTCTCCAAATACATAAACTGATGTATGTCAAATGCAAATGGTTCGATTACTCCAAATCTGTGCATTTTTATTATACTTTATTCTTGTGCATATTGTAATAGAACAATAAGACCACAGGCTACATGGACAGTCGTCTTTATGCACCTTTGGGTCTCTACTTACCTAGCACAATGGCTATAAAATGCTTGTTGAATTAATGAAAATAATCCTCTTAGAAAGGTGTTCCTATGAATAATTTTTCATTCATGATGCTCCTGTCCGAAGCATCTTATCTGTACAATCTTAATCAGAAAGTAATCTAAATTCCTTACAAAAATTAAGAGGAATCTGAGATTCCTTCACCATATAAAACCTTGAAAAGTAACTAAGCAAAAACCCCAATAACCCTTTAGAATAAGGGAGGAGTAGTGATTGGAAGAAGACACGGCGGTTGGGTGGTGCTTTCTGAGGTAGTAATGTTTTATCTTTCTCCTCACCTTTCTCATTTTGAAATTTTCAGAACTACCAAAAAGTTAAAAGAACATTCCTAAACCACTCACCTAGACTCAGTAACTGTTAACATTTTATCATATTTGCTTCCATTCTCTCTCTCCAAGATAGGTAGGTAGGTAGGTAGGTAGGTAGGGTCTCCCTTTGGGATGCTGGTAATGTTGATAAATGATAGATGATGACAGATGATAGATAGATAGATGATTGATTGATTGATAGATAGATTGATAGAGACTCCTTCTAGAATACTGATAATGTTTTATTTGTTGTTCTAGATGGTCAACATGGGCATGTTCATTTTGTGATGATTGCACTGAGCTGAACATTTATCATTTTTTGTACACTTTCCGAATGTGTTATTCTTCAGGTAAAAAAAAAATCTGATTTAAGCAACTTTGCTAGAAAATGTCCTTGGAAAACAATTCATTCAACACAACACAATACTGAAGTAGTACTGCCTACCGAGTTTTTGTGTTGTTGTTTTGACAGCAATTAGGAAAAGTGATCCCATATTTTCTGATCCATTTATTGAACTAAGACACTTTAATGTGGCAGAGACTTAGGTTAAAATTATAGTGTCACAGCCTCACCTGCTGGTTGTTTCCCATAGCCATATTATACACTTCTATATTATGTGTAGGTCAAAAATTTCCCCAATGCCTGCTGCTTTTAAGATTAAGTAGCGCAGGGCAGTTTAGAGAACCATGAAACACAGGGAAGAGTTTGGGGGGGTTGGAAGCAGTGTGGGGTGGATGTCAAATGGTCACATCAGTTAAGGGACTGCAGAAGACACAGTTCTGACCCTCAAACAAATGGTTAAAGCATCAAAGCTAAAGAAAGAACTTAATCTTTTCTAAAGCTTAGGTGAAAAGTGGAATGGGTGGCCTTTGTGTCACTTACCAACAGGAATAAACTGATGATATGTTGCAATAGAAGGAGCCCTCAGCTCAGAGAAAAATGACTTAGGTCCCACCTTTTACTCCATGGTACGTAATTCTTAGGTAAGTCAAAACATCTCAGAGCCTCACTTTGCACATCTGTGAAAATGAGGTAACTGTACATGCTATTCAAACCCTCCATGGGACATTGCAAGAGTCAAATCGGGTAACAGACGTGTTTTATGAAGTGCTATAGAAACACATGGGACCACTTGTAAATTCCCTACTTGCAGATGCCTTCTACTCCAACAACCATGGCTTGCAGAAGGACCTCAGGACCAGGTATCATAAGATCTGGTTTTCTAGGCCAGTTTCACTACCAAAATCATTTTCCCTTTTTGGACTTCTGTTTTCTTACCTGTAAGATTAAGAGTTTGTGGTGGATTATCTCTAGGATTCTTTCTTCCTCTTACATTTTGTGATTTTATGTCCTCACACTTGAGTGTACTCATTTCTGCAGTCTTATTAGCTGACTTTAGACACCAGCCTGATGACACATTATAAAGGTGTGCTATCAGAGACAAGTTAAAGGACAGGGCTTCAATCCTAGGGTAATCCTAGGGTCCTTGGTGGAGACCAGATTCCTTGAATGATCATAGCAGAAAGTGACCACTGAAGAAAAGAAAGAATGATCTTCTATAGCATGCTGAATATTTTCCTTAAATAGAACGCAAATGCAAAATTCCTCTGCCGAGTGAGGTAGTGCTGACTGAACAGTGCTGACCTAGGAGATGCTCTTAACGTGTCCAGTGTGCATGTGTGTTTCAGTCGAGTGTACTCGGAATTGAATATTTGTGTTTGTAAGAGACACTGTAAATTTGCTTTCAATACACCTTCAGGATGAGGGAATTGAAATTGTGTATTGGTGACATATGCAATTAATTCTAATTTTTCTGGCTGTTCTAATTTAGGGTCAAATCTGCTAAAATAGAGACCTATATAGCAGCCAAAGAACAGGAAACTCTTAATTATGGATGCTGAGAATAAACTTAGAAGAGAAATTGAACTTTGATGGTGTAATAGATTCATTTGCATTACCTAAAGCTTGAAAGTCAAAGCCAAAGTGTCAAGCATAGAGCATGAAAGAAACGATCCAAAGGGTGACCGTTCACAATGGGAGACAGTAAAAAGCTCGGTAACTAACTCTTCAATGTGGCCCTGAGAACACACCAAAGATTGAAGATCTGAAGAAGCTATTAAGAAAATCTTCCTGAGATGTTAAACACAGAACATAGATTATCCACCATGGGAAGTCTTTCTGAATTTGAAGAGCACAGATTCGTGTTGATCTGGAATGGTTCAGTGTAGCTCCACCATGGGAATCAACTGAATGACTGCCCTACAATTGAACAGTCCTTTCAACCATATTCTATAAATTCTATAACTTCTTTTCATTTTCAAAAGGCTAATGGCAACTTATTTTTTAACCCAATGGATGGTGACTTCAGTGAAGACAGTTTTGTCACAAAGATTTTTATGAGGACTTGCAGTATACTGAACGATTCTCCTGAGAAAACTGTTTACTGCGGCCTTTACAGTGGGTCAAGAGACTCTGATTTCCAGCACAGAACTATTTTATAGGCATCTTTCTAAACCCCATCTAAAGGCAGACAAGCAGGTCATAATGTTACAAGAGCTCTTTTGAGCTAAGTTGAAAGAACACCAGTTGGGCAAGTGAGAACCAATATCGGGGCTAATAACTGCAATCATTGCTCAAACAAATTTTACTCATAGTATTCCTGGTGCTAAGTCTTAAACGCTTTCACATCTCATTCAATTGGTAGAACTTTTTTATTGGCACCAGAGTCCCAGGCTCTCATTATTGTTTAGGTTTCATGCTCTACACATGGACTGACATGGTTCTAAATTGGATTAAACCTTAGAGTACTGGAGGCCAAGTAGGATCTTTCTGAACCTTTAGCTATTCTTGATCATTTGAGTTTCTATGTCTTAACCCATACTTAGGCATTTGTACAGTGATCTACTCTTAAGAAAATGAATCCTTTCTAAAGTCTTTACTTTCCTGCCCTGGATATAATTGTGTATATAGGAAGCATGGTCACTTGTAAATACTAATATATATCTCAGCCAGGGAGATTGATTGATAGAAAACTGGAAGAAAGCCCCTGAAAACTAAAGTCAATGATTATGCACTACATCTGTAACTGGACTACCTGTATCAGTTAATACCCACATGCCTCATGTAATGGTAAACTGAGTCTCATCTGATGCTGTGAATGCCTGAAAGGGAGAAGGGTTGAAAAAGGGCAAGTGGTGGAGACGCAATCGAAAGGCCACCATCCCCAGAGTGGCAGAACAGGTGACCAGCAGTGAACGTGAGAACCTTCCGCTTGTGTGGCTTCTTTGGAAATCTGTAGCACAAATCTTCTTTGAACTTACATGCATAAGAGAAAACCTCAGGATGTTGAGAAGAAAAATATAATGTCTGGGAGTTATTTCCATTGGGATTCTATCCAGTTTTTGGCTTTGCAAGATCTGTTGGAAAAAAGAGCTAACTTTGAAATCTTTCCATGACATGAGAGAACAAGAAAGATCGTAGGTGCTGGGACCACAAGGTCAGAGGTGGTTTTCACAGCAGTCGGTCATAGGTCCCTGCCTAATGGCCTTGAGTTACCCTGACACAGTGCATATTACGAACACAGACACCTGACTGGCTTGTATTGCCTCTCAACAGGGTCATGGCGGATGGAAAACCTAAAGCTAAAGACCTCTTCTGGTCACCATTTGATGACCAGCCATGGATTGAGCAAATGAATCTTTTAAGAAGTGGGGGTGCGTATGTATGTGGTCCTACTGACCTCGAGTCCACAGTGGAATGTGTGGCTTCTGAGGGTTGCTGCCTTTCAATGCCACAAAAACAGTGGGTCACAGCCTGTTGGCCGAGTGGCGGACTCAAGTGATCTAGACACCTACCCCCTGTGAGACAGAACTGATAACACAGATGCACCCCTAACTGAAAGCCAGGTCCTCTGCTCCACGTTGTTTGAGAGTCTGGGCTAGCGCGGGCTTGTGTTCAGGCACCTGAGGGGAACGCGCGACTTCTTGTCCGTACATGTAGCAGAGGTGACAACTATGATTCACGTTGGAAAGTGAAAGATGCAGCATACCTGTCGACATCCAGGCTTGGGGCAACACTTCCAGGTCTGAGCTATGGCATTTTTGTTTAATAAACGGAAATGAAACTTTCATTCGAATTTCCTAATTATCTGCGACTGGTGAGATTTAAAAAGCAGCTGGTGGGTCAATATGGTGCTCTTTTGAATGCATGTTTGTACTGAGAAAAACCCTACATGCTGCATATACCACTGTTAAAATTTCTCAGAATATTAAAATGCAAATAACACACACATAATAATAGTGTGATACCATTGCTTGAGACTCAGCTAAGATAATATTGGTCTCGATTTGACTCAATTTTTAATTCCATCTAAAGATGAATGATCATAATCATTGACCTATATCTACAACATGGTTCTATTTTTTTCTCCCCTAAATGAGTTCGCTAGAGGATCTAACAGCATAAATCTATTTCCCACGAATTAAATGTAAAACTCGTGAATGCATAAAATGTTTTTAGATTAAACCAAGTCTTTTTATGAATACAGATTTCTCAGTCCACATAGGCAACCTTATTGGTGAGCGGCGGGTTGGCAATAAGTAAATGCTGCTCAGCAGATCAGATGTGTACAGCTGGAGAAAGATCATGAAATTTAGCTAGTTTACTAGGGAAAATGCAAATCTGGAAAGGAGACCATCCGCATTTGCAATTAAAAAAAATTCCATATAGACTTAAGAGTTCTAGTACAGTACACATAAACAGGAGAAACATAAATATCTACCAAAAGAGTTTCATTAGGCTTTGCCTTTGAAGATTTTCTTTCTTTTTTGGGGAAACAAAACACAACAAAACACCTCCTGTTGCCCTGAATGCTAATGATGGAAGACTGTTGCCATGGTGATGCTAATTTCAACACTGTTGCCTGTGGACTTCACATGAACTCGCTGTTTTAACTTCTGCAAATGTCATTTACAAAATGAAAACCCATTAATGATTAGCGAGGGCACAATGTTCCACTTTAATTAGAATAATAAGGAATGCTGATGCACAAAGTACAGGTTTGTGAATCGCTACTGATCCTACACTGTCAAAATTAATTACTACCGATGAGGATTTGGTTCCACTTTTTTTTTTTTTTTAAAGGAAGCTTTCGAATAGAACAGTTGTATTTTGACTTAAATGGAATATAAAGCTCTCCCTTTTTAAATCTGAAGGTTAAAAAAAAAGAACATCTCCCGATAGTACACATAAAAACTCACTGTAAAAAGCAAACCAGAAGTTACAACCAAGGGTCAGATATTTCTAACTGAATAAGAACTGAAGAGACTTCAACCAACTAATTGTCAGTTTTTTAAAAAGGACAAGGGAGATGATAGAGTTAAGCTGTTTAAATATTTTAAAAATAAATATGTGAAGAAAAAGTGCTGCATATGACAAATATCTTGATGCTGAGTGTATTTTGATTTATGTGTTCACATGAGGAAATGTGGAGACCACTTAAAACAACTGGAAATAAACAACAGGAAACAAAATGAGGTAAATTCTCTCTGATGACAAAAGAGTAATTTATCTTGAAACAGAATTTTTCACCTGCACAACATTAAAAATTTTTTTGAGAGAAACATTGATTTGTTGTACCACTTATTTATGTATTCATTGGTTGATTCCTTTTTTTAAAGGAATATTTCTTTGTTATTAACTTTTTTTTAGAGAGAGAGGGAGAAAGAGAGAGAGAAAAACATCGATTTGTTGTTCCACTTACGTATTCATTGGTTGATTCTTGTGTGTGCCCTGACCGGGGATCGAACCTGCAAACTTGGTGTATTGGGATAACCCTCTAACCAACTGAGCTACCTGGCCAGGGCTCCCCTGCACAAATTTTGAGGCAAAATCTAAAGGTGGGTTGGGAGGGGTATATTCCATATTTAAATTTGTTTCCACATGATTTGCTGCAAAGATTGAATTGGATAATTTTATTTTCAATGCTCTAAAAATTGACATTCTGGGTCATCCTCTAGTCAGTGAAATCATTTTATGCCACTGGTGCAGCCAACCAAATACTGGTGGTGTTTTTACTGAATGTAGAAAGAGCAAAACACATTTTTCAATATTAGACAAATCTTCCTACAGAAGTCCCAAACCCATGGGTTTGGGAAAGATATGATAAAGGGGAATGACACTAATACTCTACTTAGTCTCTAGAGTGATCCTTGAAAATCCCTATCACATTCTGGGTCTTGAGCCAAGCAATATTATAGGGTCTGTATAGAACTGTCAAATTACCTGGGCTATCGAGGGGAAAGCGCAATTGTGGTGGCCTTACTTACCCACCTGATATTAAACCAAGAGTATTTCACTGGGGGGGATAGCTGACATCTGTCTTCAAAAGTGAGAAGTGAGAGCATGCTTTGTATCTAAATATAAACTTGCATTGCTCAACAAAAGGTGGGGTACAAAATTATATGAATTATATTTTATTAGGAAAAATTTAAAAACTAGAAGAGGCGGCCCTGGCCAGTGTGGATGAGTTGGTTGAGTGTTGCCCTGTGCATCAAAAGGGTGCTGGTTCATTGTCAGTCAGGGCACATAGCCAGGTTTGGGGTTTGATTCCCAGTCAGGGTGTGTGCAGGAGGCAGCAGATCGACGTTTCTCTCTCTCTCCCTCTCCCTTCCTCTCTCTCTAAAATCAATAAAAACATATTTTTTAAAAACTAGAAGAAGATATTACCAATATGTTCACTGTAGTTG
This sequence comes from Miniopterus natalensis, assembly GCF_054644295.1. Lineage (NCBI taxonomy): Eukaryota > Metazoa > Chordata > Mammalia > Chiroptera > Miniopteridae > Miniopterus > Miniopterus natalensis. The sequence continues at coordinate 88,357,857 of NC_142103.1, read as the reverse complement.
TCTGGGTGGTTATGGGTGACTTGATATTTTTCTTTATTCTATTCTGTTTTCCACAGTGAACATTTATTACTTTTGTTATGAGAAGAAAAACTTATAAATATTAATTTTCCAAAATACTGCTCAGACTTTGTTTCAACTTAGAGATGTAGGGTGCTGCAAAGAGGCAGCTTCCATACTTACAATAAGAAAAAAGCTGGACAGATAAATTCACAACTTTTCATCAACCTTTCAGAGAAATGAGGTCACAGAACAAACAGCCACCCTGAAATCTGGAGAGAGCCATCTTCAGCAAGGCACAGGGCCTGAACATTTGGATACCTGGGGCCGAAGCCACCAGATGTTATATAAACCGAGAAGGACATTAAATTCCTGGAGACCACGTGAGGGCCTAAGAGTGAGAAGTTCCTGGGGCCACAGTCATAGGAGGGTTCCTAACCTTTTGCAGGCTTTTTCCTCCAGGAACTTCAGCAGGCTCTCACAGAGGGGATGGGGAGAATCTGGAGAAAGCTCTTCCTAAACCCTCCTCACTTAAGGAAAGGGAAGGCTTAATCTGGAGAGGGAGGCAAGTTACTTGATGGCACTGGTGAAAAGCCAGGACAGTTGGGGGAGGGAGTATCACCCAGATCTAGATCCCATATCACTTAGGTGAAAAAAAGCCTTAATCTGCCAGGGAAAGGGCCTCAGGACAGTAGATAGAGAAAACATTGGCGGATACTCACTGTAGCCTGGGGAAGGGAATGGGAGACTGAGAAAGTTCTACCCCTGGAGGAGGGGCAAAAACAATTATGAAGCCCCCCCCCCCCAAGATCTAGGCCAATTGTGCGCTAATCAGCACATTAGAGAATGCTCCTGGCCCTATGCTCCATTATTACACTAACAAGCTTCCAGTAATAAAACAGGGTTACCAGAGGAATTTTAAGGCTCTGGTGCCCATAGTAACAACATACCTCAACAATGATAACTATAGCAACATACAAACTTCAAACACAGCCCATCTCCCAGCCAGATTAAAATAAATCACCACACTAAAAGTCTATTTACCTCACTGTCTACTACTCTATACAAGACGTCTGGCTTTCACCCCCAAAATACAAGGCATACTTAAAGGAAGAAAAATCAACCTAAAGAGACAAGGCAATCATCAGAACCAGACTCAGATATGTTTAAGGTGTTAGAACTATCAGACAGGAGATTTAAAATAACAATAATTAATATGTTAAGCTCTAATGGGAAAGGAAGACAGTATGCAAAACCAAGTAGGTAATTTCAGCAAAGATAGAAACTATAAGAATGAATCAAATGAAAATGAGAGAAACCAAACAGTAACAAAAATGAAGAGTGCCTTAGATGGGCTCATCTGTAGATTTGACACAGATGAGGAAAGAATCTGTGAACCTGAAGATAGGGTGATAGAAATTATACAAACTGAAAAGGAAATAAACAAAGTTCTGAAGTTTTAATACAAATGTAATAGTTTCTTAGCATTAGTTCAGGCTCTAGATAACAGCTACTTGTCAGATTAAGTAACTGATACAAATATGCAGATCAAGTATAAATAATTATGAATTAAAGAGTTTACTCACAGAAGTAAGCCTTGTTAGGTAACCAAGTTGGTGCAAAGTATTTAATGAACTAATGACATTCCATTTGTTAATCATGATGTATTTTTTTAAATTTATATTTATTGTCAAAAGTATTACAGATGTCCCTCTTTTCCCCCATTGACCCCCTCCCCAGGGCTTTAAAATGTTTGTTTTATCTTAAAAGTTTTAGCAAATAAAAAAGGTCCAAGATACCAAATAAAAAATACGTTTTCTCTCACTGTTTAGAATTAGTAATGGTTAATATTTACATTTGCAGAAAGCATCTTTTTACACAAAATAAAACAATGACTATGAAATTCACGGCCCCTTTGATTCCCCCTCCTACACTACAACCATTATGATAACTTTGATGTGTATCTTTTCAGGCTTTTAAATAATTTTATTTTATTGATTTAAAAAAAAATCAGTTTAAAATTTTTATTTTTAATATTGAAACTGTACTTTAAAAAGCAAAGATCTTTAAAAGTAGCCCTTCTAAAATTTAGCATTAGATTCTCATTCACACCCATGGTTTCAGTCACCAGTTATATACTCCAACCCAGACCCACCTACTTTTCTTCTGGACTCTAGACATATATTATTTGTCAGTTTGACAGTGCTTTTAGATGTCATTAATCACCTCAAATTCAAACATCCTCAATCAAATTACCATCCCAAATCTGGTCTTTCTCTGTGTTCCCTATCTCACTTTAAAGTGTCATCAACTGTCCATTGGCGAGAAATCTAGGCATGATCGCTTGACATGTATTTCTTCCTCTTTGCAATCCCTCCCCATTTTATCTATCCTCAAGCCCTAAGGATTTTTGCTTCCTTAATCTCTCTCAAATATCTCTCCTTCTCAACATCTCCAACCCACCTAAATCATGGTCCAAGTACCATAATCTCTCACCTGGATTTCATCAATAACCTTCAAATATTTGTATCCATGGGGCCCCCATCCAATTTAACTGAAGAGAGCTTTTCAAGTTTTCACCCTACCCCCTCCAGCAACAGTCAGGATGTCATTTTAATTCCTTGTATTGACAAGTTCCCTCTTGCTAAAGTGCCTTGAGACAAGATCTCCCTTCTTTTCTATGTTAACACTTATTCATACTTCGTATCTCAACTCTATTATTTGCTCTCTGGCTATACTTTAGAGAGAGCATGAGTGTTGCTTACCAAAGGTAACCACCTGCATCTAGCATGGTAGCGGGTGCACATATTATGATAAATAAATACAGACTGAATGAATGTATAAATCAGTCAGTCAAGAGCATATCTTTAAATAACTATGTACTTGAGATTTTTCTGAGGCAAGGAGACTTCATCCATTTCCTAAGTACTTTAGAACTAAAGAACATTTTAGCGTTTGTGTGAAATTTTGAAAGCAGTAACAAACAGCAGTTTCTGTTTTTACAAATATAACTGAGGTTAAACAAAATATACCAAGTAAAAAATAACTTCATGCTAAATTGGCTAATTACCGGTGAAATTGGCCATTTATGCTTCGACAATGATCAGGGACACCCTTATAAACTATGCCTCTTTAATGAATAATAATGCATTTTAGAGTTTTATGCTTTCATTTTAGCATTTCAGAACAGTTCACAAACATACCAATTAATCTCTCCAATGCTATTATATTCACATATTACAGGCCAATTCAAGGAAGTAAATTGCACAATAGATTTCAAAAGCATTGGGAAAATTCTTGGATGCCTAAGAAAAAGCTCTCTCCTTCTGATACCTTATTTACATATGTTTTATATTTTTATATAGATCTTTACTATAGAGTTAAAATGAAAATAGAGATTATTTTACCTATCTTATTTAAATCCTAAGCAAACTTATTGCTTTGTTCCTTTATTTGGTGGGCAATTTTTTTATTGTGGTAAAATATACATAACATGAAATTAACCATTTTAAGTGAAGAATTCAGAATTCAGTGGCATTAGTTACATTCACAATGCTGTACAGCCATTACTATTTTCCATTTCTAGAACTTGTTTATAATCCCAAAGAGAAACTCTGTATGCATTAAGCTATAACTCCCTTCCCGGTTCACCATCTACCTGGGCAACTACTGATCCAATTTCTATCTCTGTGCCTGGCTTTTGTAGGTACCTCATATGAGTGGAATCATGCAATGTTTGTTGTATTGTGTCTGGCTTATTTCACTTAACATAATGTTTTCAAGGCTCATCCATGTTATATAATTATGAGAATTTCATTCCTTTTCAGGGCTGAATAATATTCCATTGTACATATATACCGCATTTTGTATATACCACATGCAGTCACCTGTTGATGAACATTTGGGTCTCCCCCTTTTGAATAATGTGAGCAATGCTGCTATGAACATTAGTGTAAAGTATCTGAGTCACTGCTTTCAATTCTTTTGGGTGTATCCTAGGAGTGCAATTGCTGGATAATATGGTAATTCTATGCTTAACGTTTTTAAAAACTACCAAACTCTTTTCCACAGTGGCTGTACCATTTTACATTCCCACCAGCAATGTATAAGGGTTCCAATTTTTCCACATTCTCACGAACACTTTTTATGTTGTTTTTTGGTTTGTTTTCTTCTTGCAATAGCCATCTTACTGGGTGTGAGGTGGCATCTCACTGTGGTTTTGATTTGCATTTCTCTAAGGACTAGATGTTGAGCATCCATTTTACATTTCCATTAAACATTCGGAATAATCAATTTTACTTCTTTTACAAAATATGCCATGTTAAACTATGTTAGAGTAGTAAATAGCAACTGCCTGCCTTGCTAGCTCCTCTTAGGCCCCAGGTCCTATTTGTTTCAGGTCTATTTGCTCTGCTAGGACAGGAGCTGTTCCAGGAGCTACAGGATTTCCAGGGGGACAGGCGCTATGCCTATAATACTCATTACAATACCTCTGGTGCCTAATACAATATCTGTCACAGTTGCCCCCAATAAAAATAGTTTGCTTAATTAATTTAACGAATCTTGTGACACATTTGCCTTTGGCAGAGCAGAAGCAAGTTTAATACCAAAAAGTCCAGGGTTCCCTCTCTCATCCCAATGTGATGGGATCCCATCCCATGATCTATGCATGTTGATGACTCCAAAAGTTATAGCTCTTGGCCTGACCTCTTCCTTGAGCTTCAAATTCATATTTCCAGCTACATGCTTGGATACCCAATAGGTGCCCCAAACTTAACATTTCTAAACCCAGGCAGCTCCAGGATTTCTACAAAGAAGAATGTCAATCTAGTTGGCAAGCTCAATCTTTTGTTTGGATTCTAGGTTTGACTGTTGTTGGTTGGGGTAAAGAGTGGCCAGTGGGTATTACCAGAGACCAAAAGCTCTTCAAGTCGCCCCTTGGCGCTGTCAATAGTGCCTAAGACAGATCTCTTGATTTTCCCTACCAGATTTGTTCATCTTCAGGTACCTGTTCTACCCAAAAGCCCAGGAGGCATCTGCATGGCCCTCTTTTCCTTACCTCTGACCTCCAACGCATCAGCAAGACTGGTTGTTTCCAAAATATATCCCCAACCACTTCTCGAGATCTCCACTGCTGCTATTACCTAGATCTAATCCACCAGCAGTGCTTTCCACACACCTACTGGGCTCTCTCCTTCCACTCTGGCCCTTCCTATTTCTTCCACCCATCCCACATGTTCCACCACATATATTCACAGCAGTCAATACGTCCTGCCAATCTAGGCTGGTCTCAACTGTACCACAGCAAAGCAACAGCAAACCAAAACACCTCTATCAAACTTTACCTGGGACACTGAGAAAGGTCAGTGTTTGTATTTCAAAAGCTTTCCTCTTTGCGGTTGCAGAAAAAGTATATTCAGGGCTCAAGTTCTAGAACCTTCTCGTTTACAAACCAGGGACACTTTGGTAATTTGTAACAAAACTGAAAGTCAGATTTGGCAATAAGTGTGCTTTATTTCGTGAACATTAAAATGAACAAACAAAATATATTGTCTGCCAAAATATTTTTGTTGCTGCTGTTGTTTGTGGTTGCATGATTTGAACTATCGTAGAAGACAATCAGAGGAAGTCCCGGGAGGTTAGGCATTTAAAGGGTTGTCGCCCGGCCGGGTGTGGCTCAGCGGTTGAGCATCGACCTAGGATCCAGGCGATTGGGGTTCGATTCCCGGTCAGGGCACAGGCCCGGGTTGCGGGCTCCATCCCCAGCAGGGGGCGTGCAGGAGGCAGCCGATCAATGACTCTCTCATCATTGATGTTTCTCTCTCTCTCGAATCAATAAAGATATGTTAAAAAAAATAATAATAAAGTGTTGTCTTATTTCTTTGAAACAGATACATGAAACTTGGAAATTGGAAAAATGTATTTACTGTAATACTCCAATCAAAGTATCAAGAATTGCCCAATTAGAGTTTATATAAAATCAGTTTTCAAATCTAAAAAAACTAGATTAAATTATACCTTTATAATGAATGTTATACATTTAAGAGATGCTTATCCATCCTCTGATTTATAAGCAGAAGTGATACTATTCTGTTCAGGATCACTCTCCTTATTTCCCAGAGTAATGAAGTTCAAAGAGTAATACAATTATGTAAGGGCATACATATTATTTTATAACATCTATAGAATTTACATCTTTATACACTTGTGCCTAAATTTAATTTCCTATTGGTTTATTATTTCATCTCTGCCTTACTTTGGTGTTTTATTTCCCAAATTAAATTTCTCACACATTTCCTTAGGTACATTATTAATCTATACAAGAATAACAATCTGTTCACTACAGATACCACTATTAATTATCTTTGTAATGATTTTACCATGTCTTTATATTTTTTTAAAAAATATTTTTACTGATTTCAGAGAAAGGAAGGGAGAGGGAGAAGGAGAGAGAGAGAAACATCACTGATGAGAGAGTCATTGATCAGCTGCCTCCCGCACGCCCCCTGCTGGGGATTGAGCCCGCAACCTGGGCCGGTGTCCTGACCGGGAATCGAACCGCAATCTCTTGGGTCCTAGGTTGATGCTCAACCGCTGAGCCATTCCGGCTGGGCTACCATGTCTCTATTTTTGTTTTGTAATCATATATTTAGGCAAGGACAAGCAAAAAAGAATCCTAAATTGACAAAGTACTGTGAATAAATTCAGTAGAAGTTGGTAGGGTCAAGCACGGAACTCTGAATAAAGTTACCATCTTTGGGAAGCATATCCAACAACCCTGTACTTTTTTCTTCACTCTGTTATTTATAAAAGTTGGTGCTAACAGTATCTGTTCACCATGGAACTACATGTCATTTGGATAAAAATATTGCTGGTCTGGGATTCATGCTTCCCCAAACAATATTGATTTGTTGAGGGATTTCCCCCCATTCTTATTCAGTGTTTTTAATTTAAAATAGTTTATGATTTAGTTGGGTTTTCCCCCCAGTGTTTTACTGAATTAATTCTGTATGTTTCAGGCCCCAGCAACTACTGTAAAGGTATGGCCTGAACTGTCAGGTGATATTATTCAGTATTCCTCTGCTCATCCCAGATCCTTCAGAGGTAGCTATTTTTACCCATTCCATTAGACATCAGGATTTTTAGGTTTTAATTTTAAAGAAATGTTCCACATCTGAGCCCTCTGATACACCCTGAGTTATAGTTACACTTACAGTCAGATAACTTCTCAAGAAAAGTGACTTTGGAGTTTGAACATGTTTTCTCCACCCTTCAATATGAATTTTTTCCAGTTCACAAGTCAAAATGAGATTAGAATGCTTTGAATCTACCAGCCTGTATAGAGAGATCAAGCTTCTACCTCAACGTGGAGCTGCTTCCCTTTAGCTTGTACATCTTCTCAACCAATACATTCAAGGGCTTGGAATATAACTGGCAATTTTGTTGACGATGAACAAGGCTGAGCAGAGTAAGGATGACTTTTGCTACTTAGCTGTGCTTACATGTCAAAGAAACGGCTTGGCAGCTGAGTACACAAAATACCAGTTAGATAAACAACTCGAAGTTCCTTGGCAATAAAGCCCATTTAAAAAGATATAATGTGATGGCTTTCCTTCCTACCAAAACAAAACAAAACTGTAACTGGAAAAGAACTGGTTATCTTTTTTTTAATCAACATTAGGCATTTATGCAATTTAATCTATTTTCTATGTGCTTGAGAATGACAGTATTTACCAGAGGATGGCAAGAAATGGTTGAGTATAACTAATTACTACACTTGAGATTATTTTCCCCCATGGATGCCACGATGGCTGTGCCTCAGTTTCTCAGATTCTATCACTCACTCAACCCAACTTCTTTCAAACTCTTTTAATATTAAGTCATAGGCGTATACGCAGTCACTGAACAACGTCAGCTTCTGAGGGCAGCCTGTGCATTTTGATAGGAATAGAATTTAAAGGCATTTTCAAAAGATATCCTCACAACAGTTTTGGAAACAGGAGCCGCTAAAGGACTATTTTCACTGCAAAATATTTTCTCTAAAACAGCGATTTTCAAAGATTTTCAGTTTATAGGACAGTCCAACCAGGCAACCAACCCAATCAAGCATTTCTCTCTACTCTCAATCAGTTGAAATACAGAAAAAGAAATGAACTGGTGATTGAAATTGCTTCCAAAATGTAATTTAATCAACTGCAATTCCAGTGGGATTACCTAGAATAAAAACATTATATTGAATGCCTCTAATCTATTATCTATTCCTTTATAAGAATAACTATTGGGATCATGGCTCCGTTCCCCAAAATGTGCTTAATCCTCAGAATCAAAACAAAATATCAAGCATTTATTCTCAATGTTGTATGTGTGAGATAACAAAGTGCTAAGAAGGATGTGAAGATGCATAAGGAACAAACATTATCAAGAAGTTCACAGCTGCTCGGCTGGGTGTGGCTCAGTGGTTGAGCATCAACCTAGGATCCAGGAGATCGCGGTTCGATTCCCGGTCAGGGCACAGGCCTGGTTTCGGGCTCGATCCCCAGCAGGGGGCGTGCGGGAGGCAGCCGGTCAATGACTCTCATCATTGATGTTTCTCTCTCTCTCTCTCCCTCTCCCTTCCTCTTTCTGAAATCAATAAAGATATATTAAAAAAAAAAAAGAAGTTCACAGCTTAAAGAATAACAGATCTCAGTGGAGCGGTGAATGGAGGAGATTATATGCATATATGCATAACCCATGGACACAGACAATAGTGTGGGGAAGGCCTTGAAGGGGCAGGGATTGGGTGGAGGGGGGTAAAATGGGGGACATCTGTAATACTGACAGCACTAAAAAAAAGTCTGCAGCTTATTCGAGGAGACAAGAGATCTGAAAATTAACGAAAACATTTCAAGTTAACCTGTAAAGATGACTTAGGACTTCAAGGCCTAAGGTCCTTGCTATCAGAGGTCCTTGCTATCTCTAAGATAGATTCCAAGGTAACTTTCAAAATAATTAAATGTCATTCATATAATTTTCTTTTTTTCTACCCTCTCCGTTTATAGAGTTTTCAATATAGGAATGTACAACTGTTATAGCTCTCACTGATCTTGACCCTGGCCTTTTCTTAGACCCGTGATTTCCTAGAACTGGGGACAACATGTTAAGGGAAAATATATCGGCACATTCATCCTGCTTTCCTTCCCTTTCTCTCATTGCAAAGGGACTTTTTAAATGAAAAGAAATACATGTTGTGTAAGTATAAAGGGCTAAATTTCGAACTGGACTCACATAAATTACAGACTCTTTTCGAGTACCAGTCTTTACCAATGATTCAAAGGATTACTGGGAAATGTTAGGCACAGATTGAACATTCCTTCCCTGGAGACCTGAAATAATCAGACACATCTCCCCCAAATAGCCCTGTACTTTCTTTCACATTATATGTTTTGGTCTCATATTAACAGAAACGTTTTAAAAAAATCGATGCAGAAATACTGACATTGAAAGGAAGCCGGTTCATTCTCCAAAGGCTTCCATTTTAGAATCTGTTAATGACGAAAACAGAAAAATGCTCATTGACTGTGTCCCATTTTCCATCTAGTCATGGCTCAAATCCATAAGTTCCAGGTTTATTTACAATAAGTAACCAGACCAAGTATATCTTGCTAAAACCATTTTGTAGATGGGGACTTTCAGGTATCTCCGTTAGTTAAATGCCATTAACAAGATTAATGAAAAGGTCTGGGAGGTCATTAGCATGTTTATAAGGTGGTCTGTGGAGTTGAGATCATTTACTGCCCTCACATGCCCCAGAGAATAAATCACAGGCCTGCTGTTAATACCCTTTCCTCCCCCCTTCCGTCTCCTTTTCTTCCTCCCCCCGTCTATATATCTATCTCTATCCATCTCTATCTCTCTATTTTAATTTTAGCTGTAAAGATACTTACAACTTAAGCTTTTGCTATACCTGTGCTTGGCCCCTCCTGCTTTATCTAGGCTACATTCTACCCTATTATTTTATTTATTTTTTTGGCAGAAAAGCACCTGTAGCACTGATATAAGTTAGAGTGAGGAAAAATAATTAATGTGGCTTTAAATTTGATAAAGCACTTATATTTCTGGATTCATACAGGGTGACTATGTATTCAGATAGAGATTTTTCTTAATCTTCTGGAAATATTTTATGCTTTATCCTTAAAAACGTATTTACTGCCCAAACTGGTTTGCTGATTTTTTTTTTGTTTGTTTAAAATATTACAAATGTCCCTGGTTTGCTGATTTTTAAGTCATTACAAGAGGAAATAGAAAAAAGACTTCTTTGCCACCAGGTAGTTATAATAAAAAAAAAAAAAAAAAAAAAGAGAGATTCTGCAAGAAGATAAAATTTTTTACGTGTACTACATGGGGTGATACAGTGCTCAATGGCTGCGGAAGTCAGGACTGACGGCCACAGGCCATATGCATGTGCCTGGTAAAGCTGGAACCATAGGCTTGGCATTGATGGGAAAGATGAGACTTTATTGCCGGAAGGAGGGGATGTCATCAAACTTAGGGACGTGCTCTAGGGTCGAAGAGCTGTTCCAGTCCTCCTAAGTGCATTATGTCCTACCCTTCGGAGAGACTCAGGATCGGGACTACGAGGAGAAACCCATTCTGTGGCATCTATTAGGCTCCTTGTCTTAGCCTTACTCTCATCTTGGCCCCAATGAGGTGGCAGGGAGTGATTCAGAAATCCTCTGCTTTCTCAGCTTCCACAGAGGAAGGCTGACCAGGCTTTTGTTTCTATTTCCCCCCTCATGTATTGCCAAAAGCATCAAAGAGAAACTTAGGTGCCTGCAAGAGCCTAATGGCAGGTGACCGGGCAGGCAGGCCAAGGGAAAACACTGGCCACGCGGGGAAGGACTGTGAGCGCAGCGGTGGTGATACCAAGACGGGTCTCGCCAGGTGAGGCTGAGGGCCAGGTTTCACCCAGCAACGCTGTGAAGCTGAACCAGTTGGGAGCAGCAGGGGAGATACTATTATTGTTATTTTAAATTTCAATTCTCTGCAGCCCTGCCCCTAACTGTGCCCCCAGCTTGCCTCTGGCCTCAGGGGGTAGGCAACCAACTCCCAGCCTGCTTTCCCCCTGGGTGGGAGTGGCTGCGAGGGACTCTGATCTTGTGCATGTGGGGGTTGGAGACAGGGGGGGCTCTAGACCGGAGGTGAGGCGGTGCAAAACCAGTTAAGGTCATAGGGCTGGGGGAAATGATGCAGAGCTGGGTCATCATGAGCAGGATTTGGGTAAGCCAGCAATCTTCCTGAGTCTCACCTATTTCTTTTTTATTGGGTCATTAACTGGTGGCATCATGCCCATAAAGGGGAAGACACAGCTAGTCTCTCACTTAGCACTTAGTAGGCACACATGAGACTGTGCGTTTCGTCCTGTCTAGGAGAGTCTACGGACCATGACTATGAGCTGCTCCCTCTATAGAAAGCTCGAGACCAAGGAAAAGTGACCAAACCACGAGGCAATGTAACAACCACAACGAAATCCTTCTGAAACAACCAAGAAGCAAGTTAAAAATTACTCCCTGCACTGTCTAACATGCAATGGCTTTGGGGACCGAGACGGATGCGGACAAGTGGAGAAAGAAAAACAGAAAAAGCAATTGAAAGTTTCAGGAGGGGCAGGGGAGCTCCTCGGATTCCTCCGCCTGGGAGCTAACGATATCACAGAGGATGCGGCCATTCGCTGAACGCTGACAGCAGGCTAAGCCCGTCTAGGGCCTGTTCTTAGGAGCTTTCCAGGCTGCTCACAGCAGAGATTTTTTCTTTCTTTCTATCTTGTACAAAGATTTTAAAATTTTGCAGTGCGACACCACTGAATTATACAATGCACCCAGTTTATTGTTTCAGAGAACAAAATTATATGTGCATATGCATGCTAACATCCTTCCAGAAAAGCATTTAATTCCTTCCCTCGCCACTGCCCTCCCCCACCTCATCCCATGGAATGAGGGAGGGAAAGACTGACCGGGATCTGGAGTGTTCCCGCTGAGAAAGGGACATTTTCTGCAACCAGGTCAGTGTTCAAAGGGCTAATGCTCTAAGGAAATTATCCAGAGGGGAGAGGCGGTTCAAGGTTATTAGGTTATTTTCCAATGTTGTCTGGGCTGCTGCTGACCTTTGCGAAGGCAATAGGATGCTGCTTCCCAGGGGGACAGGATAAGGGGCGATGAGAGAAGCCTAGGAGAGGCTCGGGAATGTTTGGGAATTCACACATACCCCCAATTAGTGGGAACTCCAAGAATGAAAAGAAACTAGCTTGATCAAGGACAGATTTGTGTCCTAGAAAATATTCTAAACCTGTAGCTAATACTGGATATGTCTGTATGAGTGTTTTCCTAAAAACCCAACACTCAGTATCCAGTAAACGTCAATTAAATTCAATTTCAGAGAAGGAAAGCTCATTAATATGCCTTGTGTGCCAGACAGTGGAATGGGTGTGAGGTTAAGTACATTTTTCAAATAGCAGAGTGAGAATATGATAAAGCTGGGCTTCAAATGCAGACTTTATTTAACGCCACAGTCCATTTTTTTCCTACCACATAATTAGGGAAGAAAAAGCAGGTTTAAGGAAGTTTGAAAATGGAAATGAGCCCTGGCTGCTATGGCTCAGTTGGTTGAGCATCGACCTATGAACCAGGAGGTCAGGGTTCGATTCCCGGTCAGGGCACAGGCCCGGGCTGCGGGCTTGACCCCTGGCCCGGGTGCGTGCAGGAGGCAGCCGATCAGTGTTTCTCACATTGATGTTTCTCTCTCTCTTCCTCTCTCCCTTCCTCTCTCTCTATAGTCAATAAAAAAAAATATTTAAAAAAAAAGAAAATAAAGGAAGAGCTGAAATAACTGACTCTAGTTCTTTTGGGGAAACAGACCCAAATATATTTTATGTATATTTTCACATTCCCAGGAGTGCCGTGAATGAGGCAGGGGACACCTGTGTAATATATCTGTAATATAATAGATTTTAGGACTGTACCCATCATATTTTAGCTGCCCCATATATGTGTATATGCACATGTCCCCACCTTTAAGCATTACATATAACATGCAGTATGTTACAAATATTTTCTGGAAAATAAAACTAAACAGTGCCAGTCTCTTAAGATTCAATAGCTACTGAGATCCCAGGCCCCGAAGTAGATCCTGTACACAAATGCTTAGTGAAACACAGCGATTGATCAATTTAAAGCTCTATCGACCACTGGAAAGCCAGAAGCAGCATCCTGAGTGATTCTTAGGAACAAGAAAAAGACTCCAGTTCTACTGAAACAAAGAAAGCCAGAACTCAGAGTGATCTCCGGCATTATCTAGTTCTATTTCCTTAATGTTGATGGGGAAACTCAGTCCCAGATGGGCTGAGTTATACCCCAAACCACATTGTTTAGATAAAGACAGGAGAAATCTATAGGCCTCAGGATCTGGTATGTACCATTCAAGCACACATGCTAAGGATTTTCTCCTAGGCATCAACTGTAAGAGGCATGAGGAAAACTCTATAAAAGACTCAGCACACTTTCTAATATTAAAGTTGATGTCTAGGGGATATGAGAGACACACTCGGTGGTAGATCTGAGTTGACACACAGACACTAGAAGAATTTCTGAAGGAGTCATGAAACTATAAAGCACATAGAACTGCTGGTATGTTCATTCATTGATTCACTCATTCAAATATCTACCGAGCATGTGCTATCTGTGAGGCACTACGCCAGAAAAAGAGACACAGCACTTACCCTCTTGGAGTCTGTTATTTCAGTTAAGGTTATATGTATCGGCTTATAAAACTACAAAGAAGGTTGTGAGATTTTTTTACCAACCTATGAGACACAGAAGATATCAACATCTACTCCTACCAACAAGGCCCACAAAACCAAAGGCCAGAATCAGGACTCTGCATAATGCTATGGCATCTCGGTCACTCTGTTTCAGTTAATGCCGTAAACTGAATTGTTTTGATGATTATATCATCAATTATGTATTACTGACTGTTCCTTCATCGTGGTTCCAGAGCTTAATGAGATTCAGCTAATGTGACCTTTGGAACCATCAAACTGTGGAAGAGAAAGCACGGCAGAGAAGGCTGACCTCTGGGTTATCTCTGTGTACTAAAGCCTTTTGAAAAGTCAGGGCACCAGGCTTTTGGCAGCAATTTCACAAATTTAATTACCCAGAGATATTCACCAATATCCTCAGAGACTGACAGCTGAAATTAGACAGCTGATCCTCCGTTACATCCACTTCTTATTATCAGTTGTGCTAAACAGTTAAGTAAAAGGTTTAATATTATTTGTCCTTTCGATCCTGATAAGATTAATGATGCAATAAGAATCCTCAAGGGCAATATGAAGATTCATTTTCACTCCTCTGGAAACTGTTAGAACAATTTCTAGTTCAAAGTAAACATTTATAAAATCAGGACTGGAAATGACTTGTGGTATCATGTGATTCAGCCCCCTTAGTTGACAGGTGGAGAAACTGAGGCCCAGAGAACATAAGTGAGGCCTGGAGAATATAAGTGATTCACCTTTGCCTGGCCAAGCGTGGCTCAGCCGTTGAGCATCGACCTAGAATCTAGCAGATCGGGGTTCGATTCCCGGTCAGGGCACATGCCCAGGTTGTGGGCTCCATCCCCAGCAGGGGGCGTGCAGGAGGGAGCCGATCAATGACTCTCATCATTGATGTTTCTCTCTCTCTTCTTCTCCCTTCCTCTCTCTGAAATCAATAAAGATATATATATTTAAAAAAAGTGATTCACCTTTGGTCAAGTAGCTAGTTAACAGCAAAGCTGGAACTAGGCTTCAATTCTTCTGATGCCTGGTCTATTTACTATTTTTGCTATTTCATATGGTCTTGTCAGCTGCTAAAAGGTATATTTTGAAGAAAAATATACATGTGAAGGATCTTACCAGGAACAGCACAAAATTGCATACTGCATAAGGTGTTCATATTGTAAGAAAAACTAAGGAAACTCTGCCAATCTCAACCAAGACTGATACCACTCCTAGAACAGTGACGCGTCCGAAATGAGACATAGGGGGGTGCTTTCTAAGTTGGGTATCATAAGCCGGTATTCTTTTTAATAAGAGCCCATCTCATTCTCAGAAGATGTATGACTGCACACCAGCCAGCACAGACATTTAGCACGCTGATTGCTGCTAAAGCTGCGACACGGCTAACCACCGCTTCCTCGCTCTATAAATACAGGGCCTGAAAAAACAATGAATAACTCAAAGGAACAAACAAATAGACTAACCGACAACTTAAATCAGGGCAACTCCTGGCACAAAGAGTGGGAAGCTGGGGCAAGAATGAGGGCAAGGTATGCTTGAAATATGGGAGGGATTTGGAATTGAAATATAGTCCGGAAAGTAGTAGAAGAGGCAACGTGGTGCGAAGGAAGGTGGGTTCAAAACTCAGATGCTGCCCTGGCCGGTTTAGCTGCGTGGGTGAGAGCGCTGGGTCCCGGGCTCCAGGGTCCCGGGTTTGATTCAGGTCAAGGGCACCTACCTCGGTTGCAGGCACAATCCCCGGCCCTGGGTCCGGGCACATGTGGGAGGCAACCAATCGATGTGTCTCTCTCACATCGATGTTGCCCTCTCCCCTCTCCCCTCCCCCTCCCTCTTCCCTCTTCCCTCCACTCTCTCTGAAAAGCAATGGAAAAAATATCCTCGGGTTCGGATTTAAACAAACAAAAATACCTCTGATGCTACTGGTGTTAGGGAGCATGGGTACTTCTAATCAGAGCAAGATTCATCAGTTTAATTAAAAATAGACCAACATGATATAAGAAGACACAACCAGCCCGGCTGGGCGTGGCTCAGCGGTTGAGCATCGACCTAGGATCCAGGCGATCGGGGTTCGATTCCCGGTCAGGGCACAGGCCCGGGTTGCGGGCTCCATCCCCAGCAGGGGGCGCGCAGGAGGCAGCCGGTCAATGACTCTCATCATTGATGTTTCTCTCTGTCTCTCTCACCCTCCTTTCCTCTCTCTGAAATCAATAAAGATCTATTTAAAAAAACAAACAAACAAAATCAAACACCAAAAGGTAAGTCTAGGAAGATGGCCACAATTCCATGCAGAGTCAAATATTTGTACTAGTAGAGCCATAGGCATGGCAGTCACAAGGAGAGAGGAGAGTCAGAACTCTGACTAGCAATTTGGGCAGCAAACACAGCAGTAGTAACAAGAAATGCTGGCTGAAGCGACTGTCGGCTTCAGCCAGGGAGGTTTTATGTTGCATTTTGCTAAGCAAGAACCACCAGAAAGTTGTGAGCAACGGCGATGCCATAGGCGCCTGCAGAAATATGCCCGGGATTGCGAATGGACAGAAGGGTAGATCAAGGCCATTAAGACATTTACAGCAATGTACACAACATCAGAAATAACCAGCAGGAAACGGTAGGCACTCCTCTGGCCATGAGCTGCTTCTGGAGCATTGCATGTAAAAGGGAGCTGGACACGTAGCATGTTCCCTGAAGTCCAGTCTTCATGCTTCTGGGAAGGGCTTCAGGCATTTGGAAAGGGAACCTGATGAAATGCATTACTGGTGACTGAGTCAGCAGGTTTACTACCGAGTTTCATTAGTGAATGCCTCCCAATATTTAGCAACTACAGTGTCTTTGAGGGAAAAAAGGACCGGCTTCCCTAAAAATCAAATCCTCCCTGAGGGACAACTCGCAGAAACATGAGGTCAAACCCTCCAGCTGGTGTTACGGACAAGTAGCAGCAAACCAACCTTCAGCTGGAACTAATTATGGAGAACAGGTTAGGAACCCAACTGGTTTTTCCATTTCTGCACCAATGGGAGACGGCAAATAGCATTTTCTTTCTTCATGAATGAGTGGAGGCTAGAGACAATGCTAACAAATTCAATAACCAATATTTGGGCCATGCCAGTCACAGCATCCTAAGGAAGATATAACAGCTGGAAGAGATCCAAGAGAAGCAACTAAGAAGATCCAAGGGGACTGCTTATCTCTCATCCAAGGACAAACTAAAAAACCTAAAAAGGATTAGTATTTCTCAGGCTGGGAGGATGGAAATAAAGGGGGGTGAGTGAGGGGATGTGCGATTAAAGTCTACTCGGGGTAAATATAATTGTATTCACCGAATGCTATAGCACTTAATTGGGGCCATCCCTTGAGGTTAAAGGCTGTAGATCGAAGAGACACTGAAATATACCTCTATGTATTCATGTAGGAATCAGGAAATTTATAGAACTTCTATACTTAAGACAAGGCTCAAGTGGAGAATGGGGAAGTTTTAAGAAACCATTGAACATACTCAATGCCAACTGATTTAAAAGCATCCTAATTTTTATTTTCATTTTTAAAATAAGTGTTCTTTTTAAAAATGTTTTTAGTGATTTTGGAGAGATAGGAAGAGAGAGGGAGAGAGAGAAACATCAGTCGGCTCCAATCTATACGCCCCCTACCAGGGATCAAGCCCCCAACCTGAACAGGCGACCTTTGGGTACACGGGACAACGCTCAACCAACTGAGCCACACCAGCCAGGGCTGCATCCTAATTTTTAAAAATGAAAACGACCAGCTTCATGACAAATGGCCATTGGTGCCTGCATCTGGGACAGAGTCCTGGGCTAGCTGCCCCGTTGCTCTGAGCCAGTGTGCCATTTCTTACGCTCTTATTACGTCATCAATGCGGGAACACACTGTGTGCAAGGCTGGGACTCCTAAATTCTTTTGACAGTCCAGGATACAGAAGAATAATTTTCTCACTGATTAAGAAAGCAAGGGAGTCCTAGCTCTTGGCTCCATTTGGTTTACCCATATGGGAGCACGCAACATGAAAAGGTGAAAGAAATCCTAACAGAATGCAGCAGCTGGTTAAAGGCTATTACATTGAAATTTTCATGAGTTTGACAGTAGGCCAAAAAACTACAAAATGGCAGAGAGTGGAAAAGGCAGTTGTAACAGGTTGAACATTGTTGGTGATTATTTTTTCAGTGGCAATGAAAGCTATAATCAAATAACCTGAAAGAGATGCTGGCAGAAATAAGAGAGCCCCAAGGGAGAGGGAATATGAAAACTGTAACGATGATGTATGCTATGGCCTAATAAACTAGACAAACATGTAGCTTGAAGTATTAAAATCAAGGTTCTTAGCATCATATGGGAAGCTGGTGTCAGGATGCGAGCATAAACGCTGCCTGATTTGCAGCCCGCAGCGGAAGGTATTGTTAATGACTTACAACCTCAGAGATGAGCGCACAACTCAACAACTAACTGGAAGTGCGCTACCGCTGGAGAAATCTCTTGTTGTCTAGATGATCAGTTTATTCCAGCATTGAAAAGGGGGGAAAAAAACCTGTACAGCATTACGAAAATTCCTGCAGAAGACACCTGGCTTTGCGGCTGGAAATGTGTGGCAAGAACTCTTGAATGTAAGGCAAGACAGACAGAATAAGAAAGACGAAAAATGGGGACTGGCTGAAATGTCATTGTAAACGTATCATGATTGTTATTTGGGGACCATCGAGGGATCCCAAATTACGAATGGCATTTTCCAGTGCATCAGCTCTACTCATCCTTGTACATGGAAGTAAGGTATTATAAATAGAATCCCTTAGACAACAGGAATGTGGACTAATAGATCACAAATGCTATTAATCTGTCCAATGTATATTTTCCGAACTCTCCCTACATTATAGCTTAACATTTTAGAGGTATATTTGAGGTTTTATACAATCCCTATTTTCAAATAAATTACAATTGTAGAGAGAATTGGTCTTCCTAAAGTTTTAGAGATATCTCTGAGAAATTATGTGATTTCTCTCATTTCAAGGAACTGATCACCTCAGAGGATTTGAAGGTCTCCATACTCAGCTTTCTACTGATTGTTCCTGTCTACTGTTTCGTGTCTCTTAACATTATACCAGGGAACATAATAGTTCTTAATTACACACCAAGATGTGAGCTCTTTAAATAGGTACCTGGAGAAATTGGAGTTAGGAGGGCATCATATCTGAAGCTAATTAAACAGTGGAAAAATAGAATTCTTGTGCTTTTTAAAACTAAGTATTTCTATTATGTTAAGAATTAAAGTAAAGAATTTAAAAGTAAAGATAAACATCTCAGGGAAAAAAGCTGAGATCTTAGGTTTCTGAATTTGGAAAACACCATGAAATGAGTTACACTCATTGATTTTTCGGGCTAAAAGGGACCTTAGGTACCATCTAGTCAAATTCCTTTATTTTGTAAATGAGAAACAAAGATTTGTATAGGTTAAGTGACTTGCTCAAGGCTACACAATCAGTTAATAACAGAGCGAGGAACGGCAAGAGATTAATTTATGGGGGGGGTACAGCTTTTCTGGATTTTTTCTCTTTTTTTCTTTTGGTCTGAATTCATTTCTACCTCCTCACTGCAAGGTACTGGGTGGGATCCTTTGTAGCAGGTATAAGGTCAGGGAGGAGAAGATAAATATTTAAGGATTTAAGGAAAGGACAGTGGGACTGGGGGGGAGGGGAAGAGGGCAACTCTAGGAATCTCCAGGAGACCTTTAATGAGCCCCAAACAAGTGATGATTTGGAGAAAAGAGAAATCTTGGATTCTCAGTCGGTGCTAAACCTTGGCCACAAGTCTTTATTTCAGCTCATAAAGGCTGGATAAAGGGAGCGCTTTATAAATGGGCTGAAGAAGCAGCAGTTCTCAAATCTGAGTCAGAAATGAAAGTTCGTCATGACAAAGACACTGATGTAGAAGATAACTGGGGACAGTTTGAATAGATGGTCTGAATGAAATATATAGTGGATATAAAGCGATACAGTGCATGTCTAAATCAATATATTGTTTAAGAAAACCGGTGACTTAAAATAGGCATTTAAAATATGCAGAGTGACTAAATCAATAACTATATATAACAAAAATAAAATAAAATTTAAAAATAAGAAAATTAAAAAGCAGGATCAAAGCATATTGAAGGAGCATTTTTAAAGATAAGGGATACCTCGTCTGGAAAAATTTAATAAGATAAACTTTTTCTAAAGGATGTGTCTTTCCCTGAAGAGCCAAAAGAGCCCCCTCACCCCCATTCTTCTGAGTTAACAACATTGAGGCATGAAATCAAATTTCTTGAGAACTGTAGTAATGAAGATCTAGGAGTGCTGTTATTGCTTTAGAACTGAATTATGAAGAATTGATGGGCAGTGGAAGAATAAAAACAGATTTGATAAAAGATGGCGGGCCGAAAAAAATGGAAAAACATTTAATATGCTTTGTCAGACTCCCGGCAGAGGCAAGTTCAAAGACTTTAGTTGGTATCCAGGCCTAGTCCATGAATCTGATTAATTTTAATTGTTGTCGAGGTAGCCGATTCCAAGTGAAATTTCAGTTGCACCCGCACAATTGATGAGACACTGTCGATGTATCATAAAAACTCAACCTCCTCTCTCCCCTCCCTCTTCCATGTGACTCACTGCATCATAATTTGTATTTCAGGCAGCATCCTGCTGAAGGCGCTTCTAAGCACCTGTATGCCTTTGACGGACACAAATGGCCCCAGAAAATGGGATCATTCCCTTGTCCTGTGAGAAATGCTGAGTGCTGTATTTTCCAGAATGAACACCTCAGCTCCACAAATCCAGGGGCTGCTGCTGACTGCCTTTTGGGTTCATGAAGTATTTATTCACCTAAAACGGTTTGTGTACACATAGTTGCAGAAACCGTCCATCTTTGTCTGAAGAAGAAATGTAGGGGGGAAAAAAACCCTCAATAGATTAAATTGTTCTGGTAACTATTCACCTCTACTGCCGATAGTATTATCAGCAGCTTTTTGTTCTGTTTTGAAAAATCCACACCACCTCCAATCACAAAACACAACACCCAGGCTGTAGGAAATGGATTTCTCCTAAAGGCAGCTCCCTATTGCATCAGCACATTTTCAGTGGTAATTTGAGCAAGAAGTTGATTATCCAAGCTTCCTTGGGGAAGAAAGAACCAGGGAGTGTAGGCCAGGCTAATGCCACGTTTTACAAAGAAATTCATCTGTGAATGTGCAGATGAGCCACCACGAATGCTCCTTAAAGCATGGGATGCTTCCAACTTACTTGATGTAGTAGGGCACTTTGTTTGGCGAGATGGCTCTCTCCCAGGGCCCCTGGACAGAAGCTGGAAAAAGAAATAAAAAAAGGCAAGGAGGTCAAGTTCACCGCAAACAGGAAAGACAACATTAATCTCCAGAATTACAATTTTACACTGATATTGGTCTGTTTGCTCAGTTGCCCATGAAGACAGGATGGATTAACCGGCTGTTCTGAAGTTTCTGTCCTAATCTAAGTGAAATTGAAGTCATTCAGGCAAAAGATAAATGCAAAGAGAAAAAACACACCTTCCACTATAAGATAAGGAAGCGAATGAGTGAGCTGCCAGGTTTCTCTTACGTGTCTCCACTGGGTGCTTGTCTTATAATATTTCCTGTTGCGTCTCCGCATCTTTTACTATTTGATTGACTGGGTTTTATTAGTTTAGCAGCTGAAACATCCCTCTGTGATATATTTACATTCCAAGTTATTGAAGCTAAAGTACTACACTTATCACTTTGATGTGTTTGTTTTTCTCTTTATTTGGCTTTTACCGATTTCATTTACTGATTACCTGTTTAATTGTAGCCTCAAAACGTCAGCTGACCAGCATGATCTTATTAGAAAAGATAACAAAGTGAGAGAATGGCATCTGATACCAGGATGTAATAAAACCCTTGTGATGAGTGATGAATCCTATAGGTAAAATTAAATCTCAGGTACGGGGAATTCACTTTATAATGACTTTATTGTGTATTAGTCAAATCAATCATCTTTAAACTGTGCTTTAAACGTTTAGGTTTTAGTTTTTTTCTTTCCCAAAGCCGAACTCTAAAAATACCTTTTATACTGTTTAATCTGTGGGTTTGTTGCTTTCTTTAAGACAAAATAATCGTGCTAGGAGGTGTCATAATATTTCCACAACAATAAAATCTTCCGCCTCTATAGACATTTAAGAAACTGGAGTCTGAGAGACATAGAATATCTTCAGGAATATAAATATAAGAAACATTCTTATTAACATCTAGCAATTTCATGTGTCTGCCCATTTTCCCCTGAATTTCCATCCTGCTTATAATTTGAAGCACTGCTGATGCTGACCATTATTTCCTCCGATGAAAAACTCCCTCCTAAATTAGTCTCAGAGAATCCGCCCCGCAGTGTACTGAGATGTAACAAAACGTCAAAGCTCAGACATCCTGGACTACGCTGTATAATATGAAAGAACAGCTTCTGATATAGGTTAACTTCGCCTACTGCCGGACAATTTAAGGCTAATGAAACTACAGACTCTTTATTTTATGTTGAGTAATCAAAGGACGGAATCATCCAACCTCCAACCAGAAATGCTGCTTTGTCCCTTGGCAAAATGTCATTAAAAAGATATAGAACGCAGATTTGTATTTAGCTGCTAATCATTCCTTTTCATTTCGGCAGACAGATTTTTAATATGGGGAAAAAGACATTTAGGTGCTGTTTTCAGGTAGTCCCTTGCCTTCTGTCTCTGTCTGTGTGTCCTTTTTGGTTCCTCTCCTGTCTTTTTCATTCTCTGCCCTGCTCTCTCCTCGCGTCTGTTTTTTTCCTCCAGGTCTCAGCTCTCTTGCCCAGATTAGTTCACAGAGTAAATGAGACCAGATTTGAGGATTCAGGCTGGACTCCTTGTTGCACCTGCTCAGAGCCCGATGTTACGGAAACCTGCAAACCCCAGGCCTCTCGAGCAGGAGACGTGGCCGAGAGGCAGGGTCACAGCTCCAGGCTGCTCAGCACCCTCCTCTCAACATCACAGCATCGGGATGGTGCTGGATGCCCACCTAGGCTTACTGTGGTGATCATTTTGCAATCTATATAAATACCGAATCGTTATGCTGGTCATCTGAAACGAACATAATGGATGTCAGATATACCTCAATTAGAAAAAAAAAGCTCCAAAAATCACAGCATCATGAAAAAAAAGCAGCAAACTCCAGAGAGCCTTTAAGCCCATCCTCACTGAGGGTATTACCGAGCCCAATCTGAGAAAAGATAGGCTCCTCTTTTCTTAAAGGTCCCTATGGGCTGGGCCCCACAGTTTCCTTCATCATCACTTTCCAGTTCTTTATTCATTCTAAGGGGTCAGAAAGTCTTTCTGAGCCAGGGGATGCTGGCTGGGTATGTCTGGTAGTGGGAGGGTCAGTTCGGAGTCCCTACTTTCTTCCTAGGATCTCTCAGAGAGAAGTGTGCTGCAGAGGTCTACCGGCTGCCTGGCCTGGCTCAGGGCCTCTCAGCCTGAAAGAAACAACTTTCAAGCCGAAAATCTAGCAAGAGACGGAGGAAAAGCAGTGGTGCCCAGCTGAGCTAATGGCCAGGCCTACATCAAGTATCTATAGCTGACTTTGCAATATTAAACATGAAGAGCAAAAACAAACAAACAAACAAAAATGCTAGAGCAGTAGTCAGAATACGCTTGAACTAAATAGTGGAAAATATTTTAAAAGATACTCTAAAAAATCTTAAGTTCCAGATCAATATGAAATTTTAAGCTTTTACAAGTGGAATACTTAATTGTTAAAAATTTACACAATGAATATAAATTATAGATGAAAATTGTTATTTTTTTAAAAGTTTTTTTTAAAAAAATATTTTTATTGATTTCAGAGAGAGGAAGGGAGAGAGAAAGATAGAAACATCAATGATGAGAGAGTCACTGATCAGCTGCCTCTCGCGCGCCCCCTGCTGGGGGTTGAGCCCGCAACCGGGGCCTGTGCCCTGAGCGGGAATCGAACCGTGATCTCCTGGATCCTAGGTCTGTGCTCAACCACTGAGCAACACCGGCTGGGCAAAATTGTTATGTTTTAAAAAGCCTTTCGTCTTTACGTGTAGCTATCAGCTCTAATGGTGAGATTCAGTGAATTTTTTGCGCTGAAAGATGTTTTTGCCATTTGACTCACAGTTTATAAACGTACCTAAGTGACTGCTTTGCAGTCATCATTTGAAACCCTAAAATTTATACTAAAAAAACTCCTCGATGCAAAATAAATAAATAAATAAATAAATAAATAAATAAATAAATAAATAAAATAACAACAGCCTTCCCCCATTCCGCCCCAGCCTCATCACCACCACAGACACACACACCAGAACTGCTTGCTTTAGAAATATACAATCGGACAATGGTTCTCTGCGATTGGATTCAGAGAGATTGTTAGAAGAGTTGTCAGGCAATTTTGCTTGGGGCTGCCAGATAATTCTGGTCTTGCATATATTCAAAGTTGATCAAATATATGGTAACTCTCCTAAGTCTGTCCCAGAATTATCATTGCATTTCTTGCAGGAGTGCCCACGCCAGCAACAGCTGTTTCTTATCTCAGTGCACCAGTGGAGGCTTGTCATCCTTCGCAAAGCTAGCCTACGGAATAGACACACACATCTTTTTTGCCCGATGTGTCCATTTTTAGTAGCCCATCAAAAGCGGATTTATTGGCAAACGGGTTCATATGAAACAGGGCTGTCCATTCGTATTTTCTTACAGAGATGTTTCCATAACCACTACATGTAATTCCAATGCAGCTTTGTGATTCAGATCCTCGAGTGTAAAAGTCATTCATTATCATATGGCACCGGCACCACGGGGGTATTGTCTCCTGAATTTAAACAGCGAGCTACACATGAGTTTATTCCAAAAGCAACCCGTGAGTTCCCCCCATGCAGTTTGTTATTAAGAGCAAGAAAGGGTAGCAATTCTACCTTAAAATGCTTTTCTTCCCTCGAGGTGATGGGATCCAATATTGTGCCCAAGGTGGTTTTGAAAATCACAACAACCACAGGCCATGCTTTGTTTAGAAGTTCTAATTTCAACCGTTTTTAATGCACGACGAACAGAATGCGCCAGGCAACGCACCCCGGTGTTAAGCCATATTTTAATCGACGCAGGGGCCTAACCAGAAAATTAAAAAGATTGCTAATGTTATTCAAACTGTGCCAAAAGAGCACTCTATGGAATTCAGACCCACATACAGGCATTAATCTTTCTACTTTTCTTATATTTGGCAGATTTGGAGTTTGATAACGTAGTTGGGTCAAAAACAGTGGAGGCAGACTATGAAAATAAATATATAGTATTCACTGGAGACAAAACAGAAACATCTGTGGGGTTAAGAAGAGGGCGTTAGGAAGGACTGACTGGCCACTGGCACCTGGCTCCTCAGAAGTGTACAAATTCCAGTAATGGTTTTATGGGCACATTCATCAAGGAGATCTACTCTAGAGCAATGTCTTATTTCCCACTATCTCCTCCATTCCCCTCCACACCTATGTATATTTTTAGACTTTTTTCCCTACTAATCACTCTACCTCTTCATGAAAATTTAATACTACAGATAATGATACATATCTGGTTATGTATTTTATGTATTTTACATAATAAAGTAAGATTTCTTTTGTCCCCCAGGAACCAGTTTTCACACCCTTGGGGGCAATATCACTCCCAGTGAGAATACTTGATCTAGAAGAGGTGTTGGGGGAGGAGATAGGAAAACCTTTAGGTACTTGAAACATGATCTCAAATGGCTTATTTGATATTCATCATGACCTGTGAGGTAGGTATTATTATTTTTATTATTTTGTAGACAATGAGACATTTAAGATCACATGGAATAGCATGTCTAAGGTCCTAAGCCAGTAAGTATTAGATCCTAATTTTTGTTTGTTACTCAGACTGAAGTCAGGAGATTCAGGAAATGGAGAAACAAACATGTTGAGTGCCTACTAGGTGGCCTGCACTGTATGTCCCTTAATGTAATCCCCGAAACACCCTGTGAGGTCACGCGATTCCATTATTACATACGAAGACGCCGAGACTCAGAAATGTTCAGTAAACTAGCCCAGGTCATATGCAGCTAGCAAAGAGTGCGTCCAGGATTGCAACCGGGTCTGTCTAGTGTTTGTGCTTTATTTTATCATGTGTGGTACGTAACAGGTAGTCTATAAATATCTGCCAAACAACTGAGTAAATAAATACATCTTAAAAGGGATTGATTGTAATGTCATCTAGTGCAAGTTCTCTATCCTGTATCTGAATTTACACTCTACATCATTTCCACCAAAATCACCAAATTATTTTCCAGGAGCTATTTGAACAACTTCACTGCCACCAGATCTCGGAGGGGTTCTTTTAAATTTCCTATAGCTTTAATGACGACTAGCGACAGCTTTCTTTTATTCTGGTAAAAATCGGCCTCCCTATGATCTGTAATCTCTGTCACTGGCCCTGTTGTAGATGTCTAAGTTAAATTAAATCAAATCATCTGATCTGTGCAGAGAGGCTATTTCCAAAGAGCTAAGATGAGACCGATTTTCATCTGAAAGACAAAAACAGAGCCTCAGTTCCGAAAGAAACAAAACAATACCTACCACCATTTCACTCCTTAGGCAACGCATTTTTAGAGAGCACTAGGCACTGTGCAAAGTGCTGGCGCTAATGCAGTAAATACGGCAGACTTAGTTCCTGCGACTTTGCACTTAATTTTAGTCTCCGGGGATATTTTCCAATAAGCACACCTAATATTCCAGCATTAAAATCAATCAGCTGGTATCTACTGAACATACATTATGTGCCCGTGCTAGGTATTTGCACGCAGGCGTAGAGTAGGGTGTGTGAGTGGGGGAAAGAGGCTCCAGGCCCTCAAGGACATCATTACTGAATGAGAGCAGCTTTTAGATAAACATACATTATAATGGGAGTGTGCCAGCCAGAGTCCTGGTGGGAAACAGTTGTCATGGTCCAACTGGGTAAGCTGAATAGAGTTAAGTCAAAGGGCTGGTCACAAAGGCCTGTGGGGGGGGCGGGGGGGGATCACAAGGGATGATATTAGTAACAACAGGGAGCCATTACCACCTCTAGGCCTGAGGGGCAAGGGGAGAGAACCATTACCAGAAGGGGGAATGGGGAGGGGTGGGGAGAGACAAAGAGGAGAGCGTGAGTGAGACCCTGCTGTCCCCCAAATGAACAAATACGCATGTGCCCTGGGAAAGAAGGTCACGTGACAAGGCCTTTGGTCAGAGGAAGCACCCCCGGAGGGAGTCTAGGGAATAAGCATCCTGACCTGGTCTCCCTCTTCCTACCCATCTCCTATTATGGCTCTCCACTGGCTGAGCCCAACCCCAAGCTAGGGGGCTGGGGACCCCATTCATGCAGCCCACACACGTCAACCTCTCAAGGCCCAGAGCAAGGCAGGGAAGAGTGGAGAGTGTATGGGGGGTGGGGGGAAGTGCATTAAAATTGGCTGACTCAGTTGAGAGACAGCTTCTGCCCCTTTCCCATCCCTTTGCCTGCCTGGAGCATGGATATGATCATGGCTGAAGCTGCAGAAGCCAGGAGAATGGAAGTCATCCTGGTTGCAATCCCTCAGAAGCAGACATGGAGACAAAGATGTGAGTACAGGTGCAGTCTGAGCAGCCAGAAGTAAGACAGGGGAGAGGGAAAAACTGGTAAAAGATGAACCCCTGCTTTGGGCACCTGGGGCTCAGTGCAGCTGAGGGCCTCAGTGCAGAATACACTGCAGGGTTATCTGCCCCGCCTTCCCAGGGGCGAGGGCACTGGAGTATTTATTTACTATTGCTTGAGGGATACTCCTGGAGTATGTGGGGTCACTAACTCCCTGGCACTTCTGGCCTGTCCCTTGAGCTGGTGAGCAGGCTCCAATGGCCAGAGAAATCCTTAAAGGCAGGGGTGCAGGGTGTGTGTAGTCGGAAGCCTGGGTGTGGTGTGCCTGGGGATCATGAATGCCACAGGGGTTATGGGCAGTGCCAGGACAACCTATGCTACCGAAGCCGTGCACCAAGAATGACTGAGAGCAAAGATATGAGAAATCTGGGTTCCTGATGAAAATGTAATCATCATTCCAGCTTATTTCTGGATTTCTGTGTGAGAAGCTTACAAACATCTACTGTGTGGAAGCCCTTGTTGAGTTTTGTTACGTGCAGCCAAACGCACTTCTGATTGAACTGCTCTCACTCACCCAAACCATGGCTGCTCACACCATTCTTGGCTCACATTTGAAATGGCTGAACAGTATTCCATTTATGGACGTACCATGATTTCTCGAAGGAATCAGCTGTTTCCAGTTTTTCACTGTTATAAGTAAGGCTGCAATGAACATCTTTGTAGATAAATCTCTGCATGCATTTTTGTTAATTTTCTTAAGCAAAAGTCCCAGAAGTATAATTATTTGATGAAAGGCTATGAACATTTTAAAGGCATTTTATACAATTACACTCCTCCTAGCAGGAGTCTTTCTTTACTGATCCAGATGGAAAGAGAAAAATCCATTTTCTGCAGGTCAGTGGCATTTACTTGGTATAATTCTCAAGGCACGCTAGATATACTACTAGATACAGTGGATAATTCGAGAACATGCCTCTCAGACCCTCACTTGAGTTCAGAAAGGCATTCAGTATATTGCCTTTCTATCTCAAAGCCCAACCCAGTGTCTTGTGAGGTACCTAGAGCACGTGGAAAGTGTCCGGAACACAAATTCAGAAGAACTGGATTTCAGTCCTGACTCCATCACTATTGCATGAACTTAAGCAAGTCTTGTCTTCTCCGTGAGCCTTACTTTCCTTATATGCAAAATGGGAATAAAGATATCTCCCTTCCCAAAATATTGTCAGGATAAAATGAGAAAGTAGGCCTGAAACTGCTTTGCAATATGTTACTTATCATACAAATAATGTATGTAATCACGTATCCATGGGATGTTGTCTAAATGATGGTAATCCTACAGTCAACCTCTCCTCTTCACCTGAGCAGCATTTGTCGTCAACCTTTGGATCCACTCCTAACTACTATTAATGTGCCACATATAGTCCAAAGGGTGGCCGAGAGAAATGCCTTTGAACACGATCTAACTGCCTGGGCTTACGGTACTTCTTTACATATCTCTGTCTGCCTAGATCAATGGTATCTGCCAAGCAGCTCCTTCATTCTTAGGTAGAACTATGTGTCAGCATAAATGATGAACAGATTAGTTCATATTTGATACCATGGGAAGAGGGCCCCACAGATTGTTTTATAATCAGAAGATGATGATGATGAAAAGATAAAAAGATTGCCCTGGCCGGTTTTGCTCAGTGGTTAGAGCGTAGGCCTGCAGATTGAAGGGGTCTTGAGTTTGATTCTGGTCAAGGGCATGTACTTCAGTTGCAGGATTGATCCCCAGCCCCGGTCGGGGCACTTGTGGGAGGCAACCAATTGATGTGTCTCTCTCACATCAATGTTCCTCTCTCTCTCTCCCTTCCATTCCCTCTGAAAAGCAATGGAAAAATATCCTCAGGAGAGTGGAGTTTGAGAATTATCCAGGGAAAGTGTGAAATCACAGATGACTCAAAACTTCTAAGGCTTAGTTATCAGGCAACTGGGAATGTCATTTGCAGAAAAAAATTAGCTGTGAGGTACATTTCAGATAAATTACATATTTAGGTTAAAATATTTGGAAGGTGGGTCTTTTCACTGAAACTCAAGTGAAAGGACAAGACCTTAAGTACTAGATGACAGCTGAAGCTATGCAAATGGCTGGACCCTTGCTTTTTCCACCATCTCAGAGCCTGTGGAGGCTGCTGGGAACCAGACCTCTATAAGGACAAATGTGTCTGCAAGGCTGTGGCCCAAGGCCATGTCTGCTGGTTATAAGCAGGGTCTCCGGAATCAGAGGGAGCACACAGCTCTTCTTAAAACTGAAGGTGATTATGCTCAAGACGAAACTGAATGCTGTCTGGGCAAGAGATGTGCTCATGTGCACAAAGCAAAGGACAACACAGTGACTCCTGGTGGCAAACTGGACAAACCCAGAGTCACCTGGGAAAGGTTACTTGTGCTCATGGAAACAGTGGCATGGTTCCTGCCAAATTCCCAAGCAACCCTCCTGCTAAGGCCACTGGACACAAAATCTGTGTAATGCTGTACCCCTCAAGGATTTAAACTTACTGAAAACTAAATAAATAAAGTGGATTTATTTTCTTGTTAAAAAAAAAAAAAAGAACACGGATGGACTGTTTAAGGAAAGAAGGCTGTTAAAAGAGAGCTGTGCCCTGGGGAATGTCCTAAAAACGTGGTGGCAATAGAAAAGCCATCAATCAATACAATACGGAAACTAGAATAAAGCTGGGTGAAACACAAGGGCAGCCGGATGGGGAGGTGGCTGCCAATAGGTTCCAAAGGACTCAGGCTGTAGGGAAGGGAGATGTCTTTGGCCACAGGATCCCCAGTGACCTCAACAGGGCAATTTCACAGGAGTGGTGGAGGCTGAGCCAGATCACAGAAGTTGAAGGAGGGGGCAGACAGAGGGAAAGGAGCAGGATCAGGTCCCAACCGAGCTTTTGAGAAGTTGCGCATGAAGGAAGGAGAATATAAGTGGAGGGGGGACATCTGAGGGTTGGCCGGCCCTCTTTCATGTTCTGTAAACCAGAACATCCCATTAATTCATTTATAGAATTTGCTCATGGTCTTCTTTATAACATTAAATTACATGGAAAACTTACTTCTGCTTCTTTTTTTTACTTCCTAAAATCAGATTAAGATTATAATACAGTGTTTAAGTCTTCATGTCATTACTAATGCTGAATATATACATAGATGTACATACGTGTCATATTTCTTTATTGCAATTGCTTTTGAAAAAATGTCTTTTTATTAATTTCGGAGTGAGAGGAAGGGAGAGGTTGAGAGAGAAGGAAACATCCATGTGAGAAACATCCATCGGCCGCCTCCTGCATGCCCCCTACTGGGATCGAGCCCACAACTCAGGCATGTGCCCTGGCTGGGAATCGAGCCGTGATCTACTGGCACATGGGACGATTCTCAACCAACTGAGCACACTGGCCAGGGCTGCAGCTGCTTTCTGTATTATTTCTATTTCCTTTTGATGTGATGCATATAGTTCGTGTAGCAAGATTACATTTTCTGTCATTTAACCGAAAGGCCAAGTTAAATATAACGCTTTTCAAAACATTAAATTAAAATAAGAATAGTGCTTTATATGTCTATACCATATATCAAAAGTAAAGATTCAATGAAAACTTTAAGATCACTTACTAAACTTTCAAAGATGGGAAGATGTTTCCATAAAGATTTCAACAGCAGAGACAGATGGGCTACATTCCAGAGGGGAAGGTCCCGGGAGTGATGAATGAGGCCTCTAATGTCTGCCAGAGCTGTGAAAATCTTTATGGCTAACTAAAATTCCTCACGAATAACAGCCTGTAAATATTATATGAGCTGTCAGATAACACTAAGCTCTGAGACCATCACACATGGCGAACGGAATACAGATGCTCCTACTCTTACAATGGGGTTACATCCCGATAAACCCATTGTAAGTTTAAAACAGCCAAAGTAAAAAATGCATTTAATGCACCGAACCTACCTAAGCTTAGCCTGGCCTACCTTAAACATACTCAGAGCCCTCACGTTAGCCTACAGTTGGGCAATAATCTTGAGTTTCATCTCAAGAGTAATTGCCTTTCTCTTCTCACCAGAAGCAGGAGACACAGATGGGTGTTTTGTAGGTCGAATGGGATGCGAAAACACAACATCCAAAAAAGGCTGGCAACGAAGTACACTGTGTAGAGTGTTGGTCGTATACCCTTGTGATTGTGTGGCCGGCTGGGAGCTATGGCTCCCTGCCTCTGCCCAGCATCACTAGAGAGTATTATGTCCTATATCGTCAGCCTGGGAAAAGATCATAATTCAAAATTCCAAGTATGGTTTCTACTGAATGTGTATTACTTTTCCACCATCGTAAAGTTGAAAACGCGTAAGTCGAACCACTGTAAATCAGGGACCGTCTGTACCACGCCATTGGATTTGTCAGTGGATTGCCAAGCCATTTAGAGTATCGGGGTTACATGTGATCAGAGAAGTCAAGAATTCTCACTAAACTGCTGGGTAAGGTGCAGAGATAAACGCTATATCTAATATCCAGCGCTGCTGGCTGCGCAGTCCCACAAAGTGTAATAACCAATATTTGGTGGCATTACTCATGAAAGAAATGCTCCTTCAAACGGACTTACACAAAATTCTAAGAACCTTATTGTGGCTATTAGGACATCAGGAAAGAAATCAAGCCTCATAAGGACAGATGTAGGAGAACAGGTATCTAAAGAAATAGAGCTGTGACAGAATTAATGTTGCAGGATTTCTGAATAATTTCAAACAGAACTGGCTGACTATTACCATTGAACTTCCCTCCAGGTAAAAGTGGCTGCAATCTTTAGGCCATTTGGGTTAAGTTGGGTTACTAACAAGTCAGTGCAATATTGCCAGGTGCCTTTAGCGTCTCTCTCTCCAGATGTGCTTTTAAAGGCGGCAGGTAGCCAACACCATTTGCTGAATGCTCTCTGTGTGAATGGTATTGTATTAGGCACCAGGGAAATTTCAAGGAGAGTAAAATTTTAAATCTGAAACAGTAGGGAGCAACTCGGATATTAAAAACAAAATGATTATAGATGGGATGTCCGTCCACTTAGAAAGCAAGACAACCATCAGAAAGAGCTAAGGAGATGACAAAAATGAAAGAAGAGGGTGAGAGAGATGACATTTTGGTCCCAATTCCTTACTCCATTGTAAAAGAATTAAATATCTATGCCTTAGCCATAGTCTCATGGTGGGCAGAGTGTGCTTCCCAGCCCTTGACCTTGGACTTGAATGACTTGCTTTGGCCAATGGGGCTTTAGCAGACATGGTATGAACAGGGGCTTGTCCTCTTGTGCTCTGGTGATCTGCCATGAGCACATGTCCCAGGTGGCCCTGATCCTGCAGCCGGGCCCTCAAAACCTAACATATTTGGAGACAGTCTGAACTGAACTTGCAGCCTGGAACCAAACTTGGCCAACCTGCAGCCTGAAGCGGAGATTCCTAAATTACCTAAACTCTAGTTGACCTCTAGACCCATGAGCAAGGGAACAGAAGCTTTTTATTTTCATTTGGAGAAAGGGAGGGAGGGGAAAGGCTGAGATAGTGGCAACCCTCCAGAAGTTATTAAACTTGCCTAGTCTCAGTTTTCTCTTCTGTGAAATGGACACAATAACAATCCTTATTTTACAGGGTTGTTGCGAGGATTAAACAGGTTACTCCATGTAAAACGCTTCCTCAGTGTTAAAAGCAAAAAGTGCTCAATATTTTTTGTATCTTACTCCTACTCTTATTATTATCATCATTAATGTGGTGAGTTATCAGGATATTTATTCCATTAACTAACTTACTACCGGTGGGAGGAATCCCAGGTTAAGCAGGCAAATGAGAGAGACTCCATGGTTCTAGAGTTAAACTATTAAAAGCTATTACCAGCCCTGGCTGGTGTGGCTCAGTTGGTTCAGCGTCGTCCCATGTACCAAAGGGTCACTGGTTCGATTCCCGGACAGGGCACATGCCTGGGTTTCGGCCTCGATCCCCAGTAGGCGGCATGTAGGAAGCAGCCAATCAACGTTTCTCTCTCACATCGATCTCTCTCTCTCTCTCTCTCTCTCTCTCTCTCCCCCTTCCTTCCTCTTGCTCTAAAATCAATTAGAAAAGTTACTACCCAAAGCTATTAAAACTACCACCAAAATATGAGCCTAGAGAACAACCCCGGTACATAATCCCTCTTCCAGCCATTTCCTGATTCTTTTTTTAAAATATATCTTTATTGATTTCAGAGAGAGGAAGGGAGAGGGAGAGAGAGAGCTAGAAACATCAATGATGAGACAGTCATTGATCGAGCCCGCAACCCGGGCCTGTGCCCCGACCGGGAATCGAACCCCGATCGCCTGGATCCCAGGTCGATGCTCAAGCGCTGAGCCACGCCCGGCCGGGCCATTTCCTGAGTCTTAAAAATTGTGTGCAGTTCTCTGAGCAGTGAAACAGGAATGGAGAGAGACCTTCCTTTGGCAATCTGACGCTGCTGTCAAGTGAGCCCACTGTGTTTTAGCTTTTTGTATCAGCATTGCTTAGGAACTCAAAATAAACAGCTAAGAATTGTTAGAAATAAAACAAGATATTTTCATTTCAGTTTCCATATTTAGTTCCGATTTTTAAATGAAATCTCACATTACCAAAGGTGCTCTGTTTCCTTTGTATTTGAATTAGTGAGGTTGGTTCATGTTAGCGGAATTACCTGACCCGTCCTTTTAAGACATAAGCCTGTTGCCCTTTATTTTGCCCTAAGACAGCAAGGTTTCCAGTGAGCTTTGGCACTGGGCTCCAAGAATAACCGAAGATCCGGTTCAATACTTTCTCTCTTCCCCTGACACCTCTAATAGATGTCTCTGCTCCAGACCTCCCGGGCCAAGTCTTCTGAATCAGTCTCTTTCCCTTGACAGCTGGCCCAGGTCAAGTTGCACAGTGTGAACTCTCACTTTTTACCTTTTCAGAATGAATTCCTTCTGTCCTTAACTCACACCACAGATGAGCTCATTCCATTCCATTCCATTCTTTCCCCCAGACATTTCCACCTCAGATGTGCTCTTTCCAAGTCAAATTGCCCCCATGTTATCGTCTCTCTTGTCTGCCTATTTCTAGCTCATTAAAACATTAGCACTCTGTAAAACCTATATTTATATTCATTATCCATACATAAAAAATCCCCTTTCTGAACAGAAGGGCTATAAGGAGGCGACATGTAAAATTGGAAAGGGGATATTCATCATATAAGGGTGACTAGGTAGAAGGGAGAACCCGTTTCTCATCACCAAATACATCCTGTGACTCTTCCTAAATGAATTCTAGGGCCAAGCGATCAGAAGCAGTCTTTGCTTGGCTTTCCATGTGGCCTTGGGGACAATGTGTATTAATACTAGTCTCTATAGAATATCTCATTTCTTTCACTGTAGGATTTAATTACTCCTTCCACTCTCCTCCCGCAACACCCACTATTTACCACAACTGTAGAAGGTCATGGTTTTTTTATACGTCTGTCTCTTTTGGTTTGAATTTGAGTGTCCCAAGGCCAGGATTCTGTCTTTTTCATCTAATTCTAAGGGCCTAGTGTTGGTTAATAAATACGTGGATGAATGAATGCTAATGGGCACAGTGTGTCATATGCCACTCTTAGCTCATAACTTAAGGCTTCCCTTCTTACTAACAAATTCCAAAGGCTTTGAACCACAGTCAACAAGACCCTACCTGGCCTGGCACTTGGTTGCTCACTGACCTATCACCATCCTGCTTCCTCGGCTTCAGTCACATTAGCTATCTTGCTGTTCCCCAAACCCTCTAAGCCATGCTCCTGTCTCAGGGCCTTTGCACATACTGTTCCCTCTATCTGGAACCCTTTGCCTCCTCCCCCACCTGCCTGGCTTGCTCTCCTACTTCTCTACTCAAATGCCACCGCTCTGCCTGTCCCCTTTAAAGAGTTCCCTTCACGAATTACCTCTAGCCTGCTTTATCAAACTTACCATGACCGGAATGCCTCCTCCTATTAAAATTAAGCTCACCGCAGAGGATTTTCTTTTATTTACTGCTGTCTCCCTAGTACCTAGAACCGAGTCTGACCTCTATTGGTCATCGAATAGCCATTTGCTGAATGACAGAATGAATCAGTTCTTAGCTGGCTGAAGATGACGTGAAGCGCTTAACTTTTTCAGGGTATTAGACTAGGTAGCTTACCAGAGTCCCCAAGTTCTTTCCTACTGCACTGGAGTGGGAATAGCCTTTGAAGTGCCCAGTTATCCACTTAATCAAGGTGTCTGCATCTATCTGCAAAGTGCTAGATGCATGAAACGAAAAAAACAAAGAGCAATGCAGGCCCTTGACCCTTATGGTGCTCACACGCCAACCCATTTCATGATATTTTATCGATTACCCTCCTTCTAACTCTGGCCTGTCGTTGACACGTATGCTGCTGAGCTTAAGGCAAGAGGGTGAGGCAATTTTATTCTGTCCCCAAAGTCCTTACCCGTTAATGGCGATCATGAGGTGAGACACCTTAAATAATGACTATCACTACATATACTGGGCAAAATCATCAACCTCATTATGAAAGCAAGAGTAAATCAAGTTCCCCAGGGACTAGAATGCCTTGTTCTCAGACGCTTCTAAACGTCTGCCAGTGGCATTGCTTCCTCACACACTGGGCTCCCCAGGAAGCAGGCTCTAGGCCAAGCTCAGAGAGCAGGATATTCAGTAGGGTGTGTCCTTGGGACCCACACCCGTGGGAGGCAGAAGGAAACAGGAATGGCCACAGGGGGCATGCAAGCTGGGATGCAGGCCCGGTGACAGGAGCTCTCGAGCTAGAATGTCAGAGCTCCCCTGAGTGGGGCCGAAATGGC
The DNA here is from genome assembly GCF_054644295.1 of Miniopterus natalensis. Classification (NCBI taxonomy): domain Eukaryota; kingdom Metazoa; phylum Chordata; class Mammalia; order Chiroptera; family Miniopteridae; genus Miniopterus; species Miniopterus natalensis. Next base: position 88,321,524 of record NC_142103.1, on the reverse strand, counting down.
CAGGGCTTTGTACCCCTGCATCGATCAGGAGCCGCCCATGGAAGAGGGGTGATCTTGGGTGAGGCAGCCAAGGCAATTCCTGAAGGGAAAGACAGCTAAAGGTTGTCTAGTGAGGACACTCATCTTCACTGAAGGGGACAGGGAGTGCAGAAGAGCAGTCTCAGACGAAACCTCAGACACAGGTCATTCTACTTAGCGTTCCATGTGACTCAATTGCCACGGCTGTACCTTGTTGGGGGGTTGGTATACAGGAGTGGTTCTCAACCAGGGACAATTTCACCCTGCAGGGGACATTTGACAATGTCTGGAGACATTTTTGGTTGTCGCAACTGAGGGACGGGGTTGCGACTGGCATGCAGTGAGTAGAAGCCAGGGATGCTGCGAAACATCCTACAATGCACAGGACGGGCCCCACAATTAAGAATTGTCTGGCCCAAAATATCAATTGTGCCCAGGTCAAGAAAACCTGCTTTACAGCCTGGCTTGTGGCCTGTGAGGTGGCCTTAAATTTGAAACAGATAGGAAAGAGCTGACCCCATCAGATGCTCTTTCTTGGAGAGTTCGATTATAATACACAGGGAGAAATGTAGACGGCAGAGAGCTGGGGAAGTGAGAAAGTCAGAGAGCTAGAGAAGAAAACAGAAGTCACAAGGCAGTAGGAGGAGTCACCAAGTAGAGAGGAGAGAGTAGCCATTATGCTGCGACAGTCTGGAGTCTGTAGCAGGAGAGGCGCATACACAGAGAAGCAAACACACGCTTCAGGGTGACTGTTCCCTGCCTGCCTTATGTCTCCATGTGTCCTTAAGTCGCCCAAGCCTGTTCCTTACAGCTTTAAGGAGACGCGGCACCTAACACAGCAGTCTCTGCAGTGGACTGAAATCAAGATGATTGTCATTGCTGATACCCGCAAGTATATTTAAAAAGCCCAAGAGAACGGTTTTGAAACCAGGAAGAGTTTATATAAGTCGACAGGGGAACAAAAATGCCTTTTCCCTCACCTCAAAGTTCTCACCAAAAAGTATTTTGAAGTCCCAAACTGGTTGTGCCTCTGAAAATGGAAAACGTCCATATGGAAAAACGAAAGTAATGATTTTTGCCCCCAGGGATGTGATTCCACCATTTATGTGGTGCAAAGCTTTATATTTGGGGACACATGACAAAAAACGACCCTAGGCCAAACTCACAAATGCCTCTATTTTCTCCGCAGTGTAAAAATGTACCTTTCAGAGCCAGTATTCCACTAAAGGAGTGCCCGTGTGCCACGGAACGGCTTCAGAGCTGTGTTGCTGGTCCCCCTGCCCTAGGTCCCCATGAGGCCCTAGACAGGGGAATCTGTCACGATGAGGGAGGTGAAATAAGACAGAGACAGGCATTTGTGTCATCTCTGCCACGCCACCAGACTAATTTCCACGCAGGCACGCGATGAAGGAGTGTGGTTAGTCATCAAGCTAAAGTCGCCCTTTAGCTCTAAAGCCAGCTTAGGCCTGGGCGCCCAGAGCAGCCTCGGGAGGCCTGGGAGAGGTTACTGTCCCTGGTGCTCCACTCGGACCCCCTTTCCCCAGGGCACACCCATCTCCAGCTGCTGTGAGTGTCGCCTGGCACGGGCCCATTTCCCCTTCCCCAGAAAGCCCCCCTCGGTGAAGTGGGAGGTGCCCTGCAGCCCCCTGCTCCCCAGAAACCCACAGCCAATGACTGACTGGCATGGGGGAGCAAAAGCCCAGCTCCCTTGCTTGAAAATGGGGCCAACTCCGTGGTCCAATGTGTGCTCCAGAGCTCCCTGGGCATCGGGCTGAAGGTGCTCCCTACCTCCTCGCTTAGCTTTGCTCCCTCACCAGTATTTTCTCGGCCATACCCTGTTTCCTTTACCTTCCTTCACCTGAGAGCTGCTCTCCTGACAAACTACTTGGACAAGAACCTTCGTCTAGGGCCCCATTTCCACGGAACTTTACCTAAGGCTAAGGTGACCGACCATCCTGGTACGCCTAGGACTGAGGAGGTGTCCTGGGAATTGGGAGTTTCAGTGCTAAACCCAAGGACATCCCAGACAAACCAGGACCAGTGGATACCCTACCAAAGGCAGAAGGACCTTTGGGTCCTGAGCTTTGCCTCCAGGGACTTGGGCGATCTGAATAACAAATGCGGTGGCCTTCTGGTAAACCAGCTATGCAAACAAGGGGAAAAGGAAAGCCTTGATTTGCAGTCTTTGCCCAATTTTGTGGGGTAAACATTCCCACTATGGCTGACTTCAGGCTACCACAGGTCGGTTGAACCGCTGGCTCACAATTCCCCTAATTTTGACAATCGGTCCTCTCAAGCCCCTTGAGCCAGCTCCCGAGCACCAGTTCCCACAGCAGAAACCGAGGCCTCTCCCAAGCTTCCTCACAGGCTCGAATAAATGGGTGTGTAGGACCAACAATGCAAATTTTTGTTACTGAGGATTACCCTGAGGCGAATAAATCTAAGGGCTGATTGGGGAATTGAAATTTGGGCTCAAGGGGAAATGGTGATAGAACTAGGTTTGGAGAAAAGAATGGAATTATCATCACGGTGACTGCTTTCTGTGGCCATCTGAAAGGCTATCTTGGAATTTATGGAGGTGTTACCAGAACCACTGACAGGTCAGATGGCATCTGTCCCAAATTCCCGACACTCAGGACAGCACGTGACTGAAGGAACCGATGGGCCCAATTTACTTTGCCCTGAGATTTCAGCCAATAGAGAGCGTTAGGCTGAAAATCATCTCACGTTGTACCCGCAAACTTCTTGCTGACTTTTATCATGATGGCTTCTTTAAGCCAATCTGAGGCTTTAAATTATGGGCCCACTCATATTTCAAATTCATCCATCCCCTGGGGATAATGGTAGCACAGATTAGAGCACTGTTAAGTGAAATGTCAGCAATTATTAGACATGCTTAAAGTCCCCCCCCCCACCTTTTTTAAATCAAATGTGTGAGTTGGGGAGAGGTGGGGTGACAGTTTGGCAGCTTTTAAGATGGTAACAAACATTTTAGCCCTATGTAGCAAGGAAATACTGTAAACACTTTGGGTTGTTCTAATAAGACAGAAAGAGTTAACCAGGGGTCTGATTAAGGCCGCTAAGATTAGAAAGCCTGCAGGAAGTCATTGATCAGTTCTTTCTTTTTACAGCATCTCATAATCTGAGAACGAGACCATCACTCAATGAAACTCACAGCTTTTAAACTCAGAACAAATAGTAAAAAGGAAATTCGTCTTATAGAGTTCCATAGCCATCAATAGAGTTTAATACTGCAAGAGGTCACTGGGTTAAAAGCTTGAGAATAAAATTTTTTACCTTTATTGCTTTTTTCCATGATAAAACTAATACATGCTTATTACAAAAGCTCTGCAGAGGTAAAAAGAAAGAAAAACACAATGGCTGTTTGCGTTTGATATATATTTTTAGTCTTTTCTTTATATGTACCTTTCTGTCATTTCTATTTTTTTCTAATATAGCTGTGATCATTTGTAATTTTGAAGTCAGCTTTTTCCCTTAGTATATTACATGGCACAGTAGAATTTTATAAAAGGGGCCATGTAAAGTTCTGAATGCTATTAGTCCTTGCTGAGAGGTAACATTAAAAAGTGACATTATTTCTTGAGTGTCTATTATGTGATAGTCACTCTGCTAAATATCGTGCCACTGTGTATTATCAATGTCAGGAGAAAATTTACATCTTCTTTTGGGTATAAGACATAATTCGTTCTGCAAATGATTTCATCGAACATGTACCAAGTACCGGATACCATGTAGGTACTAGAAAATACAACTGTCAACAAGACTAAAACCATCTTGTCCTTATGGAGAATAGGGTCCACCCATTAATTATTCATCCATTCATTACACACATAACCACTGAGCTCTTATAATGTGCAAAACACTAGACTTTCTGATTAGATCCATGAAAAACATCTTCAGAAAAGAGAGGAACTGCTTACACTGAAAATTAAATGCAAGAGTGAATGATACTTTCGTGTCTAGTTTCACTAAGATACTAAGTTATGCCATCGCGTTCATAGTAAAAATGACAATGATACTAATGCTAATAGTAAACACTCGCGCAGCACTTACTGTGTGCTAGGCACTGCTCCAAGCATTTTACATATATTAACAGTTTGATCTGCACTATAATCCTCTAAAATAAAATTGCCATATTTCATTGAGTTCAAAACCCCATTGGTCATAAGGTACATTCTGATTACGGAGCTGTTAAAACATTGGGGGGGGGGGGGAGTGTGTCTTAAATTGATGACGTATGTTACTATTATTCCCATTTTGCAGATGAAAGATAAAGAGATTAAGCATCTGAGCCAGTATCTGAATCCATTCCGTCCAGTTGCAGGGCCTGTGCTCTTAACCAATATCCGATATGCCACCGGGGAGGCGACACTTGGCTCAGAGGCCTTGAGAAAACGAGTCAGGCTCCGTACACCAACTTCGTTTGGCCCAGGCCATGGAATGGGAGAGAGAAAAACCTGTGGCAAATTCAGGGGGACTAGGTGGCTATCGGCCTGGGTGTTTGTGTTTGTGCTTCACGGGTGAGGCAGTGCGAGGGGGGCTTGGAAATGCAGACGCTGCGTTCCAGTCCCGCATCTACTGTGACCATCACCGTGACCTGGGTTATGTCATTTGATGTTTCTGCATCTATTCTGTCATCTGTAAAATAAAGGCAGGAGGCCTGAGGAGTTCAGTGTCTTTCAAACTTAGGCTGCAACCCACAGAAGGCAAACATTTCACATTGTGAAACACACACACACACACACACACACACACACCCAACTGAAGCCAAAGCGTCTACACAACACTTAACCATGCTTGTGTAATGTACTCTGATAATTTCTAGTTCCTTCTATCCCATTCCATTAAAAAGTGGTTGGCTGCAAGTCATTAGACTGATTTCAGGATTCACTAATGAACAGTCTGAAAACGATGCATACGGATGCTCTCCAAGCTTCTCTCCAGTGAGGCAATTCCACAGCATTGGGGGGGGGGGGCATGTTGCTGGGAGACTGAAAACCTAAAGAAAAAGAGATTTAACCCATTTCCCTTAAAAATATTCCTTTTCTATTTAATTGGATCATGTTCGTACCACCTTCAAGAGGAAGCTCTTGCCATTAAACCATATGGCAAATACCACTGTAGGGAAGGGGTCCCACACTCTGTTCTATGGCACGTTTAGGGAGAAATTATTGGTGTGCCTAAAAAAGGACTGCACGGCCACATCGAATATGAGAAGAGCTACTGACTGTCCCCCCTTTAGAGTGTCAACGTACATTAAAGGCTCCAAGACTTCCAACAGGAAAGGGACTTGCTTACCTCTAGAACCCAGTGTTTTCCCAATCTGACTGACTCCACAGCTAAGTTTTTCAAGGGAGACTTATTAAGATAATACCGAACATTAATGTTCTCAGGAACTTAGCTTGGAAATGCTCCTTTAGGGAATTCTAGAACTAAGACAGCTAGAAGCTCTTTTTACTGTTACAGAAAGATTTCTACCTTTAGCCAAATCTAGAGTTATCCCTCTTGATGAGAAAAGGAAAATTTCGAACAGACACCCAAAGAATTGAGAACATGGCCAGAAAAAGATCTTAAAATTCTTTTTTAAAGGTCTTAAATTCTTTTTTTTTTTTTTTAAATGGTAAACTTCTTTTTTTTTTTTTTTTAAATGTATCTTTATTGATTTCAGAGAGAGGAAAGGAAAGGGAGAGAGAGAGACAGAAACATCAATGATGACAGAGTCACTGATTGAACCCGCAACCCGGGCATGTGCCCCGACCGGGAATCGAACCCCGATCGCCTGGATCCTAGGTCGATGCTCAACCGCTGAGCCACGCCCGGCCGGGCTTAAATTCTTGACAATAATAAAAGATGGACAATTTTCTGACTGGTGTGCCAGCGAATACTATAACGCCTTCTTGGTCACTGACATATGAAGAGATTAACACTGTACCTTTCAACTATATACATTCTAATATATAACATATTATATGCACATAATACCTATATGTATAACATCATATATAATAATATTTTAAAATAATAATTAAAAAAATCACACTGTTAGAATTTCTCCCTTTTTCTTGGTTTAAGTTGCAGAAGTCAATTAGAAGTGGTATAATATTAAAGCCAGAATGAAAGGCAAGCTAGTGCCTATCAATGGATAAGGGTCGGATTTTACAATGCTCTTCTCTTCTCATTTTCTCTCAGATCTAAGATAAAAGAAACGGCTTCTTTAACAAGTAGAGATTGGGCCACCAAGAAGAAACAGTGAATACTTTTCTTTCGTAAAAGGCTGTCTCTCTCTACTGATAAAAAACAAAGACAGATGGTAATGTAATTATCAAAGGGGAGTGAGTGAGTGAGTGAGTGTGTGTGTGTGTGTGTGTGTGGAGAGAGAGAGAGAGAGAGAGAGAGAGAGAGAGACAGGCAGAAAGAGACAGACAGAGAATGAGAAGAGAAAAAGACAGTGAGCGTGTTTGGGGAGGTGTGCGGTTAATAGATGATCTTTATTTTTCTTATCATTGGAATTTCTAAAGCCCAGAAATCACCCTGCTATTATTTTTAGGAACCTGGAAACAAATTACTAGCTATCTACCAATTCAAACTCATTTTTTATGACCTCAGTGGTGTTTTTTCAAACATAATTTTATTGGCTGAGGGGAAGCTGTATTTCTTTCATAGGACACAATTTAGCAGTAGGTAAGTGACTTCAGAGATGCCCTGCCTCAAATATAGTTTTGATGGTGCACCCAGTTTCTGGTGCAACTTTCTAGAGGTCATTTGGCAATACAGGTCAAAAGCCTTACCAATATAAACATCCTTTGACACAGCAGTTGTGTTCTGAGGCATTTTAAAAAAAATTATTGATTTGAGAGAGAGTGGAATGGGGTGGGGAGAGAGAGAGAGAGAGGGAGGGAGGAACATCTATTGGTTGCTTCCTGCATGCTCCCCGATCAGGGATGGAACCCCAAACCTGGGTATGTGCCCTGACTGGTCATCGAACTTGCAACCTTGGGGTGTACAAGACGATGCTCCAACCAACTGAGCCACGTGGCCAGGGGCTGATTTGAGGCATTTCTCTTGTAGGAAGAATGTGAGGTGTTTATAAAGGTGGCCAAAGAATGTCAGTCACAATTTCGGATATAATAGTGAAAAGTCTGAAACAGCCTTAATATCGAGTGACTCAGCATTGCCTCGGGAAATCTGGTACAGCCACAAAAGGGACTACTACTCAGCCATTCAAAAAATTACTCTGCGAGGGATATTAAGACACAAAAATAGTTTTAGTATAGTTCTAAGGGGAAAAATGCAGGTAGTGAAACCATAATATGTCTTTATCTTGTTTGGTTTCAAAGAAAAAAACAGAATCTGAACACCACCCCCCCCCCCAAGAGAAAGACAGAAAGTTTGTAAACCGCATTTGTAATAGTAATTTTTCTTTCCCTGTTTGTACTCTCTGCTTCCAAAAATTTCTTTCAGGGGCGTTCATTACTTTTGTAATTTTAAAAGGAACAACATAAAGAAATAATCTTTGCCCTAGCTGGTTTGGTGCAGTGGTTAGAGAGTTAGCCCGTGGACTGAAGGGTCTCGGGTTCGATACCGGTCAAGGGCATGAACCTCAGTTGCAGGCTCGATCCCCAGCCCTGGTCGGGGCAAGTGCAGGAGGCAACCAATGGATGAGTCTCTCTCACATCGATGTTTCTCTCTCTCTCTCTCTCCCCCTTCCACTCTCTCGAAAAGCAATGGAAAAAACATCCTCCAGCGAGGATTAATAAAATAAAACAAAAAGAAATAATATTTATCTAGTCTTCAGTCTCACCTTCCTATTTCTCAACTACCTCTTAAAGCACACCTTTCAAATTGGTATTTTTTGATATCTGCGAGCCAAGCTTCTAAGCATATATTGTGACTTCACATGAGTACCCAAGAAATTGGTGACTTCTAGGCCTGGCTCCATTTAGGCGGGTGGATGAGTGTCTTCATGAGTATCTGTTTCTTCAGGCCTGACCTTTCTGGAAGTGGGCACCTGTGTGATATGGTTTGAAAGGTGTGCGGATGCTCCACGTGGCCCCTCAAAGTCCTTTCCTCACAGCTCAGACATTACAGCTGACTTTCTACCACCAGAGAGTCATTCCTCAGGTTTATAGCTTTTCACCCTATTAAAATGCAAATAACCCAGGAGAAGTACACATTAAACTTTACCGGTCACCTGGGTTAAATGAGTATAACATATCATTTTCCGAGAATAGGTTTTAATGGGGAAGACATGGGAATTCAGGTGGGGCACACAGAGAATGAAGGATGAATGAATAGATATGGTTTCTGAGGAGTAATTAATATTCATAATAGTAATATTTTTATTTATGGTTTATGAGTCATTTACAAGTATGTTATCGCATTTAATCTCAATGAAATCAAACAGAATGGCTGCCACCAAGGCAACTTAAGCAGACCAGAGATTTGGGAAAATGCAGAAGACTAAATCTACAGCACACCAGTTGAAAACAGCTGTTCTAGAACATCAGTGGGTTCCCATTTGCTCAGTCTGAGTGTCTTGTTCTTTAATGCTCCTTCCTTTAGAGCAGCGATTTAAAAAAATATATATCTTTTTATTGATTTCAGAGAGAGGAAGGGAGAGAGAGAGAAACATCAATGGTGAGAGAGTCATTGATCGGCTGCCTCCTGCACGCCCCCTGCTGGGGATCGAGCCCGCAACCTGGGCCTGTGCCCTGACCAGGAATCGAACCTTGATCTCTTGGATCCTAGGTCGATGCTCAACTGCTGAGCTACGCCGGCTGGGCTAGAGCAGCGATTTTCAACAGGTATGCTGCAGAATTTGTAAAACATACAATATCTGACTATGTAGTCAGGGGCACTGATCTCTTTTCCCTTAGACTGTCAAATAAAAAAATGACCACAGCCAGCACAGCAATAGGCGTCCCATGTGAATGAATCCAAATTATACCTATTTTTTTGGTCAGATCGGCAAGAAAGAAAATATACCTTTGGGCGTGGCGCAGGATTTTAGTGATTAGTTTATGTGCCAGGAGCTGAAAAGGTTGCAAATCGCTGCTCTAGAGCCATTCCTAAAAGCCACAATCCCGTGGGCACATACACTGCTTTAACCTGCCTCTTTTATCCTGGCACCTTCGGAGCACGTGTGATACCGTTCAAATAACAACTGCACGTGGGTAATGTCAGACCCAGTCAGAAAATAAGACGACTTCGTACTTAATGCATTATTAATGCATAACAAAAGGACAGGGCCATCAGGAGGGAAACATGAAAGCATCCGGTCAAATACTTTAAGATGCTGGTGAGCATGGATCATTTTATTAATCTATGGAAAACGAAGAAGAAAGGACTAGAAAATGGCAATCAAAGAAGTCAGAAGAATGAAGGGAGATCATATGGAATTACTTCCTCCCCCTACCATGTAAGTCAAGTAAAAGACAGAGGCCTGGAGGTTAAAAGAGGGCCCTGCAGCCGACTGCTTGGGTTTGGATCTCGGCTGTGTCACCTGCTGGCTGTGTGACTGTGGGCTTCAATTTCCTCACCTTTAAAATGCGTATGACACCGGTGTCTACCTGATAGGCTGCTATAAGGATTAAATTAGTTCATGTTTGTAACATGGCCAGGCACAAAGGAACTGCCTTCAAGTGCTGGTTAAACCCTCATATGTACTCATGTCTTACCAGAAGGAAATACACCCCAAAAGGCATCATATGTTAACGCCATGTGGCAGAAGTATGGTTTTTTAAATACTAAAAAACGCAACCTATGTACTTTTGTAATGAAAGAAACAGTGGTATAAATGAGCAACATTACACAGAGGAAAACAGAAGCTTGACAACTTAATATGGATTTTTACATTGATTGGATGTTCCAATAGTTAGCTTTTAGTTAGCTAAGGCTATTCCTCTTAATATAAAAAGATTCTATTTATTAATAGAATCTTATATATATATATATATATCTTACTTATATATAAGGATGTATATAAGTAATATAATTAATTATAAAAACATAATTAATAAAATAGTAAAACTGGAAAATATAAAGAATGAATAGAAGTCAAGAATAAAGAGCAAGAAGAACAGTTAGGGAGCCCGGTGTGCGTGGCTCAGCGGTTGAGCGCTGACCTATGAACCAGGAGGCCACGATTCGATCCCCGGTCAGGGCACATGCCCGGGTTGCGGGTTCGATCCCCAGCAGGGGGCATGCGGGAGGCAGCCGATCAATGACTCATCATTGATGTTTCTCTCTCTCTCTCCCTTTCCCTTCCTCTCTCTGAAATTAAAAAAAAAAAAAAAAAATTAAAAAAAGGGTTAGGGAAAGGAAACAACAGGCTGAGGTTCCAACTTGGAGGCAGTGAGTATCTAATAAATTAAATAGAGATAAAGAATTATAGATTCACAGAAGCACATATTGAATTATCATATAATTATATGATAGCATAATTATCCGCCGTATGAAGTGAACTGCTATAAGCAGAACCAAAGACTGAAAAATATTCCCCAAGTCCGCACTTGAGAATACATTGCAGGAAACAATTATGCGTTAGCTGAAGGCTGGACAAAATGATCTACCTGGTCCTCCTCTTCCTAACCTTCTGAATTCGCCCACCACGTTATCTCTCAGGATGATTTATGCCTCCAGCGCATTTAGCAGAGATGATTGTAATTCAACTCATTTCTTAGCCACCAAGATGCAATGGAGAGGTTAAGCAATGAAAGCTGACAACGACTTACTGGAAAGAAAGTGCTGGGACGCCGGGCCAAAGTCTCTGTGAGCTTCGTGCAGTTGCCTGATGCGGTCCTCAACGGCCACCTGGGAGGAAGACAGGAGAGAAATGATGTGCTCTCATCACATGTAATGAGGAACAATTAAAACACTGTATCGCTTCTGCTAAGATCTTCTGGGCCTCTAAGGCTGGGACACTAAAGCGACAATTTATAACCCTGATTTTAATTTCCACTTCTTGTATGTGGCCTCTAAGACCCATTTTTATCAAACCAAGGCCACGCAAAAAAGATGTGCTCTCTG